>NC_086445.1:147153609-147456943 GCF_028390025.1 Pseudophryne corroboree
AACAGCTTAAATCATAGAATTTGGGGTTCATTTTGATCCCATAGTATTATAAACCTCAATTACCATAATTTCCACTCATTTCCAGTCTATTCTGAACACCTCACACCTCACAATATTATATTTAGTCCTACAATTTGCACCAAGGTCGCTGGATGGCTAAGCTAAGCGACACAAGTGGCCGACACAAACACCTGGCCCATCTAGGAGTGGCACTGCAGTGTCAGGCAGGATGGCACTTCAAAAAAAATAGTCCCCAAACAGCACATGATGCAAAGAAAAAAAGAGGCGCACCAAGGTCGCTGTGTGACTAAGCTAAGCGACACAAGTGGCCGACACAAACACCTGGCCCATCTAGGAGTGGCACTGCAGTGTCAGGCAGGATGGCACTTCAAAAAAATTGTCCCCAAACAGCACATGATGCAAAGAAAAAAAGAGGCGCACCAAGGTCGCTGTGTGACTAAGCTAAGCGACACAAGTGGCCGACACAAACACCTGGCCCATCTAGGAGTGGCACTGCAGTGTCAGGCAGGATGGCACTTCAAAAAAATTGTCCCCAAACAGCACATGATGCAAAGAAAAATGAAAGAAAAAAGAGGTGCAAGATGGAATTGTCCTTGGGCCCTCCCACCCACCCTTATGTTGTATAAACAGGACATGCACACTTTAACGAACCCATCATTTCAGCGACAGGGTCTGCCACACGACTGTGACTGAAATGACTGGTTGGTTTGGGCCCCCACCAAAAAAGAAGCAATCAATCTCTCCTTGCACAAACTGGCTCTACAGAGGCAAGATGTCCACCTCATCATCATCCTCCGATTCCTCACCCCTTTCACTGTGTACATCCCCCTCCTCACAGATTATTCATTCGTCCCCTCTGGAATCCACCATCTCAGGTCCCCGTGTACTTTGTGGAGGCAATTGCTGCTGGTGAATGTCTCCACGGAGGAATTGATTATAATTCATTTTGATGAACATCATCTTCTCCACATTTTCTGGAAGTATCCTCGTACGCCGATTGCTGACAAGGTGAGCGGCTGCACTAAACACTCTTTCGGAGTACACACTGGAGGGAGGGCAACTTAGGTAGAATAAAGCCAGTTTGTGCAAGGGCCTCCAAATTGCCTCTTTTTCCTGCCAGTATACGTACGGACTGTCTGACGTGCCTACTTGGACGCGGTCACTCATATAATCCTCCACCATTCTTTCAATGGTGAGAGAATCATATGCAGTGACAGTAGACGACATGTCAGTAATCGTTGGCAGGTCCTCCAGTCCGGACCAGATGTCAGCACTCGCTCCAGACTGCCCTGCATCATCGCCAGCGGGTGGGCTCGGAATTCTTAGCCTTTTCCTCGCACCCCCAGTTGCGGGAGAATGTGAAGGAGGAGCTGTTGACGGGTCACGTTCCGCTTGACTTGACAATTTTCTCACCAGCAGGTCTTTGAACCTCTGCAGACTTGTGTCTGCCGGAAAGAGAGATACAACGTAGGTTTTAAATCTAGGATCGAGCACGGTAGCCAAAATGTAGTGCTCTGATTTCAACAGATTGACCACCCGTGAATCCTGGTTAAGCGAATTAAGGGCTCCATCCACAAGTCCCACATGCCTAGCGGAATCGCTCTGTTTTAGCTCCTCCTTCAATGTCTCCAGCTTCTTCTGCAAAAGCCTGATGAGGGGAATGACCTGACTCAGGCTGGCAGTGTCTGAACTGACTTCACGTGTGGCAAGTTCAAAGGGTTGCAGAACCTTGCACAAAGTTGAAATAATTCTCCACTGCGCTTGAGTCAGGTGCATTCCCCCTCCTTTGCCTATATTGTGGGCAGATGTATAGGCTTGAATGGCCTTTTGCTGCTCCTCCATCCTCTGAAGCATATAGAGGGTTGAATTCCACCTTGTTACCACCTCTTGCTTCAGATGATGGCAGGGCAGGTTCAGGAATGTTTGGTGGTGCTCCAGTCTTCTGTACGCGGTGCCTGAATGCCGAAAGTGGCCCGCAATTCTTCGGGCCACCGACAGCATCTCTTGCCCTGTCGTTTTTTAAATAATTCTGCACCACCAAATTCAATGTATGTGCAAAACATGGGACGTGCTGGAATTTGCCCAGATGTAATGCACGCACAATATTGCTGGCGTTGTCCGATGTCACAAATCCCCAGGAGAGTCCAATTGGGGTAAGCCATTCTGCGATGATCTTCCTCAGTTCCCGTAAGAGGTTGTCAGCTGTGTGCCTCTTATGGAAAGTGGTGATACAAAGCGTAGCCTGCCTAGGAACGAGTTGGCGTTTGCGAGGTGCTGCTACTGGTGCCGCCGCTGCTGTTCTTGCTGCGGGAGGCAATACATCTACCCAGTGGGCTGTCACAGTCATATAGTCCTGAGTCTGCCCTGCTCCACTTGTCCACATGTCCGTGGTTAAGTGGACATTGGGTACAACTGCATTTTTTAGGACACTGGTGAGTCTTTTTCTGAGGTCTGTGTACATTTTCGGTATCGCCTGCCTAGGGAAATGGAACCTAGATGGTATTTAGTACCGGGGACATAGTACCTCAATCAAGTCTATAGTTGCCTCTGAATTAACGATGGATACCGGAACCACGTTTCTCACCGCCCAGGCTGCCAAGGCCTGAGTTGTCTGCTTTGCAGCAGGATGACTGCTGTGATATTTCATCTTCCTCGCAAAGGACTGTTGGACAGTCAATTGCTTACTGGAAGTAGTACAAGTGGTCTTCCGACTTCCCCTCTGGGATGACGATCGACTCCCAGCAGCAACAACAGCAGCGCCAGCAGCAGTAGGCGTTACACTCAAGGATGCATCGGAGGAATCCCAGGCAGGAGAGGACTCGTCAGATTTGACAGTGACATGGCCTGCAGGACTATTGGCTTTCCTGGGTAAGGAGGAAATTGACACTGAGGGAGTTGGTGGTGTGGTTTGCAGGAGCTTGGTTACAAGAGGAAGGGATTTAGTGGTCAGTGGACTGCTTCCGCTGTCACCCAAAGTTTTTGAACTTGTCACTGACTTATGATGAATGCGCTGCAGGTGACGTATAAGGGAGGATGTTCCGAGGTGGTAAACATCCTTACCCCTACTTATTACAGCTTGACAAAGGCAACACACGGCTTGACACCTGTTGTCCGCATTTGTGTTGAAATAATTCCACACCGAAGAGGTGATTTTTTTTGTATTTTGACCAGGCATGTCAATGGCCATATTCGTCCCACGGACAACAGGTATCTCCCCGGGTGCATGACTTAAACAAACCACCTCACCATCAGAATCCTCCTTGTCAATTTCCTCCCCAGCGCCAGCAACACCCATATCCTCATCCTGGTGTACTTCAACAGTGACATCTTCAATTTGACTATCAGGAACTGGACTGTGGGTGCTCCTTCCAGCACTTGCAGGGGGCGTGCAAATGGTGGAAGGCACAAGCTCTTCCCGTCCAGTGTTGGGAAGGTCAGGCATCGCAACCGACACAATTGGACTCTCCTTGGGTATTTGTGATTTAGAAGAACGCACAGTTCTTTGCTGTGCTTTTGCCAGCTTAAGTCTTTTCATTTTTCTAGCGAGAGGATGAGTGCTTCCATCCTCATGTGAAGCTGAACCACTAGCCATGAACATAGGCCAGGGCCTCAGCCGTTCCTTGCCACTCCGTGTGGTAAATGGCATATTGGCAAGTTTACGCTTCTCCTCAGACGATTTTAATTTTGATTTTTGGGTCATTTTACTGAACTTTTGTTTTTTGGATTTTACATGCTCTCTACTATGACATTGGGCATCGGCCTTGGCAGACGACGTTGATGGCATTTCATCGTCTCGGCCATGACTAGTGGCAGCAGCTTCAGCACGAGGTGGAAGTGGATCTTGATCTTTCCCTATTTTAACCTCCACATTTTTGTTCTCCATTTTTTAATGTGTGGAATTATATGCCAGTATCAATAGCAATGGCCTACTACTATATTTACTGTGCACAACTGAAATGCACCACAGGTATGGATGGATAGTATACTTGACGACACAGAGGTAGGTACAGCAGTGGCCTTCCGTACTGCTATATATAGTATACTGGTGGTCACTGTGTCAGCAAACTGCAAAACTAAAATGCACCACAGGTAAAGAATGTAGATGGATAGTATACTTAATGAATGACGACACAGAGGTAGGTACAGCAGTGGCCTACCGTACTGCTATATATAGTATACTGGTGGTCACTGTGTCAGCAAACTGCAAAACTAAAATGCACCACAGGTATAGAATGTAGATGGATAGTATACTTAATGAATGACGACACAGAGGTAGGTACAGCAGTGGCCTACCGTACTGCAATATATAGTATACTGGTGGTCACTGTGTCAGCAAACTGCAAAACTAAAATGCACCACAGGTATAGAATGTAGATGGATAGTATACTTAATGAATGACGACACAGAGGTAGGTACAGCAGTGGCCTACCGTACTGCTATATATAGTATACTGGTGGTCACTGTGTCAGCAAACTGCAAAACTAAAATGCACCACAGGTATAGAATGTAGATAGATGGATAGTATACTTAATGAATGACGACACGGAGGTAGGTACAGCAGTGGCCTACCGTACTGCTATATATAGTATACTGGTGGTCACTGTGCCAGCAAACTGCAAAATTAAAATGCACCACAGGTATAGAATGTAGATGGATAGTATACTTAATGAATGACGACACAGAGGTAGGTACAGCAGTGGCCTACCGTACTGCTATATATAGTATACTGGTGGTCACTGTGTCAGCAAACTGCAAAACTAAAATGCACCACAGGTATAGAATGTAGATGGATAGTATACTTAATGAATGACGACACAGAGGTAGGTACAGCAGTGGCCTACCGTACTGCTATATATAGTATACTGGTGGTCACTGTGTCAGCAAACTGCAAAACTAAAATGCACCACAGGTATAGAATGTAGATGGATAGTATACTTAATGAATAACGACACAGAGGTAGGTACAGCAGTGGCCTACCGTACTGCTATATATAGTATACTGGTGGTCACTGTGTCAGCAAACTGCAAAACTAAAATGCACCACAGGTATAGAATGTAGATGGATAGTATACGTAATGAATGACGACACAGAGGTAGGTACAGCAGTGGCCTACCGTACTGCTATATATAGTATACTGGTGGTCACTGTGTCAGCAAACTGCAAAACTAAAATGCACCACAGGTATAGAATGTAGATGGATAGTATACTTAATGAATGACGACACAGAGGTAGGTACAGCAGTGGCCTACCGTACTGCTATATATAGTATACTGGTGGTCACTGTGTCAGCAAACTGCAAAACTAAAATGCACCACAGGTATAGAATGTAGATGGATAGTATACTTAATGAATGACGACACAGAGGTAGGTACAGCAGTGGCCTACCGTACTTCTATATATAGTATACTGGTGGTCACTGTGTCAGCAAACTGCAAAACTAAAATGCTCCACAGGTATAGAATGTAGATGGATAGTATACTTAATGAATGACGACACAGAGGTAGGTACAGCAGTGGCCTACCGTACTGCAATATATAGTATACTGGTGGTCACTGTGTCAGCAAACTGCAAAACTAAAATGCACCACAGGTATAGAATGTAGATGGATAGTATACTTAATGAATGACGACACAGAGGTAGGTACAGCAGTGGCCTACCGTACTGCTATATATAGTATACTGGTGGTCACTGTGTCAGCAAACTGCAAAACTAAAATGCACCACAGGTATAGAATGTAGATAGATGGATAGTATACTTAATGAATGACGACACGGAGGTAGGTACAGCAGTGGCCTACCGTACTGCTATATATAGTATACTGGTGGTCACTGTGCCAGCAAACTGCAAAATTAAAATGCACCACAGGTATAGAATGTAGATGGATAGTATACTTAATGAATGACGACACAGAGGTAGGTACAGCAGTGGCCTACCGTACTGCTATATATAGTATACTGGTGGTCACTGTGTCAGCAAACTGCAAAACTAAAATGCACCACAGGTATAGAATGTAGATGGATAGTATACTTAATGAATGACGACACAGAGGTAGGTACAGCAGTGGCCTACCGTACTGCTATATATAGTATACTGGTGGTCACTGTGTCAGCAAACTGCAAAACTAAAATGCACCACAGGTATAGAATGTAGATGGATAGTATACTTAATGAATAACGACACAGAGGTAGGTACAGCAGTGGCCTACCGTACTGCTATATATAGTATACTGGTGGTCACTGTGTCAGCAAACTGCAAAACTAAAATGCACCACAGGTATAGAATGTAGATGGATAGTATACGTAATGAATGACGACACAGAGGTAGGTACAGCAGTGGCCTACCGTACTGCTATATATAGTATACTGGTGGTCACTGTGTCAGCAAACTGCAAAACTAAAATGCACCACAGGTATAGAATGTAGATGGATAGTATACTTAATGAATGACGACACAGAGGTAGGTACAGCAGTGGCCTACCGTACTGCTATATATAGTATACTGGTGGTCACTGTGTCAGCAAACTGCAAAACTAAAATGCACCACAGGTATAGAATGTAGATGGATAGTATACTTAATGAATGACGACACAGAGGTAGGTACAGCAGTGGCCTACCGTACTTCTATATATAGTATACTGGTGGTCACTGTGTCAGCAAACTGCAAAACTAAAATGCTCCACAGGTATAGAATGTAGATGGATAGTATACTTAATGAATGATGACACAGAGGTAGGTACAGCAGTGGCCTACCGTACTGCAATATATAGTATACTGGTGGTCACTGTGTCAGCAAACTGCAAAACTAAAATGCTCCACAGGTATAGAATGTAGATGGATAGTATACTTAATGAATGACGACACAGAGGTAGGTACAGCAGTGGCCTACCGTACTGCTATATATAGTATACTGGTGGTCACTGTGTCAGCAAACTGCAAAACTAAAATGCACCACAGGTATAGAATGTAGATGGATAGTATACTTAATGAATGACGACACAGAGGTAGGTACAGCAGTGGCCTACCGTACTGCTATATATAGTATACTGGTGGTCACTGTGCCAGCAAACTGCAAAATTAAAATGCACCACAGGTATAGAATGTAGATGGATAGTATACTTAATGAATGACGACACAGAGGTAGGTACAGCACTGGCCTACCGTACTGCTATATATAGTATACTGGTGGTCACTGTGTCAGCAAACTGCAAAACTAAAATGCTCCACAGGTATAGAATGTAGATGGATAGTATACGTAATGAATGACGACACAGAGGTAGGTACAGCAGTAGCCTACCATACTGCAATATATAGTATACTGGTGGTCACTGTGTCAGCAAACTGCAAAACTAAAATGCACCACAGGTATAGAATGTAGATGGATAGTATACTTAATGAATGACGACACAGAGGTAGGTACAGCAGTGGCCTACCGTACTGCTATATATAGTATACTGGTGGTCACTGTGTCAGCAAACTGCAAAACTAAAATGCACCACAGGTATAGAATGTAGATGGATAGCATACTTAATGAATGACGACACGGAGGTAGGTACAGCAGTGGCCTACCGTATTGCTATATATAGTATACTGGTGGTCACTGTGCCAGCAAACTGCAAAATTAAAATGCACCACAGGTATAGAATGTAGATGGATAGTATACTTAATGAATGACGACACAGAGGTAGGTACAGCAGTGGCCTACCGTACTGCTATATATAGTATACTGGTGGTCACTGTGTCAGCAAACTGCAAAACTAAAATGCACCACAGGTATAGAATGTAGATGGATAGTATACTTAATGAATGATGACACAGAGGTAGGTACAGCAGTGGCCTACCGTACTGCTATATATAGTATACTGGTGGTCACTGTGTCAGCAAACTGCAAAACTAAAATGCACCACAGGTATAGAATGTAGATGGATAGTATACTTAATGAATGACGACACAGAGGTAGGTACAGCAGTGGCCTACCGTACTGCTATATATAGTATACTGGTGGTCACTGTGTCAGCAAACTGCAAAACTAAAATGCACCACAGGTATAGAATGTAGATGGATAGTATACTTAATGAATGACGACACAGAGGTAGGTACAGCAGTGGCCTACCGTACTGCTATATATAGTATACTGGTGGTCACTGTGTCAGCAAACTGCAAAACTAAAATGCACCACAGGTATAGAATGTAGATGGATAGTATACGTAATGAATGACGACACAGAGGTAGGTACAGCAGTGGCCTACCGTACTGCTATATATAGTATACTGGTGGTCACTGTGTCAGCAAACTGCAAAACTAAAATGCACCACAGGTATAGAATGTAGATGGATAGTATACTTAATGAATGACTACACAGAGGTAGGTACAGCAGTGGCCTACCGTACTGCTATATATAGTATACTGGTGGTCACTGTGTCAGCAAACTGCAAAACTAAAATGCACCACAGGTATAGAATGTAGATGGATAGTATACTTAATGAATGACGACACAGAGGTAGGTACAGCAGTGGCCTACCGTACTGCTATATATAGTATACTGGTGGTCACTGTGTCAGCAAACTGCAAAACTAAAATGCACCACAGGTATAGAATGTAGATGGATAGTATACTTAATGAATGACGACACAGAGGTAGGTACAGCAGTGGCCTACCGTACTGCTATATATAGTATACTGGTGGTCACTGTGTCAGCAAACTGCAAAACTAAAATGCTCCACAGGTATAGAATGTAGATGGATAGTATACTTAATGAATGACGACACAGAGGTAGGTACAGCAGTGGCCTACCGTACTGCAATATATATAGTATACTGGTGGTCACTGTGTCAGCAAACTGCAAAACTAAAATGCACCACAGGTATAGAATGTAGATGGATAGTATACTTAATGAATGACGACACAGAGGTAGGTACAGCAGTGGCCTACCGTACTGCTATATATAGTATACTGGTGGTCACTGTGTCAGCAAACTGCAAAACTAAAATGCACCACAGGTATAGAATGTAGATGGATAGTATACTTAATGAATGACGACACAGAGGTAGGTACAGCAGTGGCCTACCGTACTGCTATATATAGTATACTGGTGGTCACTGTGTCAGCAAACTGCAAAATTAAAATGCACCACAGGTTTAGAATGTAGATGGATAGTATACTTAATGAATGACGACACAGAGGTAGGTACAGCAGTGGCCTACCGTACTGCTATATATAGTATACTGGTGGTCACTGTGTCAGCAAACTGCAAAACTAAAATGCACCACAGGTATAGAATGTAGATGGATAGTATACTTAATGAATGACGACACGGAGGTAGGTACAGCAGTGGCCTACCGTACTGCTATATATAGTATACTGGTGGTCACTGTGTCAGCAAACTGCAAAACTAAAATGCACCACAGGTATAGAATGTAGATGGATAGTATACTTAATGAATGATGACACAGAGGTAGGTACAGCAGTGGCCTACCGTACTGCTATATATAGTATACTGGTGGTCACTGTGTCAGCAAACTGCAAAACTAAAATGCACCACAGGTATAGAATGTAGATGGATAGTATACTTAATGAATGACGACACAGAGGTAGGTACAGCAGTGGCCTACCGTACTGCTATATATAGTATACTGGTGGTCACTGTGTCAGCAAACTGCAAAACTAAAATGCACCACAGGTATAGAATGTAGATGGATAGTATACATAATGAATGACGACACAGAGGTAGGTACAGCAGTGGCCTACCGTACTGCTATATATAGTATACTGGTGGTCACTGTGTCAGCAAACTGCAAAACTAAAATGCACCACAGGTATAGAATGTAGATGGATAGTATACTTAATGAATGACGACACAGAGGTAGGTACAGCAGTAGCCTACCGTACTTCTATATATAGTATACTGGTGGTCACTGTGTCAGCAAACTGCAAAACTAAAATGCACCACAGGTATAGAATGTAGATGGATAGTATACTTAATGAATGACGACACAGAGGTAGGTACAGCAGTGGCCTACCGTACTGCTATATATAGTATACTAGTGGTCACTGTGTCAGCAAACTGCAAAACTAAAATGCACCACAGGTATAGAATGTAGATGTATAGTATACTTAATGAATGACGACACAGAGGTAGGTACAGCAGTGGTCTACCGTACTGCTATATATAGTATACTGGTGGTCACTGTGTCTGCAAACTGCAAAACTAAAATGCACCACAGGTATAGAATGTAGATGGATAGTATACTTAATGAATGACGACACAGAGGTAGGTACAGCAGTGGCCTACCATACTACTATATATAGTATACTGGTGGACACTGTGTCAGCAAACTGCAAAACTAAAATGCACCACAGGTATAGAATGTAGATGGATAGTATACTTAATGAATGACGACACAGAGGTAGGTACAGCAGTGGCCTACCATACTGCTATATATAGTATACTGGTGGACACTGTGTCAGCAAACTGCAAAACTAAAATGCACCACAGGTATAGAATGTAGATGGATAGTATACTTAATGAATGACGACACAGAGGTAGGTACAGCACTGCAGTGGCCTTCCAACTCTGCACTGTACTCATCCTATATAATATTAATTATACTGGTGGTCCCCAGTCCCTACAATAAAGCAGCACACTGAGCACAGATATGGAGTGTTTTTCAGGCAGACAACGTATACTGGTGGTCACTGTCAGCAAAACTCTGCACTGTACTCCTGCTATATAATACAGCTGCTCCCCAGTCCCCACAATTAAGCAGTGTGAGCACAGATATATTATGCAGCACACTGAGCACAGATATGGTATGGAGCGTTTTTTTCAGGCAGAGAACGGATAAAACTGGTGGTCACTTATCAGCAAAACTCTGCACTGTACTACTCCTAACAGCTGCTCCCCAGTCCTCCCCACAATTAAGCAATAAAGCAATCAAGTTCAACAATAAACGGAGAGGACGCCAGCCACGTCCTCTCCCTATCATCTCCAATGCACGAGTGAAAATGGGGGCGACGCGCGGCTGCTTATATAGAATCCGAATCTCGCGAGAATCCGACAGCGGGATGATGACGTTCGGGCGCGCTCGGGTTAAGCGAGCAAGGCGGGAAGGTTCGAACCTGCCTCGGACCCGTGTAAAATGGGTGAAGTTCGGGGGGGGTTCGGTTTCCGAGAAACCGAACCCGCTCATCACTACCTCAGACATGCCGATACACGCGTACCGACACACCACACACACAGGGAATCCTCTTATCTGAAGACAGTTCCCCCACAAGGCCCTTTGGAGAGACAGAGAGAGAGTATGCCAGCACACACCCAGCGCCAATGACAAACACACAATATGTTTTCCCAGAAAGCGCTGTAATCTGTATTTTGCGCCAAATTATGTGCCCCCCCCTTCTTTAAAACCCTCTTTCACCGTGGATAAGCAGGGGAGAGTCCGGGGAGCTTCCCCTCAGCGCTGTGCTGTGGAGAAAATGGCGCTGGTGAGTGCTGAGGAACAAGCTCCGCCCCCTCAGCGGCGGGCTTCGGTCCCGCTCAAATATTGAAAAAAAAACTGGCGGGGGCTCTTTTATATACAGTGCCTAGCTGTATATATGTACTTTTGCCAGAAAATGAGGTTTATATTGCTGCCCAGGGCGCCCCCCTTGCGCCCTGTACCCTTACAGTGACTGCCGTGTGTGAGCTGTGTGGGAGCAATGGCGCACAGCATTACCGCTGTGCGTTACCTCTATGAAGATCTGAAGTCTTCTGCCGCCTCTGAAGTCTTCTTCCTTCTCATACTCACCCGGCTTCTATCTTCCGGCTCTGCGAGGAGGACGGCGGCGCGGCTCTGGGACGGACGGCGAGGGTGAGACCTGCGTACCGATCCCTCTGGAGCTAATGGTGTCCAGTAGCCTAAGAAACAGAGCCTAACAGTAAAGTAGGTCTGTTTCTCTCCCCTCAGTCCCTCGATGCAGGGAGTCTGTTGCCAGCAGGCTCCCTGAAAATAAAAAACCTAACAAATATACTTTCTTTTCAGGAAACTCAGGAGAGCTCCCTGTAATGCACCCAGTCTCCTCTGGGCACAGTAATAAACTGAGGTCTGGAGGAGGGGCATAGAGGGAGGAGCCAGTGCACACCCATACCTAAAGTTCTTTCTTAAAGTGCCCATGTCTCCTGCGGAGCCCGTCTATCCCCATGGTCCTTACGGAGTCCCCAGCATCCTCTAGGACGTAAGAGAAATTATAATTATGATTCAATACCCTTTTTTGAGTCTCTTTATATTTAAAGCCAGCTGTGTGGTTCCCACATGGATGTGTTGCTATGGTTTCCTGACTGGACTTCTGGTTTTGGGTGCCCGGTTTCAAATCAGGCTGGTGAAATCACAGGGCAGCACTGTGATC
Source organism: Pseudophryne corroboree (assembly GCF_028390025.1). NCBI lineage: Eukaryota > Metazoa > Chordata > Amphibia > Anura > Myobatrachidae > Pseudophryne > Pseudophryne corroboree. Next base: position 147,166,011 of record NC_086445.1, read on the forward strand.
TGGTGCCTTCTGCCCAGCTTTCTCTGCCCAGTTCTGATTGGATGAAGGATTGTATCACTGATTGGGCCTCTGACCTGTCTGTCAAACCAGACCTGTTCTGATTTGTATGTTTCTGAGTGGGCCATACCAGTTCTGATTGGATGAAGGATTGTATCACTGAATGATGGTAGTCCCTAACTACCATCATTCAGATCCCACATTACTCAAATTCACGGGGCTAAAAGAGGTGAAAAGAAACTGGAGAGGAGGGGACTTTATTCACAAAATCAACAAAATCCAATCAGAACTGGTATGGCCCCCTCAGAAACATACAAATCAGAACAGGTATGGTTTGATAGACAGGTCAGAGGCCCAATCAGTGATACAATCCTTCATCCAATCAGAACAGGTCTGGTTTGATAGACAGGTCAGAGGCTCAATCAGTGATACAATCCTTCATCCAATCAGAACTCGTATGGCCCACTCAGAAACATACAAATCAGAACAGGTCTAGTTTGATAGACAGGTCAGAGGCCCAATCAGTGATGCAATCCTTCATCCAATCAGAACTGGTATGGCCCTTTCAGAAACATATAAATCATGTCAATCTAGACACTTCAAGCACTCCCAGAGGAAGACCGAAAGGTTGAAACGTGTTGGATGAACTACACAGAAAGAACCACTACAGATTCAAAGACTTCATCAGGAAGACTCTTTCCCACGTCGAAAAGACCCAGTCACGTGACCGGACCAACCCGGAAGCCAGCAGCACTGCTAGGATACCAGACAGCGGAGGAAGCCGGAAACGGAGCGCGGCGTGCGGCTGGAGCGTGCGACTGGTGAGTTCTCTGTAAGCGGTGGGAGAGGCGCAGCTAGCCGCTCTGCAGAGCGGCATCTGAATCCTTTCCCCGCCGCTAGACAGGTCCACCTCTCTGACCGACCTGCACCCGGGGGGCGTCTGAACAAGGACGCACCACGGGCAGCAGGGGCAGAGAGGGGAAACCAGTCCGGAGACCCCCTTTTTTACCCCACTTATGCTACCACCGTAAGCTCAGGGCATCGTGAAGGTTTTAAAGATTTTTTACCAACACCAGCATTTGTTATTATTATTATTTTTTCCTAAAGACTTTTCAACAGCAGATGTGCGGGACGCTGCTGTATTATAACCTGCATGAACTTTATAAGAGACAATATCGCCCACCTGCATGAACTTTATAAGAGACAATATCGCCCACCCTGGGCATTAACCGCACACCTTTAGATTGGCCAGTATACAATAAATACAGTGGCTCACAACAATTAATCCGCAACATATTGTTATTTTTGTGATTTCTATATCCAAGTGCAAACTCAAATTTGGGTCTGTTCATACATTATCCTTTATTACATCTGATGTGCATTCGTTAGCTAAACACACACACCTTAGGGGTTGAGCGCAGTTCTATTGTGGTATATCCACTAAGCTTCTCCATTTACGTATAGGTGGGTTGGAACACCCATCAGAATGAGCAGCACACCCCGGCTAGCTATAGAATAAAGACACTCAGTGCGCAGAACCCTCCAATTTATAGTAAAAAAAAAAGTACATTTAATAGTAAAAACAGAGTTTCTAAGTATCTCTTGCTAGGAGTCTCAATGAATTATTCCTCTGATACACTAATGAAGCTGATATCCAAAATAGCTATTTCCTATAGCCCCAACAGAGTAACTGAAAACGAAATTACCTTTCTCAAGTACAGCAGAAAACTGGACTTTCAGAGAGTCTGAACTTTCAGATCCACTAATAAAAAAAGAAAAGTTACCTTTAAAAGAAAGAAAACCCCATTAAACATTACAAATGCTCTATTCAACCTATAGATTGTAAGCTTGTGAGCAGAGCCTTCCTACCTCTGACTGTTTGTTATTACCCAGTTTTGTCTTATCATTGTGTCCAGTTGTAAAGCGCAACGGAATTTGCTGCGCTATATAAGAACCTGTTAATAAATAAATAATAGATATTCAAAAGGAGGCTTGGCCTTTCACAAAGGGGTGTGGTGTTAATGCATCTGGGCATGTTATGTGCAGGTCAGAGGTGTGACCTCTCTTACTGGTATCTAGAGTCAGGCATGTTGGCTTTTATGGATAATTAAAATAAAAAAAGAGGAGAATCAACTAATATTATATAGATGGGTAAAGATATCTTAGGGGATAGGATATTTCCTTCCTTGTAAAGATGACATTTTAGGCAGCATTTGTTTGTAGACTTCGTGATGAATAGAGATCCAGAGAATAGATGCAGCATGGAAGAATAAGTTCCCGGTAGGCATCTGTCTGTCCGTTTGGCTAATCTTGAGAACCACTGCACAGATTTGGATGCGGTTTTCACATTTCTGTAGAGCATTTGTCAAGGAAGGTTTAGGTGTATGATACATTAATCTATGACAAAATGGGAGCTGAGCAGTGATGATTTTAGTGGAGCAAGACAAGGTCTTCTTTAAAGATACTGGTACTGTATATAAACCACTAAAGATACTGTATATCACAACGATGGACTTTATTTCATACTATGCAGAGATTGATGCTGTTCGTATTATCTGTTTTCTCCAGAAAAACTGATGTAAGCCCTGTGTCCTAATACAGAATTTCAGTTTTCTTCTTTTTTTCCCACTCCTATTTCATTTATGTGAAAAACGATTCTTTTTTTGTCAAAGTAACATTTCGAATGGTTTTCTTTCTATACGTTTTTATATGTTTCAGCTACAGTCAATAGGAATGTAAGTCAAGAGGCAAAGGCCAAACCGGCAGAGGATGGGCGAGGGATCGATTGTAGGTACGTGCGTGGCCGGACGGTGTGAAAGTATATACAAACGAGTCCAATTCCCGGTAAGAGTCTGTTTTAGTATGACAATAAATAAAGCACAGGGACAGACACTTAAAGTGGTAGGAGTTGACTGGAGAATGTTTTTCTCATGAACAACTTTACGTGGCCCTTTTGTGTGTCATGACAAAACAAAATCTTTTTGTGTTGAAGTCAGGAGGATGTCTAATGTCATCTACAAGGAAATCTTAGAAGACCTTTAAATTTCAAAATTGCTCCCATGTGAAGAGGGTGTGGGTCTCTAGTACATATATGTATATATTAGAACAGTGGGTTGGTAGAGAGCACTCTCTAGACTTCTCAAATGCAAAAAATATGGAGCTTTATTCACTCAACAAGGAGGATGTCAACATTTTGGTTCTCTGAGGGACGATCACAGTTACCTAATAAGAAAAGTTATAATCTATCTATCTATCTATCTATCTATCTATCTATCTATCTATCTATCTATCTATCTATCTATCTATCTATCTATCTATCTATCGTTCTATCCATCCATCTTTTTAATATATTTATTGGTGACATTGCAAATGGCATTAAAGGGAAAGTATGCCTTTTTGCAGATGACACAAAGTTATGCAACAGGGAAGACACACCAGGTGGGGTAAAACAAATGATTGAGGATCTAGGTAGACTAGAGAAATGGTCAAGATGTGTGGCAATTACAGTTTAATGTAAAAAAAAATGCAAAATCATGCACTTGGGTCACAAAAATCCAAAGGCTAAATATAGTATAATGGCACTCTAATGGAAACTACTGAGGAGGAAAGGGATCTAGGAGTCACTATTTCAGGTAACTTAAAGGCAGGTAAGCAATGTAACAAAGCAATGAGGAAGGCTAGTCAGATGCTTGGCTGCATTGGGAGAGGAATCAGCAGCAGCAGAAAGAAAGAAGTAATAATTCCACTGTATAGGTCGTTGGTACGGCCTCATCTAGAAATCTGTGTTCAATTCTGGAGGCCATATATTCAAAAGGATATTAATACATTAGAGACTGTACAAAGAAGGGCAAATAAAATGGTGCATGGCCAACATCACAAAACATACCCAGAAAGACTACAAAATCTCAATATGTATAGTTTGGAGAGGAGAAGGAAAGGGGGGACATGATAGACACTTTCAAATATATCAAGGGTTTTAACAAAGTCTTGGAGGGAAACATTCTCCAAATGAAGAGAAGCGATAGGACACGAGGATATGCACTGAGACTGGAGGGGGGGAGGTTAAGGGGAAATTTGAGGAAAAATTACTTCACAGAAAGGGTAGTGGACATGTGGAATAGCCTCCCATCAGAGGTGGTAGAGGCTAAGACAGTAGAACAATTTAAACATGCATGGGATAGACATAAGGATATTCTTACAAAGAAATAAGGATCAAATAAGGTTTGACATAAAATATGGTAAAAAAAGGGGCAGACTAGATGGACCAAGTGGTTCTTATCTGCATCAAATTCTATGTTTCTATTTTTCTATGTATCTATCTATCTATCTATCTATCTATCTATCTATCTATCTATCTATCTATCTATCTATCTATCTATCTATCTATCTATCTATCCTATGTGGCCAGCCTGCAGCTCTCCAGTCACATGCGTCTGTTTGCACCTGCGTCATCATCATGTTACTCCTTTGCACACACACAGTGTAGCGTGTCCATCTGCCATTTGCTCTGTGGGCCTGATTCAGAAAATATGCTAATGCTGCAGGAGGTATCTGGGGACACAAGGAGCCCCCTGTCGACATCAAAATGCTGCACCCAAGACACATCATCAGATCACCATCATGACCATTGGATGTGGCATTGTCCATCACAGTGAGCCTAAGGCTACTCAGGGTGGCTGTCTCGGCTATGTAGCAAAGGCCAGTAAATTTGCGTTGGAAGATACAGACACTGGCCTCACCACTCCCAGAAAATGGGGAACGCTTGCCGTCACCACCCATTCCACAGCCAAATGGCTACAGCATACCAATCACGATGCGGCTTAGGGGGACTGCAACCATGGTTGCAGAAAAAGACCTACACATGCTCAATGCAGATCCTGCCCATGCGCAGATCTCCAAACATGTACCTGATGGTTTCCATACTTCTCAGAATCAGGTCCTCTGTGCAGTAGGGATAGTAAATGAAAGGTTCACAATCTATAAGGCAATTGGTACTTTACATTGTTGGAAAGCTAGCCAGAGGCAGATGGGTGCAGTCGGTCAATTACAGAAGGAGGGCATAGAGACATGGTTCACGATGGGGGTGAGTATACGGTAAGCTCTTTGCAACGTAAAATGTTAAAAAGAAAGAAAAACATTGCCACGTCACCATTGAACCTCTACCATCAATGGCAGAGAAACACAAGACCTCTGACATCGATCTCAAAATCATCGACCACAAGTGGCATACCATCAGTGGTTGCTAACCATTGATGGCAAGTGGCCATCTGCACTGTGCAGGCTCCAGCAGAAAAAGTAAGTGACAAAGATGGGGTGTGGTAAAATAGATCTACATAAATTAGATTGACAGTCAATAGGTCGAACCCATATGGTTGACATGCAAATGATCAACAGAGTCAAAAGCCCGATATGTAAAAGGTTAACAGTGTCTAAAGTCGACAGGTACAAAAGGCCAACAGGGTTGAAAGGTCAACATGAAAATGGTCAACAGATAAAAGGTCCATTTCACAGTGTGTGGCCATGATTAGTACAAACATAGACCCTTGTGGTCTTGCTTCGCTTGTTGACCCTTGTGTCAACAATTTGTTTGTCGACCATTGTCATGTCGGCCTTTTAAACCTGTCAACATTAGACACAGTTGACCTTTCACCTTTTGACCTTTTTATCATGTTGATCTTTTGACCATGTTGTTCTATTGCATGTTGACCATATGGGGTTGACCTATTGACTGTCTAACTAGACATTGTCTAACCATTGACTGCAACCGACAAAGATGTGAGAGGTCTTTAGGAGATGCATGTGGGGAGGTCTAATGGGTATACTGTAGAAGATACATGTGGGGAGGTCTGATGGGCGTGTGAGGGGCATATGGAATTGTGTAATGGAATGTGGAGAGATTTGATGGGAATGTGAAGAGGTCTATCAGGAATTTAAGCTTCACGTAGAGAGGTTAATGCTGTCAGACATGTGCCACCTTACAAACATGTGGATAATATATAGCACTGCATTATACATATGCTATTCATATTGACATTGCAGCTTGCTTTTGTTGATATTAGTATCTTGACCATAAAATAAAAGCGGGGGTAGCGGGACAGTTGGGAGGTGTGTGACACAGCAGCGCTAATCCCTGCTACTGTAGCACTAATCCCCTTCATAGTTGCGTTAAATAAATGACAAAGACAATAGTTTTACTGCAGGTCAGACTTAAGTGCAGTTACTTATAATTGTAATGTCCACAATTTGATTGTCGACACATTGACATGGCCTAAATGTTGACAGTTAAAAAATAGACCTGCCGATATTTTGACTACAAGGCAATATATTGTATGTGCTGTTTCATATATTTTGAATGGCAACATTTCGACCATATAACATATAGACATCTAGGCAGGGGCGGATTTAGGGGTGAGGGTACCCCTAGTCACAACAGTAACAGCCACACCCCCACCCACCCTTGCCTGCCTAATTTTATTTATTTTTATGGATTGGTTATAAGCCCTCATTTGGTAATAGCCAAATTAATAGAATAATAATAATTTAAAAAAAAACACTTACTATGAAATTTTTGATTTGTAATTATATGAATGTCCTACCCATTTCCACTCCATTCAAGATGGCATATGGTACAGTAGTAGTGGAACTATTTTGCAGTTTCTGGTACTTTTTGGGCTGACAGTACCAACACAAGCATTCAAGTGCCGCACCCAAACAAGTGTCGCCCCTAGGCATGTGCCTCACATGCCTGATGGGACATTCGCCCCTGCAGCTAGGTACAATATGTGGACATGGTTTTACTGGCACCTTCTAACTTAAATACTAATTTAAAATTAACTTTTTATATGTCTAAAAATGCCATTTTTTGTGCTTACACATTATTATTATTATTATTAATAATAATAATAATAATAATAATAAAGTACCTATATATTTGTATCTTTAGGCCGCAAAAAATAAATACTTTGTTATTATTTTGCAACTAAAATTTAATATTATTATATATATATTTTTTTAAGGATACATTTTTTTCTTAGAATAAAATTCTCCTTGTTAACTTTTTTGTGTTGAGAAAGCTATAGAGAAATATGGGACAGTGTAGTACTGTACTTTTATAAACTGAGCAAATACAGAATTGCACTGACATGTGGATGATTAAATTGAGCTTTTCAACATGAATTTGTCCTGCGGTTATTTTTATGCTTAACTTCAGATGGATTCAGATTGAAGATTTTGCTCACAAGAAAGAGAAACTTGCAATAGTTTGGATTTTCTATATGTTTTCTTTTAGGAATTGCACTCACATGTGTAAGGTATAGTATATGCTAGTCTGTCTCCAATTTATATTATAATTGGCTGCTTATAAATAGTGATAAACGCCCTAATGTGTGATTCGTGCTGCCCCCTTTAAAGCAAGATAACCAACTTAATGACTACAATAAAATAAAGACAGGGAGGCATGTTTAAGGGGAAAGGGATGGTCAACTTTATTTAATTTTACCTATTTCAACTTGAGAATACTAAGGGGTCTATTTACTAAGCCTTGGAGAGAGATAAACTACCAACCTACCAGCTCCTAACTGCCATTTTTAAAACACAGCCTGTAGCATAGCAGTTAGGAGCTTATATGTTGGCACTTTATCTCCGTCCACTTTATCTCTCTCCAAGGCTTAATAAATAGACCACTAAATACTTAATTACTAAAGAGAGAGCAAAAGGAGGAACAGGACAGATAATGTATGGAGGCGTAGATGTACAGCCCTACTAAGCAATATCACCGTCTGTGTACCTTCCACGTCCGACTAAATGGGAGGCCATCTGCTGAAATATCTCCACACTCAAGGTATCCACCTCCCAATTCAATAACACAAACAAAAAGGCCCACCTAGGCCAGTGGTGCCACTAACCCCAGTAGGGTAGAATCAGCCTAAACCTGTGTATTGAAAGGGAGGGCACCTCAAGTTACCAAGGCAGATAATGACTGCTACCATGCTTTCCCACCTAACATAAAGCAGACGCCACAAGAAAAAAGAAGCAGCTAAAGGAAAATTGGGAGGGTGGGAAACTGCCAACCATTAACCTCAATAAAATGTCCACTGCAACACATCTCCTCAAAATGTCTCCCCATAACCTCCCATAACTAATCCTATAGGCTGACCTGACCCAAACCACTCCTACCAACAGCCCCACCAAACATGTTAACCATGGTTACCATGGACCGGCCCCTCACAGACTCAGGGGCAGATGTAGCCTGTAGACATTATAAAGTGGAAGATGATAACGCACCAGCCAGTCAGCTCCTAACTGTCATTTTTCAAACCCAACCTATACCTATGACCTATGAGATGTTTGGCTGGTGTGTTATCACCTTCCACTCTGCGACTTCTCCAGGCTTATTATATCTGCTCCTCAGGGTTTATGGGGTCTTTTTACTAAGCCTTGGAAAGAGATAAAGTGGGAAAAGACAAAGGGGGAGATGTACTAAGCAGTTTAAAGAGTGGAGAATTGAGCCAGTGGAGAAGTTGTCCTTGGTAACCAATCAGCTGCTCTGTATAATTTTATAGTATGCAAATTATAAATGTTACTTCAATGCTGATAGGTTGCCATGGGCAACTTCTCCACTGGCTCACTTATGCACTCTTTTCACTGCTTAGTACATCTCCCCCAAAGTACCAACGAATCAGCTCCTAACTGCCATGTTACTGGCTGTGTTTGGTTCTACATCTCCATCCACTTTATCTCCATCCAAGGCTTAGTAAATAGACCCCTATATTCCTAATTTCATATAAAATGCATACCACCACCCTCATCACGTATGAAATGGCCACTCCCACCTGTGTCAGAGAAGCACAAGAGAGAGTGAGGAGGCGATGATAGTGACTGTGTGGGGAGGGAGAAAATGTTGAGGTGGGGAAGAAAGAGTAGGTGTGGGGGAGAAAGTTTTTTGGGGGGAGTGAGGAGAAAGTTGGAAAGAATCACACAGAGACAAAGAGAAGAAATAAAGACAAGGCATTATAGCTAGGAGGTTATAGGCCTTTTTGTAGAACATATCTTTCATTGGGTCCAGGAGGGGCCCACACATGGGTTAAAGTGGGCCGGAACGGGGCGGAACTGCGTAACGGCACCTTAAATTAGAGGCGGAACCAGTTCCGCCTCCTCCTGCCCACCTTAACTAATAGGTTTAAACTCAATCACAGGCTATCGTTAAATAAACTAAAGGAGTACTTAACAGTCCTCTCGGACTAGGCTCTGGGGCTTTTAGGCTGAAGCGGCAGGCTTGAAGTGCCGAGTTCGGGCTGCCGGAAAGAATCCGACAATAGGAGGTGAGGCTGAGCGCAAGTTCAGGGTTTCCCTATGTGCCACCCACCGGCGCAGTGACCAATGTGGTTGTGGGTGAGCGGCGCTATAGAGGGAATGACTGATACATGCCCTCCCTCCTCTGCCACCGCCGCACTGGAAGCCCTGGTCCCAGACTCCCAGCTGCAGCGGATCTGGGACCAGGTTGGCTTTATTATCCCTGCTGCCACATTGAGCTCCTGTGACCGTGGTGCTACTAGTTCAAATCTGCTGCTCCTGATTGGGTGCCGCTCTTACTCTACAAGTACAAAAGCGTCTCTTGTACTTGTGCGGTGGGGCCGGGCCATACATGCGGGGCGGACTAGCCCTGTGCTGGGCGTCCCCCCGCATGTCTGTGTCAGTGATCTTAGCTTTGCTAAATTTAGCACAGCTACGATCAGGTCGGAATGACCCCCATAGTCCTGTGTGTCACTTTAGGCTAATGCTAGCAAAATCCCTTTCTGTGGTGTGGAAGCGTGTTTCTGAATAGTCAAGGTCTGAAATGCCCACTTTGAATGCCTGGGTGCAGAATACCCGTTAGAGTATGACCTCCACTGCAAGTGAGTCTCTACCAGTTTTGCGGCCTCCCCATGACACTTCCGTAACTCACCATTAGACAATGCATCTCTGTTGGACACGGCTGGCATCTCTGCACTGAGGACCTCGACAATACACCCCCTGTCACCGTACTGTAACTGCCTTATGGGTGTATCCGACCCGCACTGTGGACCTTATGCAGCACCAGTTACAGTTTTGCTAAATTAGCAAAACTGCAACTGCTTGTGATCACATGCTGGGGGCTGCCCAGTACAGGCCTGGCTGCCCAGCATGTTAATGGTGGCCAGCGATGCAATTGCAAATCAATTGCGATCGCATCACTGATTAAGGGAAGCCCCCCTGCCTGCGCAGCCTGGCTATGAAGGCTGTTGGGCAGCCACCATTTTTCTAGTTGCAGGGGCCACGTGTGACGTCACGTGCCCTTCACGAACCCACCCTTGTTTCCGATGCCATCACACCCCCGCAATGCAGGCAGAGGCGTTTGCGTCAATGCTCTGTGATTGCATTGGCTGGCCCGCGCAAGCGCAGATCGGGACCCGCCCATGCGCACTGGTTATAAAAACAGCTCAATGGGATCGCACTAGCGGGCCGTCCTGAATAAGGCCCTGTTTCCGACCTGTACTATATCCAACCCACACTGTAACCTGCACTGTATCTGAATCCCACTGTATCCAACCTGCACTGTAACTAGCACTGTATCCAACCCACACTGTATCCGTCCTGCACTGTAACCTGCACTGTATCCGACCCACATTGTAATCCGCACTGTATCCACTGTATTCAATCTGCACTGTAACCTGCACTGTATCTGACCTTCACTGTATCCGACCTGCACTACTTTTCCTGCACTGTAATCCTCTCAATATTTAACTGTGTAGCACTGTACAGAGAATATTTGCCCATTCACATCTGTTCCTGCCCCAGTGGAGCTTACAATCTATGGGGGTCATACCGACCCAATCTCTCGCTGCGGTTGTTCGCAGCACAGCGATCGGGTCGGAACTGCGCATGCTGGACGGCCAAAGGCCATCATTCCCTAGCGATCGCCTCTGCCTGATTGACAGGCAGAGACGGTCGCGTGGCGGGAGGGGGCGGCACGACGGTGTTTGGTCGCCGTTTGGGGGGGCACGGTCCGGCCAACGCAGTTGTGGCCGGACCATAAGGGGGGCGGGCCGCAGCAGCTGCGTGACATCACACACAGCCACTGCGACCAGGGGCAGCGACGAGTAGCTCCCGGCCAGCCGCTGTGCGATGCTTTTGTACTTATGCGGGAGGGGGGGGGGGGGGTGCCGAACAGACATGCAGGGTGGACTAGCCCTGTGCTGGGCGTCCCACCGAATGTCTGGGAACTCGGAATGACCCCTATATTCCCTATCACATGTACACACAGACACATTCACACTAGGGTTAATTTTGTTGGGAGCCAATTAACCTACTTGTATATTTTTGGAGTGTGGGAGGAAACCGGAGAACCCGGAGGAAACCCACGCAAGTACTGGGAGAATAAAGAAACTCTACACAGTTAGGGCCATGGTGGGAATCGAACCCATGACCTCAGTGCTGTGAGGCAGTAATGCTAACCATTACACCATCCGTACTGCCCATAATTCACACCGCGCACTGTGCATGTGACGGGATGAATTACTGCTGTCAATCGCAGAGAGTATTTGGATAGAGAGTGGGTGACAGGGGACATTTGTGGGGGGTAATGAGTAGGTGGCGACAGAAATTCAGGCGTGTCATGACCATTTTGGGGGCGTGTTGCAGCCAGCTTCTGCATCCTTGTATGCAGTTCCACTGGCCCTGGAATCTTAGTTGCTGTGACTATTTGTCACTGACCTGGGTTGGGGGTGTTGTGAACTCGGGGATTCTTCCGATGATCGGGAAGAGGAACCACAGTTGGGTCGGAGCAGAGATGGCCGGATATAGGTTTTCCTCATACAGGACTCTGACAGTTAGATTTGGTGTAAAATGCTGAAGGACTTTATTATGGGAAGGGAGCAATACAGCAACACATAAACAGAAGTGAAGTTGTGGGCAAGGGGGGTCATTCCGAGTTGTTCGCTCGCAAGCGGATTTTAGCAGATTTGCTCATGCTAAGCCGCCGCCTACTGGGAGTGAATCTTAGCATCTTAAAATTGCGAACGATGTATTCGCAATATTGCGATTACACACCTCGTAGCAGTTTCTGAGTAGCTTCAGACTTACTCGGCATCTGCGATCATTTCAGTGCTTGTCGTTCCTGATTTGACGTCACAAACACACCCAGCGTTCGCCCAGACACTCCCCCGTTTCTCCGGCCACTCCTGCGTTTTTTCCGGAAACGGTAGCGTTTTTTCCCACACGCCCATAAAACGGCCTGTTTCCGCCCAGTAACACCCATTTCCTGTCAATCACATTACGATCGCCAGAACGATGAAAAAGCCGTGAGTAAAAATCCTAACTGCATAGCAAATTTACTTGGCGCAGTCGCAGTGCGGACATTGCGCATGCGCATTAAGCGGAAAATCGCTGCGATGCGAAGATTTTTACCGAGCGAACAACTCGGAATGACCCCCAATGTCCAAGGTTACTGGAGAGTTAGTGAGCAATGTCTACAGACACAAATGAAGAACCTGTGAGCGATGTTGAAAGACACTGTTGAATGAAGAACTTGTGAGCGGTGGTGAGAGACACTGAAGAATTTGTGAGCGATGTTTAAAAACACTGCTGAATGAAGAACTTGTGAGTGATGGTGAAAGACACTGAAGAATTTGTGAGCGATGTTTAAAGACGCTATTAAATGAAGAACTTGTGAGCGATGTTTAAAGACACTGTTAAATGAAGAACTTGTGAGCGATGTTTAAAGACACTGTTGAATGAAGAACTTGTGAGCGATGGTGAAAGACACTGAAGAATTTGTGAGCGATGTTTAAAAACACTGCTGAATGAAGAACTTGTGAGTGATGGTGAAAGACACTGAAGAATTTGTGAGCGATGTTTAAAGACGCTATTAAATGAAGAACTTGTGAGCGATGTTTAAAGACACTGTTAAATGAAGAACTTGTGAGCGATGTTTAAAGACACTGTTGAATGAAGAACTTGTGAGCGGTGGTGAGAGACACTGAAGAATTTGTGAGCGATGTTTAAAGACACTATTAAATGAAGAACTTGTGAGCGATGTTTAAAGACACTGTTGAATGAAGAACTTGTGAGCGATGGTGAAAGACACTGAAGAATTTGTGAGCGATGTTTAAAGACACTGCTGAATGAAGAACTTGTGAGCGATGGTGAAAGACACTGAAGAATTTGTGAGCGATGTTTAAAGACACTATTAAATGAAGAACTTGTGAGCGATGTTTAAAGACACTGTTAAAAGAAGAACTTGTGAGCGATGTTTAAAGACACTGTTGTATGAAGAACTTGTGAGCGATGGTGAAAGACACTGAAGAATTTGTGAGCGATGGTGAAAGACACTGGAGAATTTGTGAGCGATGTTTAAAGACACTGTTGTATGAAGAACTGGTGAGCGATGGTAAAGGTCACTGAAGAATTTGAGAGCGGTGTTTGAAGACACTATTAACTGCACTGCCAAGAACGACGCTGGTTGCTGGGTACTCTGGAAACTCGGCAGCCGAAAGACACCCTGAAACGCTGGAAGCACTGGAGTACAGCTGCTGGGAGACACACGGTGAACAGGAGCACTGGCATCCACCTTAGAGGAAAGACGATACTCAGGCGCCGGGGCTTTGCCCGGCGTCTGGTTTTGAATTCCCCGCCTTTTCGCGATTGGTGGAGCGGGTAGGTGATGTCAGCCGCTTTCCACCCCCGTGACGTCGGACGTCACGACGGCGCCCACGCTCCAGGGAACCGCCGGGAGCCGCGCCAGCCAGATGCCGGGACCCGAGGTCCGCCGGAGGCGAGAGCCGCCGGAGCGACCAGCAGACACGTAGGGGTAAGCGTTGCGGCCGCTGCCCCTGGCGTGTGACAGTACCCCCTCCTTCAGGAGTGGCCCCTGGACACTTCCCGGGCTTAGTTGGATGTCTGGAATGAAAAATCCGCACCAGTCGGGGGGCCGTCACCTCAGTAGCTTTGACCCAGCTCCTCTCCTCAGGACCATAACCTTTCCATTCTACCAAATACTGTAGATTCTTGTGAAGATAACGAGAGTCAAGAATACCTTTGATTTCAAAATCCGTTCCAGCTTCAGTCTCTACAGAGGTTGGCCTAGGGCAGGGGTGGGCAATTATTTCAGCTGGGGGGCCGCTTAACACTTCCAGTGAATGTTCGAGGGCCACACACAAGGGTGGGGACTAATATGAATAACAAATATTTGTAGGAGTAAGTCCTGGGCTGCGCAGAGACTGCACAAAGTAGATTTTTGCAGCTCTGCGTACACATACGATCGTACACTTGCACGGGTGAATTTACACTCCTCCTGGGGGCGGCGACTACCCGAACGCAGGACAGCAAAATTTGCAGCACAGTGATCAGGTCTGAATCAGCCCCTTAGTCAGCAGTTGCTGCAAAATAAGACCCGTTATAGGGCCCAATTCAGACCCGGTCGCTGCTGTGTATTTTTGCACAGCGGGTGATCGGGTCTGAACTGCGCATGCATTGCAGTGCGCAGGCACATCGGTCCGCCGCGCTGGGGAGCGTCAGGCAGTGATGGGATGGTGCGAACAAAGCGATCGCACAGGTGATCGCAAGGTGATTGACAGGAAGAGGCCGTTTGTGGGTGGCAACTGACCGGTTTAGAGGAGTGCACGGAAAAATGCAGGAGGGACCAGGCGTTTGGAGGGAGGGTTTCTGACGTCAGCTCCGGCCCCGATCATCGCATTGGAAGAGTAGGTCCTGGGCTGTGCAGAGACTGCACAAACTTCTGTTTCTGCAGCTCTCCTGCACATGCGATCGCTCCCCTGCACAGCGATTACCCCCTCCCCCTGTAGGCGGCGACTACCTGATCGTAGCAGTGCAAAAATCACACCCTAGCGATCAGGTCTGAATTAGGCCCATAGTTTTATACATATATATATATATATATATATAACTATAACTATAAAAACATAGTATTATATATATATATCTATATATATCTATAAAAACACACACACCACAATATACATTACACCGCATACGTAGTTTTTTACAGGCAAAATACAAATGTCTAAAGGGGGGTACTCACGGAGCGATATTTTAAGCAATCTGACTAGATTGCTTAGAATATCGGCATGATCGCTCCGTGTGTAGCCCCCTCAGCGATAGCGATGCGCGGCCCCGCACATCGCTATCGCTGCTGCTAGATTGGCCTGCATGCAGGCCAATCTAGCGGGTCGCTCACTTCACCCGCTGGGTGAAGTGAGCGCCCCCCCCCCCATCTCCCCCCGCACGCTCAGCACAGATCGCGCTGTGCTGAGCGGCAGGAGAGATGTGTGCTGAGCGGTTCGCTCAGCACACATCTCTCCCAAATCGGCCCGTGGGTACTGGGCTTAAAAAACACATCCAGTAATAAAAAAATAAAAATAAAAAACTGCTGAAAACAAACAAACAAACAAACAGCATCCTGTGTAATGCTGTTATCAATCGTATTCACAGCTGGTTACTAGCTCCCCCCACCCGCTTCCCTGAACCCACATAGCAGTCTCAAACCTCCCCTCTCCCTTAAACCCATATAGTAGTCTCTACCCCCCTTCCCCCACCCCTGAACCCATATAGCAGTCACTACCCCCCTTCACCCCCTCCCCTGAACCTATACAGCAGTCTCTACTTCCCTTTCCCTGAACCTATACAGCAGTCTCTACCCCCCTCCTCTCCTCTCTCCCTCCTCCTCCTCTCCTCCCTCCTTCCCCCCCCCCCCCCCGGACCCATAATATAGCAGCTTTACCTTTGATGTTTTTATTCCACTGTGGCAGATCTGCTGCCCAGATTATCCACCGCCTTCTCTGCCAGATCCGCTGCGCTGCGCAGAGCCGCTGCTGCTACCCGCTGCCCTCTGCACTCTTGCCGTGGCTCCGCCCCCTATGCCGCCCAGCGCCTGATGTCACAGAGGAAATCCCGGTCAGCAGACCGGGTATTTCCTCAGCGGCGCCGCATCTCGGAGCTTCGTAGCGCAATGACAAGCGGCTCAGCCGGGCCGCTTGTCATTGCACAGTGGTATGGGACAGCGGGCCAGGCAGAATCGGTTCGCGGGCCGCATCCGGCCCGCGGGCCGCATGTTGCCCACCCCTAGCCTAGGGGGTTCTGAATGGAACCGATTCAAGATAAGGGGAAGGAGGAGAGAGACATGGAAGGAGTTTGGTACCCGAAAGTGGGAAGGCAATCCCAATTTGCAGACAACCGGGTTCAAGACTTGCAACACTGGGTACGGACCAATAAACCTCGGAGCAAACTTCATAGCGGGCACTCTTAAATGGAGATTGCGGGTAGAGAGCCATACCCTGTCACCAACTTTGTATTGAGGAGCTGCCCGTCGCTTCCTATCCGCAAAGAATTTGTAGCGACCTGAGATTTTCTTGAGGTTAGCGTGAATCCTACTCCAGATTTGACTGAAGTGCCGGAGAGTAGAGGCTGCAGCAGGAACATCTTCCGGGGGACAGACGGGAAGTTCTGGAACTTGTGGATGGAATCCATAATTAATGAAGAATGGGGACTCGCCAGTGGAAGAGTGGTACAGATGATTATGGGCAAATTCGGCCCAGGGCAACAGTTCCACCCAATCATCCTGCGAAGGAGAGAGATAAACGCGGAGAAAAGTCTCTAAATCTTGATTGACACGTTCAGTTTGCCCATTGGTTTGAGGGTGGTAGGCAGATGAAAACTTGAGCTTTATTTGTAAGACTGAACAGAGAGCCTTCCAGAATCTTGCAGTAAACTGCACTCCCCGATCAGAGACTATTTCCAGAGGTAAACCGTTTAAGCGGAAGTGTTCTCGGATAAATAATAACGCCAACTTGGGAGCCGACAGTAGCCCGGTCAAAGGAACAAAATGTGCCATCTTGGAAAAGCGGTCAACAATCACCCAGACAGTATTGTGACCCTTGGAGAGGGGCAAATCGGTGACGAAGTCCATAGAAATATAGGTCCAGGGCTTCTTAGGAATGGACAGTGGATGAAGCAACCCCGCTGGAGGTAGCCGAAGAATTTTGTGCTGAGCACATTGTGGACAAGAGTTGACATAATCTCGTATATCCTTCTTCATGGTGTCCCACCAGTATGACCTTTGTAGAAACTCCCACATTTTTTGAACTCCAGGATGACCGGTGAACTTGGAGACATGAGCCCACTGCAGCAACCTTGGTCAAAATTTAGCTGGTACCGACATTCTCCCGGGAGGAGGACCCAGAGCGGTGGGAGCTGCCGAAATAGAAACTGGACTGAGAATCAAAGCCTTTTCAACAGAATTCTCCTCATCCGAAGCCGTTAAGGAACGAGACAGAGCATCTGCCTTAGTGTTGAAAGTCCCGGCCCGGTACTTAATAACGAACGAGAATCGAGTGAAGAAGAGCGCCCATCTAGCTTGACGGCGATTCAGGCACTGGGCCATCTTGAGGTACAGCAAGTTCTTATGATCAGTGTAAATCGTAATTAGGTGTTTAGCACCTTCCAATAGGTATCTCCATTCTTCCAGGGCAGATTTTATTGCCAAAAGTTCCTGATCTCCAATGGTGTAGTTTCGTTCAGCAGGAGAGAACTTGCGAGAATGGAAACCACATGGATGTAACTTCCCTTCAGAGGAGTACTGAGAAAGCACGGCACCGATGTCTACTAAAGAAGCTTCGACCTCCAAGAAGAATGGTTTGGAAAAATTTGGTTGCTGGAGCACCGGAGCGGACATAAAGGCTGCTTTTAACTGAGCGAACGCTGCCACAGCTTTGGAAGACCAGTGACTTTGGTCAGACCCCTTCTTGGTTAGGGCAGTAATAGGGGCCACAATGGTAGAGAATTTCCGGTAGTAGTTTGCAAAACCCAGAAATCTTTGTACCGCTTTCAAGGAAAGAGGCTGAGTCCAGTCCCGAATGGCAGTACGTTTTTCCGGATCCATGCGAAGCTCCGTACCTGAGATGACATAACCGAGGAATGGAATTGAAGGGACCTCAAAGGTACATTTGGAAATCTTGCCGTAGAGATGATTCCTTTGTAGACGAAGAAGTACTTCCCTGACCTGTACTCGGTGCTCAGTGAGATTCTTAGAAAATATCAGAATGTCATCCAAGTATACCACTACACTTAGGTATAACATATCTCGGAAGATTTCATTCACAAATCCCTGGAAGACGGCAGGGGCATTGCTGAGGCCAAAGGGCATTACCAGATATTCATAATGCCCGTCCCTGTTATTGAAGGCCGTCTTCCATTCGTCCCCCTGTCGGATACGTATCAAATTATAGGCTCCCCTTAAGTCGAGCTTGGTGAAGACATGGGCTACACAAACCCTATCAAATAGCTCCGTGATGAGCGGCAAAGGATATTTGTTCTTAATGGTAATATCATTGAGGCCACGATAGTCGATACATGGTCTCAAGCCTCCGTCCTTCTTCTTCACAAAAAAGAAGCCTGCACCTGCCGGGGAGGTAGAAGGGCGGATGAATCCTTTCAGCAGATTAGCCTTGATATAGTCTGACATAGCTTGGGTCTCGGGTAAAGATAAGGGATAAGTGCGTCCCCGGGGTGGCATTTTCCCTGGGATGAGCTCAATGGGACAGTCCCAGGGTCTATAGGGTGGCAACTGATTGGCTGCCTGCTCCGAAAACACGTCTGTGAAATCCCGATATGCCTCTGGAATGAGCTCCTCATCCGACTTGGAAGATGCACGAAGCGGATAGACAGGGGTGAGACAATTAGAATGACAAAATGAACTCCAGGACATTATTTGTGACGACTTCCAGTCGACATGAGGGTTGTGAGTTTTAAGCCAAGGAAGACCAAGAACCAGATCGTGGGGCATCTCCCGAATCACTAGAAACTCCAGATACTCTTGATGCAGAGCTCCTACCTGCAGCTTGATCGGCACTGTGCGACTTGAAATAAGACCATCAGAAATTTGGGTACCATTGATGGCAGTCAAAGTAATAGGTTGTTCTACAAAGATCCTTCGGAAAGACGCAATGAAATTGGTGTAACTGGAAACCAAAGGATCAGATCGCTCCCATAACGGAGATACCCAATCCAACGCTGAACCCTCAAGCAAGGAAATAATGTACGCCACCTTGGACCGATCCGTGGGGAAGTTGTGTGAGAGAAGTTCAAAATGTACCTCGCACTGGTTGAGAAAACCACGGCAATTTTTCGGATTCCCGTTATAACGAGAGGGAGTGGGGAGCTGAAGGCGTGACCTGGTTCCGGGCAAAGATTGAGCGATACCAGGGACAACTAGTGGAGCGGGTACTGGAGCTGGAGCCGGAACTACTGAAGCCAGGGAAGCCTGAATTTGATCCAGCCGGCCGGATAATTCCTGGAGATACTGCATCACCTGGCTCTGTGCCGCCTCCTGACTCTGAACTCGGGTAACCAGGTCCTGGATGGCACTTGCCTCAGGGTTCCGATCCCCCGGGTCCATGTGGCCTGAGTATACTGTCACTGACCTGGGTTGGGGGTGTTGTGAACTCGGGGATTCTTCCGATGATCGGGAAGAGGAACCACAGTTGGGTCGGAGCAGAGATGGCCGGATATAGGTTTTCCTCATACAGGACTCTGACAGTTAGATTTGGTGTAAAATGCTGAAGGACTTTATTATGGGAAGGGAGCAATACAGCAACACATAAACAGAAGTGAAGTTGTGGGCAATGTCCAAGGTTACTGGAGAGTTAGTGAGCAATGTCTACAGACACAAATGAAGAACCTGTGAGCGATGTTGAAAGACACTGTTGAATGAAGAACTTGTGAGCGGTGGTGAGAGACACTGAAGAATTTGTGAGCAATGTTTAAAGACACTATTAAATGAAGAACTTGTGAGCGATGTTTAAAGACACTGTTGAATGAAGAACTTGTGAGCGATGGTGAAAGACACTGAAGAATTTGTGAGCGATGTTTAAAGACACTGCTGAATTAAGAACTTGTGAGCGATGGTGAAAGACACTGAAGAATTTGTGAGCGATGTTTAAAGACACTATTAAATGAAGAACTTGTGAGCGATGTTTAAAGACACTGTTGTATGAAGAACTTATGAGCGATGGTGAAAGACACTGAAGAATTTGTGAGCGATGGTGAAAGACACTGGAGAATTTGTGAGCGATGTTTAAAGACACTGTTGTATGAAGAACTGGTGAGCGATGGTAAAGGTCACTGAAGAATTTGAGAGCGGTGTTTGAAGACACTATTAACTGCACTGCCAAGAACCACGCTGGTTGCTGGGTACTCTGGAAACTCGGCTGCCGAAAGACACCCTGAAACGCTGGAAGCACTGGAGTACAGCCGCTGGGAGACACACGGTGAACAGGAGCACTGGCATCCACCTTAGAGGAAAGACGATACTCAGGCGCCGGGGCTTTGCCCGGCGTCTGGTTTTGAATTCCCCGCCTTTTCGCGATTGGTGGAGCGGGTAGGTGACGTCAGCCGCTTTTCACCCCCGTGACGTCGGACGTCACAACGGCGCCCACGCTCCAGGGAACCGCCGGGAGCCACGCCAGCCAGACGCCGGGACCTGAGGACCGCCGGAGGCGAGAGCCGCCGGAGCGACCAGCAGACACGTAGGGGTAAGCGCAGCGGCCGCTGCCCCTGGCGTGTGACACTATTCTGAGCAACCATAGGGTTACTCCATGACCAACGATGCATCCTATAGATGACAAACACTAGGTAAGCAACACATCATACCTAGGGGTATATTTACTAAGATGGAAGTTCTATTAAAGGGATGTTGCCCAATTCCCATAGCAACCAATCAGATTCCAGGTATTATGTGCTAAAAGGTGCTAGATAAATGAGAAGTAGAATCTGATTGGTTGCTATGGGCAACATCCCATCTTAAATAGAACTCCCATCTTAGTAAATTTACCCCCTGGTATCTGAGATGGAGCCAAGCACTATCCTTGAAGCAGTTGGTCCTGGAAATGGGTAGAGGGTCACTAGCATACTTAGTGCCAGGGCCAAGCCATAAGTATATGGCTTGAGGTAAACTATGGGAACCTACTGGGAAGGTGAGTGACTATGAAGGAGCAATAAAATGCATGTTATTAAATAATTCCCACACTCTCTATGGTGCCTACTTATTAATCAATATTTATGAGATATCTCCAAAAAACAGCCATTTTTGGGGGTTACCTGCAAATATTATGGATCCCCCAGATCTACCATGGAGGGATCACAGCAGATATCGCCGATGTCTTCTGTGGTCCCCTTCTTTTCCAACTACAAATACTGGGGCTAATTCACCTCCCCAATAGGTGCTCACACCGAAGACTTGCGCAATATAGATTTTTTCATGTCTATAGGGGGGGGGGGGGGTATTTTATTAATGCTCGCACTGGGAGCCAAATTGTCCAGAAACAGCCCTGGTCGCCACCCCCTCCCGCCCCCAAGCATGCTTCCAACTATGCAGGACCCATACTGCACATTGGTACTCTGCGCTATGTGTCTCAGATCTGACAGGATCTGAATTATGGTCTGTATGAAGGAGTTTATATAGCAGTTGCTTACAGACTGGATAGAGGGTCACATTGGGTAAATAGCCCTGGAGTGTATTTTGTACATCTACCCTCCCCCCAAAAAATTATTATTTAACGTTATTTTGCAGTTGGAACATTGAAATTATAGATCGCACAGGGTAAATACAGGAGTACAGTGTAGCAAATGAAAATAAAACTCACATCACTATACTTGAAAGAGCATCAGGTAAAAAGTAGGTCACAGACATCTAGAGAGAAGTTTTCCTATAGGACGTGCTTGATACTAACAAATTCAGTAGCAGTCAGCCAGATGCTTTCATGCATCTCCTCACACTACATCTTTCATAGACCGGCAGACCACACAAGACGCTCAACAGCCAGAGGCATTTGCCTTAATTAAAATTAATCTATTTTATTATTTGTTTTATATAGCAAGTCAAAGAGTTGCATTTTATATTTTATATTAGTATTTTTTTGGCCTGAAAAGCAAAAAAGATGCAGCTAAGATAGAAAATGTCTGACGTGTTAGCTACATACAGCTATTGAGGGAAGGAGGCCTAGATCTCCTTTCTCCATGTTTTTTTGGTTCACATTCTATCCACATCTGTACAAGGGGGGTCATTCCGAGTTGTTGGCTCGTTATTTTTTTTCGCAACGAAGCGATTAGTCACTAATGCGCATGCGCAATGTCCACAGTGCGACTGCGCCAAGTAAATTTGCTATGCAGTTAGGTTTTTTACTCACGGCATTACGAGGTTTTTTCTTCGTTCTGGTTATCGTAATGTGATTGACAGGAAGTGGGTGTTTCTGGGCGGAAACTGGCCGTTTTATGGGTGTGTGTGAAAAAACGCTACCGTTTCTGGGATAAAACGCGGGAGTGGCTGGAGAAACGGAGGAGTGTCTGGACGAACGCTGGGTGTGTTTGTGACGTCAAACCAGGAACGACAAGCACTGAACTGATCGCACTGGAAGAGTAAGTCTCGAGCTACTCAGAAACTGCACAGAGAAGTCTTTTCGCAATATTGCAAATCTTTCGTTCGCAATTTTGAGAAGCTAAGATTCACTCCCAGTAGGCGGCGGCTTAGCGTGTGCAAAGCTGCTAAAAGCAGCTTGCGAGCGAACAATTCGGAATGAGGGCCAAGGTTCTTTTCAGATAGAGACCCCATTCTGCCAAAACTGTTCTCCTTTGCAACAAAGTACGCGCCATCTCTTTGTTACATGTGCAATCTATAATTAAACTTGGAAATATAACCATCATCGTCCCATCTGTTCCAATTGGTCAAGTACACTGTCTTATCTCACCATCTCTTGGGAAGGGAAGGTGTACACCAGGGGCAGCCAGACTTTTATTCGGTGATCTACTCTAAAAGCTGAAAATCTTTTGTGATCTACCAAGTTGGCACATTTGTGCATGTCGTAGTTGTGCACCCAAAAAAGGGAGTATGGTCTTGTGGCAGGGGAAGTAGGGACTGGTTCCTTTCTAATGCTGCTGATGATGCTACTAATGCCTTGACTGTATATTGACTGGCGTATACCTTGAGAAAGGTCCGAGCATAGGACCGAAACGTTGGTGAGCCCTTTCTGTGTATATATACTTTTCTGTGACATGAAGTTACATGGAACCAAGCTTTTGAATAAATGACTTTATTATGTACATCATATCACGCAAGTCTGGAGAGTGCTATCTTTTTCCACTGTTATGTGGAGAAATACTGTATTGTACTATGAGTCTGACCCCGTGATTGGATCAGACTTTGATTTGGCACCCCAGCCGTTACCTGTGTCGGGTGAGAGTGTGGGACTTCCTGTGCATATATATATATATATATATATATATATATACACATACAGTGGCATCACAAAAGGGGTGCGGGACGCTCCCAGGTGTCACCCTTCCAGTGGTTGATACCAAAATGCTGACTCCTCTGCAGTGACAGAAGCTAGATACTGCAGTGTGACATTAACCTGCAGCACACTGCTCCTGTCACTGACAAGGAACCAGCAGTGCTGGAAGAGTCTCTGGGGACAGCCCAAATGCCCCTGGAGTGAGGTAATCGGGGGCTTTCAATGAAGCCATGCCCCCTTAAGTGATATCAGTGGCAAAATCTGTAAATATATCTCAAACTCAAGAAGTCCACCGTAGTGCAGTATATAACATAAATTTATTATAAAATATTTACTTCCATATGCTTTCAATGAATCATAAAAATGGCTTATCGGAATATCATACTCTAGCAGTGGTTGCCAAACTTTCTTGAATCACGGCACCGTAGAGTATTAGAATTTTTTTTCAGCACCCATGGGATAAACGTTTATTGACAAATTTGGGAAAATATATTAAATTACGTAAATTGTACCTACCTGTCATCCTTAGCTGCAGTTATGTGGTGGTGTACAGTTGTTCTTCTAATTGTCCACATGTTTTATGACTGGCAGCCACCATTACTGGTTTTGCCTATCACTTTGACCATAAATAATTTGATTTGGTCCTGGTTCACAAACCTGAGGTGCCCCTGCAAGAGCCTTGTGGTGCCTAGGCACAGAGTTTGGGAACCACTGCTCTATTAGAACATCATACTCGGACTGGAACTGGATGCAGTAAACCAGTCCACAAGAAAGTTCACCAACTCCAATGGAATTGCAATTTCTCCAAAGTAGATCAGAACAACACAAGCTCAATGTAGGAGGCCACCCTATGCCTTGTGTAGTCAAAACTTCATCAGCGTGGTAGATAGATAGATAGATAGATAGATAGATAGATAGATAGATAGATAGATAGATAGATAGATAGATAGATATTACTAATTCAATGCTAAAAAATGGATATACTAAAAATCTAATAATAAAAATGAAAGTGCATTTTCTTCATAAACTATAGCAATGAATAAGAGCTTTACAAAACTATCATGAAATATTAAAATGCTCTTGGTAATTGCACCTTCCTAAAATAAATGCATTAGGTGTGAATTGAAAAGACACAGTGAGGAACAAATACATAGAAATGTTCCCAGAAGGAATGATTATAATTGTGATATAAATTGGTAGATGTAGAGAGACAGTAAAAAAAAAGAAAAGTAAGTACCGCAGGTATAAAACTGATAGAACTCTGTGATCTTATTAACAATAAGCTACACAAATCTTCCACACAGAGCCGGGCAGAATAGCATATAGAGCAGAATGACCTTTAATCACGTTAGATGCAGAATTAAATGGAGGATTCTAAAGTTAGAACTCAGTAGATAAAAATGCTTGAGGACACATCATACATACAATGGCCATGGAACACTGTCTGCAATTGTAGACGTAAGCGGAATGTTTAAAGTAAAGGTATCAGTTTTCAAAATCTCTGTTTTATATTAGGGAGATTGTTCAGCTCTACAATGATTTATCTTGTGAGCTGCAGAGCGGTAGAAGATCAATTAAGCTGATTAAAGTGTGATTTTCACTTATTGAAGCCTGAATAAGTAAATAAAGTGCTGGTACAAGGCGGAGCACTGGTTTCTACATTTAGACGACTCCTAAGGAGAATTGCAAGCCTTAATGATATAAGGGGGGTACTGACGGAAGAGATGTGTGCTGAGCGAGCTTGACACAGACTGCTCAGCACACATCTCTTCCCCCGCTCAGCACAGCGCGATGTGCTGAGCGAGGGGGGATGGACGGGGAGCCACTCACTTCACACAACGGTGAAGTAAGCGACCCGCTATATTGAGCCTGCATGCAAGGGGCCGCGCATCGCTATCGATGGGGGGCATACACACGGCAGATCCGTGCTCAAAATCTAAGCAATCTAGTCAGATTGCTTAGATTTTAAACACGGATCTCTCCGTGTGTACCCCCTATACTGGCCAGAGAGAAACTGCATAAGTTCCCGGCTGTAACTGCCATCATGTTATTAGATGTGAGGTACCTCACTTGCAGTAATGCGAATCCCTCTCAAACAGGAAGATTACTAACCCCCAACTATTGCGACAAAAACAAGAATAAAAGAGTTGTTTGATGCCTTAATTTAACCAGATGTGTATCATGGCATAAATACAAAATCCAGGCAAAAGCTGCAACTACGCCCTACAGTACTCAGGGATGCATCTAGAGAGAAGGATGCCAGTGTGCAGGCTCCACCTGGGCCCTCTTCTCTCAAGCTGGCAGCGCTGTAGCTCTGGGTACTAGGGGACTATTTTCTCAATTATTTTTTCCTACCGTGCATGCACAAAACACTGGGCAAATGGCCGCCACACCATTTTCCCAGTGATGTCAGCCAACCGTCCATACATTTGCTGCACAAGCATGCGATGATTGACAGTACAACTGGATGGGCTCATGTAAATGCCCGTCCAATTTGTGATGTCAATCACGATGGATCCGCCTGTAGATATATTTGCAGATCAGCATTAGGCTAATACAATTCTAGCACTCCAGATCTTAAATATTGAATGAATTATAATAACAAATATAATTTTCTGTACTTTCTTAAACATATCTTTAAATGCATATTTCTCCTACGACCTAGAGGATGCTGGGGTTCCAAAAGGACCATGGGGGTATAGATGGGATCCGCAGGAGACATGGGCACACTATAAGACTTTGAATGGGTGTGAACTAGCTCCTCCATCTATGCCCCTCCTCCAGACTTCAGTTAGACTCTGTGCCCAGAGGAGACTGGACACACTAGGGGAGCTCTCCTGAGTTTCTCTGAAAAGACTTTATGTTAGGTTACTTATTTTCAGGGAGACTTGCTGGCTACAGGCTCCCTGCATCGTGGAAGTGAGGGGAGAGAAGCAGACCTACTTCTTCTGAGTTCAAGGGCTCTGCTTCTTAGGCTACTGGACACCATTAGCTCCAGAGGGTCTGATCACTTGGTTCGCCTAACTGCTCGTTCCCGGAGCCGCGCCGTCACCCTCCTCACAAAGCCAGAAGAAAGAAGCCGGGTGAGTATTAGAAGAACGGAAGACTTCAGTGACGGCAGAAGACTTCAGAGTCTCAGAGGTAATGCGCAGTGGTCGCGCTGCGCACCATTGCTCCCACATACCAGCGGCTCTACAAGGGTGCAGGGC
Source organism: Pseudophryne corroboree (assembly GCF_028390025.1). Classification (NCBI taxonomy): domain Eukaryota; kingdom Metazoa; phylum Chordata; class Amphibia; order Anura; family Myobatrachidae; genus Pseudophryne; species Pseudophryne corroboree. Next base: position 147,192,532 of record NC_086445.1, read on the forward strand.
TCAGGGGGGGCGCCCTGGGCAGCAATATACCTCACAGTTTAACCCTGGCAAAGATGTATACAGTGCATAGGCACTGTATACGGACCCCCGCCAGTATAAAACTGTAAAAAGATAGCGAGGCAGAAGCGCGCCGAGAAGGGGCGTGGCTTAGCCCTCACAACTCTGCACAGCGCCATTTTCTCCTCACAGAGATGCTGGGCCCACCAAAACACCTAACAGTGTAAAATGAGGGGGGGCACAGTTATGTAGTGCAATTATAGGTTCACCATGAGGCACTATAGCTATATGTATATAATGTGCGTGTGTACACAGAGTTGGTTAGAGTTTTCTTTGGTATCCCTGTCAGTTATCTGCTCATGTTAGCAATGCTGGTGGGTGTTTAGTACACGTGTTGCGACATGTGTGAGTGATCTACCACAAACAGATATGGGTATCCCTCTGTCGGCAGTGCCGACTCCAGATGGTACTTGATTCATGAGATTAAGTGTCAGCATGCCAGTAGTGGTAAGCTTTGCCAAAGTAAGCACTGTTTGGGGAACACAGAAGTATGTGGGTGACCCTGTCAGCACTAACTATGATGACTAGGTGTAAAAATATATAAGAAACCTATACCTGTAGTTGTACATATTTATGGTACGTTGCAGTGAGCTGTAGCTCGAGCACAGACGTGATAGTATTTTGTGGGGGCGTCCTAGTGAAATTAGGTATATGTTTCCCTCAGATCCCTCGGGGTCACAAAAATGTTATTTTGACCAGTCACTACTCCCTGTCGTCGACACGAATACTATGTTCTATGTCGGCCATAATGTTTCCTGATTAGATCCACAACATTGGCATTCAGTACATGTTCATACACATTCAGAACACATTAATGTCACTAGGGACCCTGATGTTCCTGACAGATTATATATATATATATATATATATATATATATATGAGATGTATATGTGTATATATGTGTATTTAAATGTGTACAGTTATATTACAATTTATTATGAATGCTGAAGAAAAGTTATTCTCTCTCATGTGCTGGTCGTTCTGTTGATGAAGCGCTAGGTCAGCCGTGACAGGATGGTCTCGAATCCTCACGAGGAGTCCGAGTGTTTATTCTTCTCCCGCCGTGGATAGAATAAAGTGAATCTGGTCTACACGGGGCCCTGGTCTACATGGGGCCCTGTCACCAAGGATCGTATACAGGAAGCTAAGTTATAATTTTCATTATATGCTTTGATGATATTTGCATTACATACGCATGGGGGAGTACTTGTATTCAAAGATGGTTGGTTACCTTGTTATCCGATATAATTACCCTGGGGAGAAATGGGATATTCCTTGGGTCTTAGCTAGAACATTGCAGCATGCTGCCGTGCGACTACAAGAGGTATGCACTGACTCCGAGAAATACTGGAGCATCTTCCCTATGAAGGGGATGGCTTGGTTAAGTGGATCTCAGCAGATACCACTGGTATGTCTACCGTCCTGAGCTATGTTCCCTCACAACGGTTGGTGACGCATTTTTTGTGGGATGCAGTCATTTTGACCGGTTGGATACCGTTTTGTTTTCTCCTTCTTTGCAGGTAGAGGAGGTGAAAAGGTAAGGTCTGCGGCCTTTTCAAGTTCGCAGAGCAAGATATCGTCCTCTGTTTCTACCACCTCCTCCGCAGATCGCTGGGTCTATCTTGCTGGAGCCCACACCGGTGGGAACTCGTCTAATACTCCTCAGTCAGTCCTGGAATGGACTTGACACAGTGGGTTAAGAATACAGTCCATAGCGGGACATACTCGAGTTTCCAGATGATTCCCCTCGCTGACTTTTAAAATAGATCTTACCGATTCTCCTATGGACAGGGAGGTAGTAGGTGACGCCATACAAGGCTTGGTTCAGGATCAGGACATTGTCCTGCTGTCCCTGTCATAAAAAAAAAAAAGGGAATAAGGTGTTATTCAGGCTTTTTCGTGCTTCTGAGACCGGACAGCTCGGTCAGAACAATCCCAAAAAGATTTCTTCTTAAGAAGTTAGAACTACAAGTTGGAATCTCTCAGGGCAGGGATTTCCGACCTGTAAAAGAAGAAAGAGGTTTTAAGTGCGGTGTCATCCGCATTAAACTTACCTATTTTTGCTATTCAGGATTGTCATTGCCAGTTCATCAGAGTGATGGTGGTATGATGGTTTCCTTCTATAGTAAGAGCCATTATTTTTCTGTACTGGGACGCTCTCCTGACTGCGGCGAGGTCAAGAAACAAATGGTAAAATTCGTTGTTTCTCTCTGACAGTTCTTCGTCACAAAGAATCGCTGTTTATCCCAACGACGCTGAGGTCGGAGTTGGGAATAAGTTTAGATACTGATCGGTTAAGAGTTTGTTTTTTCCTGTGGAAAGAGATCTGATGATCCAGAGTCGGATCAGGTTTGCAACAGTGTAAACCCGTCGATACCTTTCGTTGATGCGGAAGATGGTTGCGGCCTACAAGGCCATTCGGTGAGCAGGTCAAATGCCAGAGTGCAGAAGAATAAAATGGAGGGCGCTGTCAATAGCCGCTGGTGTAGAAGGTGGTAATCCCCAATATGTGGAAACACAGAAAAAACAAAAAACACCTGTGCTCTGTTGCTGATAAAAGGGGTATATCCCTCTAATAGATAAAATAAAAATTGATTAATAATTAATAAGGACGGTAGGTTTAGGTTGAATTAATATATAGTCAATTTAATTAGAATAATGTCTAGAAACATATAAGATGTCTTACATATAAAATCATCTCAATAAATAAATTCATAGGTCAAGGAACATTCACCAATCCCCTTAGGAGAAATATATCATACCCCAGGCTAGGATTCTCTCCGGAATATAGTCCACAAGTATAATTGCAAGTGAGTGGTAGATTCGATAGGTCCCTTTTAAGCACAAAGTGCAAGCTTTTCCATGCAGGTAGGGATGTCTCCAATCTCACCGTAAGTGGTAATGTCAAAAGGAGAGAGTCCAATTGGTGCCGTCCGGGTAAAATTTAAGAGAAAATTCTCCAGTTCCAAAGAGGGGATATTTGTGAAATCCAACAATATACGATATTGTTGGACATTTCACAAATATCCCCTCTTTGGAACTGGAGAATTTTCTCTTAAATTTTACCCGGACGGCACCAATTGGACTCTCTCCTTTGGACATTACCACTTACGGTGAGATTGGAGACATCCCTACCTGCATGGAAAAGCTTGCACTTTGTGCTTAAAAGGGACCTATCGAATCTACCACTCACTTGCAATTATACTTGTGGACTATATTCCAGAGAGAATCCTAGCCTGGGGTATGATATATTTCTCCTAAGGGGATTGGTGAATGTTCCTTGACCTATGAATTTATTTATTGAGATGATTTTATATGTAAGACATCTTATATGTTTCTAGACATTATTCTAATTAAACTGACTATATATTAATTCAACCTAAACCTACCGTCCTTATTAATTATTAATCAATTTTTATTTTATCTATTAGAGGGATATACCCCTTTTATCAGCAACAGAGCGCAGGTGTTTTTTGTTTTGTTTTTTCAAATGCCAGAGTGGTTTTGCGGGACCAATTGGACATATGGTCCGGGTCTTACCTGCACATGCACCGATAAATATTCCTATTATCTCTCCTGCGGTGGCTTCACACTTCTCACCTCCTACAGGGACGATGGTTCGGGATCCAGGATTAGATCTTGGTGTCCAAGGATACAAGTCTCCGAGGCTGGGGAGCAGTTTTTCCAAGGGAATAATTCCCAAGGGGAAAGGTCAAGCCGAAAAGCTTGCCTGCAATAAGCATTCTTGGATTAAGAGCTATTTACAACGGAACATCTTCTTCGTGTTCTGCCCGTCTTAATTCTGTAGGATGACTAAACAGCAGTGGCGTAAGAAAGCCACTAGGGCGGAATGAGGGGCAGAGCGGAAATGGTCTAAGCCACAAAAGTTTCCGATGAGCGGAAAGGCAGGTAAACGCTCTATTAGAGGTCGTCGTTCCGGGTGAAGACAACGGAGAAATAGACTTCCTCAGCACGATCTTCATCCAGGAGAGTGGGGTCTTCATCAAGAAGTTCACAGAAATGACAAGTCTTTGGGGAATTCCTCGATTAGACGTGAGGGCGTTTTTGCCTCAACAGGAAACTTCGGGGATGTTGGTCCAGGTCAGGACACACTAAAGCTATAGCAGTGGACCCCTCGTGACACCTTGGGTGTTTTAGTCGGTCTATGTGTTCCCTCCACTTTCACTCTTTCCGAAAGTGATAACCATAAGAAAAACAAAGATTCAGGCGATCCTCATTGTTCCGGTCTAGCCAAGGAGGGCTTGGTATCCAGATCTTCAAGACTTACTCATAGAAGATCCCTGGCCTCTTCCTCTAAGAGTGGTCCTGTTACAGCAAGGACAGGGCGTGTACCAAGATTTACCGGGGCTGCGTTTGACGGTTTGGCGGATGAACGCCATATCCTGGCCCGAAAGGGTATTGCTGGTGAAGTCATTTCCACATTGCTTCAGGCTAGTAAAGGCGAAGTTGTACCACCGTATTTGGAGAAAGTATGTGTCTTGGTGTGAATCCAAGAAGGCTCCTATGGAAGAATTTCGGCTGGGTCGTTTTCTCCATTTTTTGCATGCAGGTGTGGATGCAGGCCTAAGGTTAGGCTCCATTAAAGTGCAGGTTTCGGCCTTATCAATTTTCTTTAAAAAAAAAAAAAGAATGGGCCACCTTTCCAGAAGTTCGGACTTTCGTGAAAGGAGTGCTGCACTTCCAACCTCCATTTGTGCTTAATGTGGTGTTGCAGTTTCTTATGTCACACTGGTTGGAACCTTTACGTAAGGTAAAATTTCTTTCTTGAAAAGCGGTCATGCTATTGGCACTGGTGTCCGCAAGGCGGGTGTCGGAATTTGCGGCTTTGCCTCACAAGAGCCCACTTTGATCTTCCTTGTGGATAGAGCAGAATTGAGAAATTGGCAACAGTTTCTGCTTAAAGTGGTTTCTGCGTTTTCACAGGAACCAGCCTATTGTGGTGCCTGGGGCTACTTAAGCCTTGGCTGATTTGAAGTCTCTTGTGGTAGTCAGAGCTTTAAATATTTGAGTCACCAGAACGGCTCAGATTGGGGAAACAGAGGCTCTGTTTATACTGTATGCTCCCAACAAAATTGGGGCTCCTGCTTCTAAGCAGACTATTGCACGCTGGATCTGTGATACGATTCGGCAGGCTCATTCTACGGCTGGATTGCCGTTACTGAAGTTGGTGAAGGCCCATTATACCAGGAAGGTGGGCTCTTCTTGGGCGGATGCCCGTGGAGTCTCGGCGGTTCAACTTTGCCGAGCGGCTACTTGGTCGGGTTCAAACATTTTTCCTAAGTTCTACAAGTTTGATACCCTGGCTGATGAGGACCTCAGGTTGCTCAATCGGTGCTGCAGAGTGGTCCGCACTCTCCCGCCCGGTCTGGAGCTTTGGTATAAACCCCATGGTCCTTTTGGAACCCCAGCATCCTCTAGGACGTAGGAGAAAATAGGGTTTTAATACCTACCGGTAAATCCTTTTCTCTTAGTCCGTAGAGGATGCTGGGCGCCCGTCCCAGTGTGTACTGTATCTGCAGCTATTGGTTGTCGTTACATTCATGTGGTGTCTCTTTGCAGTCAAGTCTGTTGCTGCGGTTATTCGTGCCATGAAATGCGATATGTGATTATCGGTCATGATACACACAAGTTGTGTTACGTTTTCGGTCAGCATGTTGCTGTATGGTTTTTCCATGCCGTCAGCTGGTGTTCTATTGAATGCCACGTTCTGCGGCATGTTTAAGGTGTGAGCTGGTATGACACTCACTGTGTTTAAACAATAAATTATTTTCTCGAAATGTCCGTCTCTCTGGGCACAGTTTTCTAACTGAAGTCTGGAGGAGGGGCATAGAGGGAGGAGCCAGTTCACAGCCATTCAAAGTCTTATAGTGTGCCCATGTCTCCTGCGGATCCCGTCTATACCCCTATGGTCCTTTTGGAACCCCAGCATCCTCTACGGACTAAGAGAAAAGGATTTACCGGTAGGTATTAAAATCCTATTTTTTTGCTCCTTTATAATTTAGCATGCTCATGTTTAGACTTGTTTTTTTGATCATGTAATAATAACGCATAGTGGTGGTCGTTCCGAGTTGTTCGCTCATTGCCATTTTTTGCAACGCAGCGATTAGGTGGAAAATGCGCATGGTACACAGCGCACATGTGCTAAGTAATTTAACACAAAACTTTGGAGATTTGCACAAGCTCGAGCAACGTTTTTTCAACGCTCGAGTGATCGTAGTGTGATTGACAGGAAGTGGGTGTTTCTGGGCGTCAACTTGGCGTTTTCAGGGAGTGTGCTAAAAAACGCAGGCGTGCCAGGTAAAAACGCAGGAGTGGCTGGAGAAACGGAAGAGTGTCTGGCCGAACGCAGGGCGTGTTTGTGACGTCAAACCAGGAACTAAACGGACTGAGGTGATCGCAATCTAGGAGTAGGTCTGGAGCTACTCAGAAACTGCAAGGAATTATTTAGTAGCAATTCTGCTAATCTTTCGTTCGCTATTCTGCTAAGCTAAGATACACTCCCAGAGGGCGGCAGCCTAGCGTGTGCAATGCTGCTAAAAGCAGCTAGCGAGCGAACAACTCGGAATGACCACCATTGTTTTGTATAAGGACCGCTCATTCACCAAACTTTTAAATGTAATAACTCATAGATGTAATGTTTTATAAATGTAGGGCCTAATTCATGTTTGTACACAATGCCGATTGTCACGCAACTTAGCAATTAGTGGTAGACTGCGCATGGCTGGAATTGAGCTGCACACACTCCAAGGTGCCTTTTCGATACCAGTGAGAATTTAAATGAGAATTTAAATGGGAGTGATTGACAGGAAGGGACTATTTGGAGGAGGTAATGACAGGGAGTGTATACAAAATATTGAGAGGTCAGCGCTCAGGGCCATCTTAACAACAGTGTACACCCCTGGGCAAAGCAATGCACTGGTGCCCCTACCCATCCTCCAGCGGTAGGGGTAGTGGGTGCTATCAGCAACAGCTTTGATGTCCCATGGGCGGTAGGGGGTGTTCTATCTTCCACTCAGCATGTAGGACCCGGAACAGTAATTTCTGCTAGTTACTTCTTTATTACACAGATGGTGGGAGATGGGGTGGGAAGGAGAACACTAAACTGTAGAAGGGGACATTGGGCTGAATGAAGAGGCCACGGTACATGACTTCCAGGTGGTATGGGGTGTTTAATATGCAGGGGAGGGGTGGATAGTGGAGTGGGCTTAGTATTCATAATTTTCCGGTGGGAGGTCAGCTTGCTTGACTGCAGATATCTCCAGTTACTGGAAATAGATTTCTTAGTTTTCAATGGGATAAAGAAAAACTAGAGCCTCCCACCTTTCAGGAGGTACTGGGTACTTGGTTCAGGAGCCAGAACAATCCACAGATGAGTATATAAAACTGCATCCCAGGTATGTGGAGCTGGAGCAGGGACCAGCTGCTGGAAGGCTGATAGCTCTGCTTCTGCCTGGGCTTAGTCGAGACAAGCTGTCTACTGAAAGGGGAGAGTCCCAGCTTTTGGAGTATACCCTCAGAAAGAACCCGCAATATTTGGCTCGGAAGAGCAATTAACATACTCGGATGGGGACCACTGTTTTGAAGTCGGATATCTCCATTTCCCTATGGCCGATTTAAAAAAATCTAGTACCCCTGGAAAAAGGGGACCATCAGCTATCAGGCTAGAGAACTGCCCATTGAGCCCATACGAAAAGATGGCCCTGTTGGCGCTACCCAGGTTAGTGTATTATGTTACCCATAGCATCTCGCACTAATAAGATAGTCCAAATCTTAAACACGTGATACCATAGAAATGCAAGTGAAGCGCTGTAAGGTAATGATACTCCTAAATATACTCAAACATATAGTGCATCCGGAAAGTATTCACAGCGCTTCACTTTTTCCACATTTTGTTATGTTACAGCCTTATTCCAAAATGGAATAAATTCATTTTTCCCCTCAAAACTCTACACACAATACCGCATAATGACAACGTGAAAAAAGTTTTTTTAGATTTTTGCAAATGTGTGTATGTGTGTATTTATATATATATATATATATATATATATATATATATATATATATATAGATGTACAGTGTGTGTGTGTGTGTGTACAAGCATTACTTTGGAATGCCAGGAGCAATTTACACCAAACTTGGTACACATATGACTTACAAACTTGAAATAAATACTGTGGGGTTAAGACACTAGGGGTGGGTAATGGGTAGGGGCTGACATGTAAAAATCCATAGTTTTCGGGGTCGCTGAGATGCATAGTGATACTCCTGATGCCGTTTCAGTCCCCATCAGCATGGGTGGTGAGAGGGGGTGAAAAATAAAATGTCTAGATACATATGTGGCACTGCAGTGCTGCTAACTCACAAAGTCAAAGGGGATGGAAAACTGTGCAGCCTGCCCAAGTGTCCTCCTCCTCTCAAAGCTAGCAGCTTCTCGCAGCGCTGGGAGGGGCGCAGGGCAGTGTGGAAGACCGAGTAACCCAGGACAGGGAGCGACGTCTGATGTCATCACGTCTCTCCTGAATTGCGGGGAGGGGGGGGGGGGGTGATCCGGCATCCAGGACAGATTCCAGCAGGCTGAGTCTCAAGGCAGAGAGAGGCAGAGACCAGGAAGCTGGCAGCAGCGCTTCCAAATCCCCTGCAGAGGAGGCAGGAGACAGGCACCAGCGGGACTCAGAGACCTTAGATTGCGGAGTGAGGGGCGGAATGCGGAGCTCAGAGTCCCTTCAGAGACGGCGGCTCAGGCGGGCTGCGGGAGACAGGTGGCAACAATTGAGAAGCTAAGCAAGACCTAGGGCCCTTTGGTATAGAGTCAACCTATCCCTGCAAACCTTACACATTTAACATACAGCGGGTGGAGCTTGACCTGTCATCCCAGCATTTACAGCACTGAGCAGGGCAGCATCAGAGTCAAGACGGGGCAGAGAAGGAGGCGGATTATTCTCCTCAGTGGCGTAAATTCGTCCCAGACGCCCGGAGGCATGATAAATGTTGATGCCCCCCTACATATACACACACATACCATATGTAGCTATCCGGCACTAACGGTGAACAGTAACAGCGTGCTCAGGTACCTTTCCCAATAGTAATATAGATACACATAAAAAGTGGACGCACTCCAAGTCAGTCATTACAATAAAACAGACACCAGCATACCTTTATATTACACCTACAGGGCTCCCTCACCCGCCAGCAGGTCTCGATGGAGATGCTTTGACGCAGCGGTGTGCCGATATAATTAGTGTTCATTCTAGGATTTTTTTAGGGCAGGGTGCTGATCACGGGGAGAGCACATTTTTAATTCGAGAGGGCACATTTTTAAGTTAGATGGGCAAACTTAGGTACATACTATAATGCTTGGTGCTCCCATTCCTACAGGCTAAAACATGGAGAGTGCGCGCCGTAGGCGCGCAGCAAAAATTTAGGGGCGTTGTTTCGTGGGGAAGGGGCGTGGCCACATAATAGTGGCAAATCACATTACACCACACAGTAGTGCACCTAATACACATTGCACACAGGTAGAACCTCCTATACACACTGTGCCAGATACAGCACGTTATACACATTGCACCAGGCAGAGAACTGAGGCACACTGCACCAGGTAGAGAGCACTGAGGCACACTGCACCAGGTAGAGAGCACTGAGGCACACTGCACCAGGTAGAGAGCACTGAGGCACACTGCACCAGGTAGAGAGCACTGAGGCACACTGCACCAGGTAGAGAGCACTGAGGCACACTGCACCAGGTAGAGAGCACTGAGAAACATTGCACCAGGTAGAGAGCACTGAGAAATATTGCACCAGGTAGAGAGCACTGAGGCACACTGCACCAGGTAAAGAGCACTGAGACACACTGCACCAGGTAGAGAGCACTGAGGCACACTGCACCAGGTAGAGAGCACTGAGGCACACTGCACCAGGTAGAGAGCACTGAGACACACTGCACCAGGTAGAGAGCACTGAGATTGAAGTTTACAGCTGCAAAATACTTACAAGGTTAATTTAGCCCAGGGGGACTCTCATGTGCTTACCGGGTCCGGCGGCGCACGGCTGGGTCCGTCAGGCAGCAAACGGCGGGGCGGCAGGGCGCACAAAAACGGGCAGGGCGGGATTCAACTGTCTAAAAAAGGGGCAGGGCGCAGCGTCCTGTGAAAGACACCTAGTGTGAACACTAGATATATATATATATATATATATATATATAAAAAAACACACAAACGCCTCATTCACTTAAACACACACACACACTGTCATGACTGTGGTTTTGTGAACCCGGTGTTAGTGAAGTCTGTGCAGGCAACTGGAGGACTATGTGAATACTATCACTGACCTGGTTTGGGAGTGTTGTGGACTCGGGGTTTCTTCCGGTGACCGGGAAGAGGAACCGCAGCTGGACCGCAGCAGAGATGGCCAAATCTAGGTTTTCCTCATGCAGGATTTGGTCGGCAGACAGGAGGCACGTATGGATGCTGGAGGTCTCCTGAAAGACAGAACTTGAAAAGGTGCTGAGGAATGAATGAAGGAGTACCGGATGCTGGAGATACCAACTACGCTTGTGAGCACTGGGTGTTTGGAGGCACTGAGGCGCTTGGAGGCACTGAGGTGCTTGGAGGCACTGAAGTGCTTGTAGGTGCAGAAGTGCCTGGAGGCACTGAGGTGCTTGTAGGTGCAGAAGTGCTTGGAGACACTGAGGTGCTTGAAAGCACTGAGGTGCTTGTAGGTGCAGAAGTGCCTGGAGGCACTGAGGTGTTTGGAGGCACTGAGGTGCTTGGAGGCGCTGAAGTGCTCGGAGGCACGGAGGTGCTTGGAGGCATGGAAGTGCTTGGAGGCACGGAAGTGCTTGGAGGCACTGAAGTGCTTGTAGGTGCAGAAGTGCCTGGAGGCACTGAGGTGTTTGTAGGTACAGAAGTGCTGGAGGCACGGAGGTGCTTGGAGGCACGGAGGTGCTTGGAAGCACTGAAGCCACAGGGATACGGGAGCTCTGGAGATCACAACTACAACAGCAGTAAAGATGAAACACGGCAGCTGTGGTTTTCAGTTGAGACTATGGAATACTGTACTGTGTCTTTAAGATGAAACACTGCAGCTGTGCCTTTACGTTGATACTCGTGGAAATAGTGAATTTCAGTGGCAACACAAATGTAAACCAAACTGGGTAACAAAGGAACAGAGTTTTCACAGGAACTAAAGTACAAGGGTTACCTTTAGGGAGCTCAGCTTCAAAGCTCACACAGAGCTGTGTGTGACACGAGGAACTGGCCCAGTTTCCAACTCAGTCTCCCGACTTATACTTCCTGGTCCTTGGTGATTGGTGAGCAGTGTTAGGTGATGCAGAGAGTCTCAGGCTGGCAGAGGATTGGACAGCTCTGGGTCAGGTGAACAGTCACTGTCATGTGAGTACTCTAGACTAGGCTGTGATGTAGAGTGAGGCCTGGCAGGCCGAAAGAACACTGAAGCCTGAACTTCTGCAAAACATAGGATGCTGGCTTTTATGCCTAAACTTCAGATTACTGAATTCAGACTCACACAGGAGATCACCACAGGTGGAGCTAGTTAACTATTACCTTTCAGGCAGAGAACTCAGGAAACTCATGGTGCTGACAAGCTGTTTAACTCAGTGAGCAAAAAGGCACAGGATCCGGGACAGATGGCAGGGGTAAGTCACCAAATATGAAAACTACAGTCAGGATTGTGACAGTACCCCCCTCTTCAAGGGTGGACTCCGGACACCCATCTTGAATCTTAGAGGAACTTGAGAAATTCATACAGAAGAACTTAGGACCTTCGTCGATGCCTCTTCTTCTTACGGGAACATTTGGTTTTGACCAGGGAGAGCGGAATCTCCTGTAAAGAAAAACCTTCCTTAGAAAACATGGGACCTCCCATGAAAGGAGTAGCATCATGAACTGGATCAAATTCAGAGTCTGAGTCCAAGTCTAATGGAAGATATGAATCTCCCTTAGATACACAGTTTGCAGATGAAAAGGAGGTGCACAGGAGTTTTAAATTCTCTGGGCTAGGAGAGACTCCTACATGAGCAATTTTAATGGTCGAATTCTTACCAAAGGAGATACTTAGATTATCCCTGGGAGGACAGCACAAACTTCCTTCTGCATTCCCTTTAGAGCATGATTCTTTTACCGAGTCAGATTCCAAAGGTTTAGGACTAAATTCTTTAACCACAGCATTACTAAAAGTCTGTAAATCATGGAACACAGGATCATTACTCTCAAAAAGCGTGTTGGCCCACTCCAAAGCTCTTCCTCTGAATGCCAGGAACAGAAATTGAGTAACGTTGGAAGGAGTTACTGCACCCGAAGGATCAGACTCCATCAGAGAGAGAAATTGATCAACCAGAGCGGCATATTGCAATAAATCTCCATCAAAGTAAATAGGTGGTAAACCATCAGACGAAAGCTTAGAGGCTGAAACCGATGATGCACTCTCAGAAGCTAGATTGGAGTTAGTTTGTGGAACGTCAGGCTGAATAGAAACTATCCCTTCTGAAGTAGTCTGGCTGAAGTCCTTCTCAGCGAAATTAGCCTGAAGTCCTGTATCCAAATCAGCAGATGGAACATTAGGTTGCTCAGACAAGCTTAGGGACAAAGCTGAGAAAACTGTACTTAGATCAGTATCCAGCTCTGTAGCACGTTCAGACTTTAAGTGAGTAGCCTTGGGATTTTTCTTAACTTTAGTGGTTACAGCCAATTTATCCTGACAATGAAGAGAATAGGTATTAGAATTCCCCGCAGAAGCTGTGGACTCAGTGCTGGAAGACAAGGAAACAGAATCAGAGACAGACTGAAGTCTAATTTTAGAACTAGATGGTGGAAGTCCTTTACTGGGACCAACTGACAAAAGTTCTGTACTCGGACCAATGCTTGGAATCGGTTTGAGTCCAGATGAACTTGAAAAGACTGAAACTGAAGAAAACTTTGGCTGAACGAGTAGGACTGTATTGGATCCAAGGATACTTGAATTGGCTGGAGCCAAAGGAGACTGACCAGGCTGGTCCTGGAGTATCGCTGGACCGGATGGAACCGGGACGGACTGACCAGGCAGTGCCCGGAGTATCGCTGGACCAGCTGGAACCGAAACGGACTGACCAGGCAGGGCCTGGAGTATTGCTGGACCGGCTGGAACCGAGACGGACTGACCAGGCGGAGCCTGGAGTATTGCTGGACCGTCTGGAACCAGGACGAACTGACCAGGCGGAGCCTGGAGTATTGCTGGACCGGCTGGAACCCCCTCTTCACGGGGCTGGGCTGAGGCAGGAGCCCCCTCTTCACAGGGCTGGGCTGAGGCAGGAGCCCCCTCTTCACGGGGCTGGGCTGAGGCAAGAGCCCCCACTTCACGGGGCTGGGCTGAGGCAAGAGCCCCCACTTCACAGGGCTGGGCTGAGGCAAGAGCCCCCACTTCACGGGGCTGGGCTGAGGCAAGAGCCCCCACTTCACGGGGCTGGGCTGAGGCAAGAGGCCCCACTTCACGGGGCTGGGCTAAGGCAAGAGCCCCCACTTCACGGGGCTGGGCAGCACTCTGTAGACTCTCTGGCTGGGCAGCACTCTGTAGACTCTCTGGCTGGGCAGCACTCTGTAGACTCTCTGGCTGGGCAGCACTCTGTAGACTCTCTGGCTGGGCAGCACTCTGTAGACTCTCTGGCTGGGCAGCACTCTGTAGACTCCCTGGGGCTGGACGCTCTGAACCCCTCACTGGAGCTGGACGCTCTGAACCCCTCACTGGGGCTGGACGCTCTGAACCCCTCACTGGGGCTGGACGCTCTGAACCCCTCACTGGGGCTGAAGATACGGACGTTCCTCCTTGGGCTGAAGACACGGACGCCCCTCCTTGGGCTGTAGACACGGACGCCCCTCCTTGGGCTGTAGACACGGAAGCCCCTCCTTGGGCTGTAGACACGGACGCCCCTCCTTGGGCTGTAGACACGGACGCCCCTCCTTGGGCTGTAGACACGGACGCCCCTCCTTGGGCTGTAGACACGGACGCCCCTCCTTGGGCTTTAGACACGGACGCCCCTCCTTGGGCTGTAGACACGGACTCCTCTGTGACTCTAAATGGCTTGAACATTCTTCTCTGCACACCCAACTTGGGATAAGGTCTTTTAATCACCGGACCCCAGTCATAAATTTGAGTCTCTTTCAGAGTAGCCTTCTTGATACCCCCGTCAGCAGTAGCAGGATCGGCTACTGTGGATGACTTGTAGACTTGAGCACTATGATACTGAGAATTGTCACCATTCCCTGGCTTACGAAGAATGCAGTCTTTAACAAAATGACCGGAATTTCCACAGTAAAGACAGAGGTGTAGCTCCCTACGCCGCTGACGTTCAGCTTCAGAGAGCTTGGGCCGTGGATAGCTCTGATGAACAACTTTTCCTTGCACAGAGACAGTGCCGTTTCTAGCGGCGGGCGAGCCGTGCAACCGCACAGGGCGCCCGCCGCGGCACTTCGTGGGTCTTTTTCTCCTCTCCTCCCTCTTCCTGAGCGCTCCTGCTCGGGGGGCGGAGTTTCGCGGAATGACGCGTTTGCGTCGTGACGTCACGACGCAAACGCGTCATTCCGCGAAACTCCGCCCCCCGAGCAGGAGCGCTCGGGAAGAGGGAGGAGAGAAGATAAGCGTGGAAGGAGGAGGCGGCCGGCGGACGTGAGGCGGCCGGACCTGAAGAGCGGGAACATGTAAGTATAATCTCTCTCCCTCTTCCTTCCCCCCCACTTGACACCTGCATGCCGCACTGTGAAAAATGGGGATACCTGTCTGCCGCACTATATAAAATGGGGATACCTGCCTGCCGCACTATATAAAATGGGGATACCTGTCTGCCGCACTATATAAAATGGGGATACCTGCCTGCCGCACTATATAAAATGGGGATACCTGTCTGCCGCACTATATAAAATGTGGATACCTGCCTGCCGCACTATATAAAATGGGGATACCTGTCTGCCGCACTGTGTAAAATGGGGACACCTGTCTGCCGCACTGTGTAAAATGGGGACACCTGCCTGCCGTACTGTGTAAAATGGGGGCACCTGCCTGCCGCACTATATAAAATGTGGATACCTGCCTGCCGCACTATATAAAATGGGGATACCTGTCTGCCGCACTATATAAAATGTGGATACCTGCCTGCCGCACTATATAAAATGGGGATACCTGTCTGCCGCACTATATAAAATGGGGATACCTGCCTGCCGCACTATATAAAATGGGGATACCTGTCTGCCGCACTATATAAAATGTGGATACCTGCCTGCCGCACTATATAAAATGGGGATACCTGTCTGCCGCACTGTGTAAAATGGGGACACCTGTCTGCCGCACTGTGTAAAATGGGGACACCTGTCTGCCGCACTGTGAAAAATGGGGGCACCTGCCTGCCGTACTGTGTAAAATGGGGGCACCTGCCTGCCGCACTATGTAAAATGGGGGCACCTGCCTGCCGTACTGTGTAAAATGGGGGCAACCTGCCTGCCGCACTGTGTAAAATGGGGGCACCTGCCTGCCGTACTGTGTAAAATGGGGGCACCTGCCTGCCGCACTGTGAAAAATGGGGGCACCTGCCTGCGTACTGTGTAAAATGGGGGCACCTGCCTGCGTACTGTGTAAAATGGGGGCACCTGCCTGCGTACTGTGTAAAATGGGGGCACCTGCCTGCGTACTGTGTAAAATGGGGGCACCTGCCTGCCGTACTGTGTAAAATGGGGACACCTGCCTGCCGCGCTGTGTAAAATGGGGATGCCTGCCTGCCGCACTGTGTTTAAATTGGGATGCCTGCCTGCCGCACTGTGTTTAAATTGGGACACTTGCCTGCTGTAATGTGTAAAATGGGGACTTTTTATTTTTATTTTTTTCCCCCTGTGGTGGGCGTGATGATATCAGATGAGGCCATGCCCACTTTAATGAGACCACACCCATTTTAATCAGGCCACACACCCTTGTCGGGAGCGCGCGCGCCTTCGGCGAGCGCATGCATTTTCTTTTTATAGCTATATGGGGGGAGGGGGACGCAGTTTTTTTTTTTTATATAGCAAAGGGGGGGGGGGGGGGCACATTTTCAAATCTCGCACTGGGAGCCAAATTGTCTAGAAACAGCCCTGCACAGAGGAAGAGACTCTATTAACTGGATGGGACAAAACAGGTTCAACAATGTTGGTAGTATTCCTGAAGAGATCAGGCATCACAGAAAGAATACTAGACAAAAGTTCTTGTAACTGTAATAACATCTGGTAGAAAATCTGCAGTTGGTCAGGAGTCTTAGGGGGTCATTCCGAGTTGTTCGCTCGCAAGCTGCTTTTAGCAGCTTTGCACACGCTAAGCCGCCGCCTACTGGGAGTGAATCTTAGCATATCAAAATTGCGAACAAAAGATTAGCAGAATTGCGAATAGACACTTCTTAGCAGTTTCTGAGTAGCTCCAGACTTACTCGGCATCTGCGATCAGTTCAGTGCTTGTCGTTCCTGGTTTGACGTCACAAACACACCCAGCGTTCGCCCAGACACTCCTCCGTTTCTCCAGCCACTCCCGCGTTTTTCCCAGAAACGGTAGCGTTTTTTCACACACTCCCATAAAACGGCCTGTTTCCGGCCAGAAACACCCACTTCCTGTCAATCACATTACGATCACCAGAACGAAGAAAAAACCTCGTAATGCCGTGAGTAAAATTCCTAACTGCATAGCAAATTTACTTGGCGCAGTCGCACTGCGGACATTGCGCATGCGCATTAGCGACTAATCGCTCCGTTGCGAGAAAAAAATACAGAGCGAACAACTCGGAATGACCCCCTTAGTGCAGAAGGTCAGAGAATCTCTGGAGAACGAATTCCGCTGCAGACACTGTGCCAATTGATGCTGAGTCGACTCCAAACCCTCCAAGCGTCCTGCAATATTGCTAAGGAGGTCCTGCGTCAGACAAACACTTTCGGCCGGGTCCATGTGGCCAGTTCCTACTGTCATGACTGTGGTTTTGTGAACCCGGTGTTAGTGAAGTCTGTGCAGGCAACTGGAGGACTATGTGAATACTATCACTGACCTGGTTTGGGAGTGTTGTGGACTCGGGGGTTTCTTCCGGTGACCGGGAAGAGGAACCGCAGCTGGACCGCAACAGAGATGGCCGAATCTAGGTTTTCCTCATGCAGGATTTGGTCGGCAGACAGGAGGCACGTATGGATGCTGGAGGTCTCCTGAAAGACAGAACTTGAAAAGGTGCTGAGGAATGGATGAAGGAGTACCGGATGCTGGAGATACCAACTACGCTTGTGAGCACTGGGTGTTTGGAGGCACTGAGGCGCTTGGAGGCACTGAAGTGCTTGTAGGTGCAGAAGTGCCTGGAGGCACTGAGGTGCTTGTAGGTGCAGAAGTGCTTTGAGACACTGAGGTGCTTGGAGGCACTGAGGTGCTTGTAGGTGCAGAAGTGCCTGGAGGCACTGAGGTGTTTGGAGGCACTGAGGTGCTTGGAGGCGCTGAGGTGCAGAAGTGCCTGAGGCACTGAGGTGCAGAAGTGCTCGGAGGCACTGAGGTGCTTGGAGGCGCTGAAGTGCTCGGAGGCACGGAGGTGCTTGGAGGCATGGAAGTGCTTGGAGGCACTGAGGTTCTTGGAGGCACTGAAGTGCTTGTAGGTGCAGAAGTGCCTGGAGGCACTGAGGTGTTTGTAGGTGCAGAAGTGCTGGAGGCACGGAGGTGCTTGGAGGCACGGAGGTGCTTGGAAGCACTGAAGCCACAGGGATACGGGAGCTCTGGAGATCACAACTACAACAGCAGTAAAGATGAAACACGGCAGCTGTGGTTTTCAGTTGAGACTATGGAATACTGTACTGTGTCTTTAAGATGAAACACTGCAGCTGTGCCTTTACATTGATACTCGTGGAAATAGTGAATATCAGTGGCAACACAAATGTAAACCAAACTGGGTAACAAAGGAACATAGTTTTCACAGGAACTAAAGTACAAGGGTTACCTTTAGGGAGCTCAGCTTCAAAGCTCACACAGAGCTGTGTGTGACACGAGGAACTGGCCCAATTTCCAACTCAGTCTCCCGACTTATACTTCCTGGTCCTTGGTGATTGGTGAGCAGTGTTACATACCTCTCAACTGTCCCAATTTTCGCGGGACAGTCCCGTTTTTTGGGGACTGTCCCGCTGTCCCACCCGCGGGCCGCAGTGTCCCGCGGTGGGGGGGGCAGTTGGGAGTCTCTGACTCTCGCTGCCCTGCTTAGCAGAGCAGCGGTGAATAGACGCTGTTCGCATGCCCACAGCGTCTATTCATTGGAGACAGAGGAAGAGGGGGCATGCCAGCAGCTCACAGAGCGCTGGGCATGCCCCTTCAGTGACGAAAACGGGGCGTGGCTCGTGATAGCGGGTCCTCCGTGAAGCCACACCCCTTTCCATAGGCCACACTCCCTTTTCGGGAGCCCTTCGCCGCGCGTGTGTCCCTCTTTACAGAAGGGAAAATTTGGGAGGTATGGTGTTAGGTGATGCAGAGAGTCTCAGGCTGGCAGAGGATTGGACAGCTCTGGGTCAGGTGAACAGTCACTGTCATGTGAGTACTCTAGACTAGGCTGTGATGTAGAGTGAGGCCTAGCAAGCCGAGAGAACACTGAAGCCTGAACTTCTGCAAAACATAGGATGCTGGCTTTTAGGCCTAAACTTCAGATTACTGAATTCAGACTCACACAGGAGATCACCACAGGTGGAGCTAGTTAACTATTACCTTTCAGGCAGAGAACTCAGGAAACTCATGGTGCTGACAAGCTGTTTAACTCAGTGAGCAAAAAGGCACAGGATCCGGGACAGATGGCAGGGGTAAGTAACCAAATATGAAAACTTCAGTCAGGATTGTGACACACACACACATCTCTTTCACGTAAACACACACACACACACACACACACACACACACACGCGCCTCCTTCACCTAAAAACACACACACGCTGCTTTCACACACACACACACACACACACACACACACACACACACACACATGCCTCCTTCACTTAAAAACACACACACGCTGCTTTCACTTAAACACACACACGCCGCTTTCACTTAAACACCCACACATGCCTTTCACTTACACACACATGCCTTTCACTTACACACACACACACATGCCTCTCACACACACACACATTCAGAACGGACACCCCTCCATATATTTATAAGGTAGCGTGTACCCAGACCAGGTGTGTGCTCTGTACATAGTCCTGTAGAAATGCTCAAATGCCTCCTTTAATCCTTTCCTCTCACACACACATACCTCTCACTTACACACAAACACACCTCTCACACACGCCTCTCACACACACACACTTGCCTCTCACTTACACACACACATGCCTCTCACACATGCCACTCACTTACACACACACACACACATGCCTCTTTTACTTGAACGCACAACTTTCCTTAAAAACACACACACCTCACTTAAAAACAAGCACACACAAAACACAGTGCTTCCCTCCCCCAACCCCCCCAAATACACCTATCCTCATTCCCCCACACAGTGCCAAACTTTGCCTATCATCAGGCTGACGGAGGAGCAGAGAGCTTCCCTCGGCTAGCTTGTAACTAGAAGGGCGCTCTCCCTAGCTGCAGCCAGTGCCAGCTCTCTGTAAATACAGGAGGCAGCTTCCGTGTCACTGACACAGCTCCTCCGTCTGCAATAGCAGCGAGCGGTCCTCAGGCACGGGAGACAGTGCAGGAGATGTGCCACCTTGTGGTAAGGAGCCCGGCGGGAGCCGACTCCACTGCCTCCCACAGTTCCGCCACTGATTCTCCTCAGCACCAGCCTTTTGACAGCATCAATCCAGTGAAGGCCTGCCCGGAGGTGTGGACTGACAAAGATTGGCAGCGGCGGCGGAGCATGTCCTGTTGTAAGTCTAATTGGTTAAGTCCTTCAAAATTAAAGTTATACGCACGGAAATACTGTTTTGCCAGTATGAACTGTTTTGTGTTTCCTTGCTATATGTTTCCCTACCACTAGGGGTCACCAGACCTTGTTTTGTGTTCTGTCTTGTGGTTCAGGTGTCTCTTAATGGCTTCTAATTCTAGCATGGACTACACCTGCATCCTGCCCTATTTAAACTTCAACACCCTGCCACCCGTATTTTTCAATAAAGCACTTTTTGGATTCACTTCAAACGTCTGTGATTTTTGCTACACTCCAGTGAAGTTCCTAACAAATACTTGAAATTCCATAGCAAAGCATGCGTATTCAGCTAGTTAAAAATGAAAAAATAAGAAATCACATGTACATAAGTATTCACAGCCTTTGCACAATACTTTGTTGATGCACCTTTGACAGCAATTACAGCCTCAAGTCTTTTTGAATATAATGCCACAAGCTTGGCACACCTGTCTTTGGTCAGTTACACCCATTCCTCTTTGCAGCACCTCTCAAGCTCCATCTGGTTGGATGGGAAGCATCGGTGCACAGCCATTTTCAGATCTCTCCAGAGATGTTCAATCAGATTCAAGTCTGGGCTCTGGCTGGGCCACTCAAGGACATTCACAGAGTTGTCCTGAAGCCACTCCTTTGATATCCTGGCTGTGTGCTTAGGGTAGTTGTCCTGCTGAGAGATGAACCGTCACCCCAGTCTGAGTTCAAGAGCACTCTGGAGCAGGTTTTCATCCAGGATGTCTCTGCACATTGCTGCATTCATCTTTACCTCTAAGCTGACTAGTCTCCCAGTTTCTGCCACTGAAAAACATCCCCACACCATGATGCTGCCACCACCATGCTTCACTGTAGGGATAGTATTGGCCTGGTGATGAGCGGTGTCTGGTATCCTCCAAACATGACGCCTGGCATTCACGCCAAAGAGTTCAATCTTTGTCTCATCAGACCAGAGAATTTTGTTTCTCATGGTATGAGAGTCCTTCAGGTGCACTGTGGCAAACTCCAGGTGGGCTGCCATATGCTTTTTTACTAAGGAGTGGCTTCCATCTGGCCACTCTATCATACAGGCCTGATTGGTGGATTGCTGCAGAGATGGTTGTCCTCTCTCCACAGAGGAATGGGTGGGGTGTGTTCAAACTGAAATCTACATTGCAGTGTAAAAATAAAGCAGCCAGTATTTACCCTGCACAGAAAAAAAATAACCCATCCAAATCTAACTCTCTCTGCAAATGTTATATCTGCCACCCCTGCAGAGCACATGGTTTTGCCCATTAGCTAACAAATTTGCTGCTACTGGGGGTCATTCCGAGTTGATCGCTAGCTGAAAATGTTCGCTGCGCAGCGATGATGCAAAAAATGGCACTTCTGCGCATGCGTATGCGGCGCAATGCGCACGCGCGACTTACTTTCACAACAGCCAATGTAGTTTCACACAAGGTCTAGAGAAGCTTTTCAGTCGCACTGCTGGCCGCAGAGTTATTGACATTAAGTGGGCGGTTCTGGGTGTCAACTGACCGTTTTCAGGGAGTGTTTGGAAAAATGCAGGCATGCCAGGAAAAACGCAGGCATGGCTGGGTGAAAGCAGGGTGTGTTTGTGACGTCAAAACAGAAACTGACAAGTCTGAAATCATCGCAAGCGCTGAGTAGGTCTGAAGCTACTCTGAAACTGCACAAAATAATTTTGTAGCCGCTGTGCGATCCTTTCGTTTGCACTTCTGCTAAGCTAAAATACACTCCCAGTGGGAGGCGGCATAGCATTTGTACGGCTGCTAAAAACAGCTAGTGAGCGATCAACTCAGAATGACCCCCACGATCAGATCTGAATTACCCCCATAGAGGAGCACATTCAGACATAGGGCACATACGGGCATACAGGAGCACATACAGATATAGAGGAGCACATACAGACATAGGCACATACAGACATGACAGAATTAGGATCCTGTACCCAACCCATAGAGGCAGGGCCGGTTCTTGCCCTTGTGGCGCCCTGGGCAAATGATAGGGCGTGGCTTAATATGGGGGCGTGGTCAGTCACGCCCCCATTTGTAGCGCCGCTGAAAGGAAATAATAATTAAAAAAAAAGTATACTTACTATACCCCGCTCCTGACTCCAGGCCTGCAGACCTCCGCCGGCGCCGCTCTTCTCCTCGGATCTATGGGAGAGACGTCTAGGCACTAGAGGTCAATTATGACCCCTAATGTCTGTGCCACAATGCTGTGCGGTGCGCGATGACGTCATCGCGCACCGCACAGCAAAGGTCCTCTCCATGAAGGGAAACTGGACGCTTTGCGTCTGATTCCCTTCACAGCGGGGGGGGGGGGGGGGACCAGCACCACGAAGGGAAACCAGACGCGTAGCGTCTGGTTCCCTTCTCACAGTGGGGGGGGGGGGGCACTGCTGGGGGGCACACTGCACAGTGTTGGATCTTGCCATGATGGGAGGGCGCCAACGCCCTCCGGAAGCCGGCACCCCGGGCAAAAGTCCTGCTTGCCCGTGGCAAGATCCGCCACTGCATAGAGGGGCACATATAGACATAGGCACAAGACATCACATACAAATATAGGTACATATGTACATACAGGAGCACATTCAGACATAGGTGCTGAAAACAGGCTATTTTGGGGGAAAAAGAGATAGATACATATTTCCTCTAAATTTCGCTAATAAAAATATCATGGGAATGTATAAAAGCTTCTCAATGGCTATTTTGTCATTCTTTTTCGCCAAACTGGTTTTTAGAGGTTTTTTGTCTTGCAAAATAAATTTTTCTATTGAAAATGAATGGGACCCTTATATTTATTGTTTCTTCGTAAAAGTTTTATGAATCTTATTATAGCTTGTTTTCGCAAGCTCTTGCTGGCGTTAATTGTATTAGTGCATCATTGTTTTTCTTTGTAAAAATAATTTTTACTGTGTATATTTGGTGATTTAAAGTAGTTATTTTTAATTTAAATCTCAATTGGATATTATTATGCACTGTGTTAGTTAGTTTTATATATATATATATATATATATATATCTATCCTGTGTGTGTGCATATATATATATATATATATATAGATCATGTATGGCCCGGCACTCCTCCTCTGAATATAGCGCCCCGGTGCCCCCAGCAACAATTGTGGATAGTCAGGAAGAAAGACTGCGGCACTCAGGGTCTTGTTTTAGTATAAAGATGTATTAAAAATACATTACAAAGACCATCAACGTTTCGGGGTGTCTAGCCCCTTTGTCACATCTTGACAAAGGGGCTAGACACCCCGAAACGTTGATGGTCTTTGTAATGTATTTTTAATACATCTTTATACTAAAACAAGACCCTGAGTGCCGCAGTCTTTCTTCCTGACTATATATATATATATACATATATAAATCCAAATGTGGTCGCACTCACACAAAGGAGTATAACATCGACTGGGGTGACTCCCAAGAGGTCCAGAGTGTTAGTCCAGACGTCAACATATAGAAAGACAGCATAAAGGGGCACTCACCAGAGTTTTGCACGTAAAAAGCATTGAATATTTTATTAATACTTATCAAGGTAATTTCACAAGGAGAGTTCTTTCAACGTTTCGATCCATCAGGATCATCATCAGGAAAATACAGCATAGGCAGCATGTACAAAAAGTTGCATCCGTTCATGTACACCAGTATCTAATGGTCAATGCCTAACGGGCATCCTATAGTACCCCCAGCACATTCAAATCAACCAATCCCAGTGGTCATGCAATCAGTGAAGCTAATTGATTCATTAGGCTATTCCAACTCACAGAGGGGAGGTGCAATACAACCATACCTCACCATCTGAGTGCAACTGCCAGAGACACAGAGCCAAAAGACCCCCATATAAATGGTACTTACCAAGAGACAGAGCTGGTAATACATTAAGGGCTGATACCCTTACCAAATGTGCCGGCGTGCGTTCCAAATGTGTCCAAAGATGAACACATTTGGTTTCCTGTGTAAGTTGCGGGCAGCGTCAGCTGTACGGCTCATCGCGGCCGCGCCCGCCCACAGAGCACACAGGAAGCACCGCCGTGCGTTCCATTGAGTCCGTATGGAACGCACTGCACTTCCTGTTACATCCGCGTCACTTCCGGAAGCGGCTATACAGCGCCGCTGGACGTTGAATGCATACAGGATACTTGTAGTCATAGCAACACTCAATTTGGGCTCGTATTATCATTTGTCAGCGGGCAGCGTCAGCGAGCCGTACAGCTGACGCTGCCCGCAACTTACACAGGAAACCAAATGTGTTCATCTTTGGACACATTTGGAACGCACGCCGGCACATTTGGTAAGGGTATCAGCCCTTAATGTATTACCAGCTCTGTCTCTTGGTAAGTACCATTTATATGGGGGTCTTTTGGCTCTGTGTCTCTGGCAGTTGCACTCAGATGGTGAGGTATGGTTGTATTGCACCTCCCCTCTGTGAGTTGGAATAGCCTAATGAATCAATTAGCTTCACTGATTGCATGACCACTGGGATTGGTTGATTTGAATGTGCTGGGGGTACTATAGGAGGCCCGTTAGGCATTGACCATTAGATACTGGTGTACATGAACGGATGCAACTTTTTGTACATGCTGCCTATGCTGTATTTTCCTGATGATGATCCTGATGGATCGAAACGTTGAAAGAACTCTCCTTGTGAAATTACCTTGATAAGTATTAATAAAATATTCAATGCTTTTTACGTGCAAAACTCTGGTGAGTGCCCCTTTATGCTGTCTTTCTATATGTTGACGTCTGGACTAACACTCTGGACCTCTTGGGAGTCACCCCAGTCGATGTTATACTCCTTTGTGTGAGTGCGACCACATTTGGATTTACATTTGAAACAAAGTCTTGGCTATATGGACATTGTTTTAGGTCTGCCACCCACGACTCTTTTTTCTTTAGATGACTTTTTCACGTCACCGTCATTTTAGTGGTTTTTAATTGGAAGTTTCCCCTGGATTACTTTATGGGGTGTGCCTCCTTCTTTTTAAATGTTTTTGTCTTTATGAGTGCGTTGGCATATATGTTCCTCGGTGCCTTTTCATAGTATATGACCTTCTGTAACGGTATATCGTGGTCAGTACACGGCTTTATCTGGATGTATCTGTGATAGATTTAAGACAAGTGTCTTTTAGGTCTGTTTATCTAATAAGGTACTGCATCCTGATAAAGAGAGAGATTCATGTCTCAATTAAACAATATTGCCTTTGATGAGAATTTATTACAAGCAGCTGAAAGTGGGCTTGTGTCCTTGATAGATGAGGATGCAGATAAAATTTACTTTGACCATTTGGATTTTAAAAAATTACCAACTGAGAAAACAATTGACATATATCATAAATTACTTAGATTAAAACGGAGAGAAGTAGAGCTGACCCTACATGGTCAGTTTCTATCGGAGTATCATAGAACCAAAAAGATACCACGGGGTTTCCGTGTAGCGAATATACCCACCATTGGCCGCACCAGCGCATTATTTTGCAGTAAATGGTGCGGCGTGCTGAATAAATGCTCCTTAGACCTCATCCTTCTAGTAATAGAAGAGGTGGGGTCTGAGGTAGCTAAAGTACGTGAGGAAATCACAGCTCTTGATAAAGTCAGTTTGTCCACCTTTAAAGCAGATAAATCTGAAAATTGGTGTGACAAACTAAAATCCTCTGTTGAATCCTTTAGAGACGAATTAGTAGCCTTTAAGAGAAAGAAATTACAGACGGTGACCAATGATTATGCCAACCATCAGGTATACTGGTGGTTGACTGGGAACACACAAGGCTCCCGTCGCCAGAGGTATTTCAGACAAAGGGGTCCTGATAGATTTGAGACCGCCACTTCTCCGTCCACCTCTGATACTGATAACTCCACCACCCGCCCACCAAGTGGTTTTTTAGATCATCGCACAGGCGATACGGTTTACCGGGGAGGCCCCATCCGAGGCGAGGGAGTTATAAAAAGAAGAGGGAGGCGGAGACGCCGGAATTAGACTCAGTCTTTAATTTGTCTTCACACACATTGTCTCCAGGTGAATTGTCATTGCTTTCATTAGGAATGTCATTTGTCCCTACATCAAAACATGATAGTTTCAACTTGTCAGTGGATCAATACAAATTTGGTCGTAAATTAAGATTAAAGGAATTTTTTCGCAACAACCATAGTGGTGCACTAGTTGATCAGGAGGTCAAGGCTCTACGTAAACCAAGTATGTTTGATCCACAATGTTTTAATGCTAGTATACGCACATTCTTAAGAATGATTGAATTGGACATTGACAATGACAAAGATACACGTACCCATAGTAATTTGTTATCTGGTCAATGGAAAGCACTGAGATCACTGAGGGGTAATCAATCGATCGTGATACGCCCTGCCGATAAAGGCGGGGCTGTCGTTGTTCAAGATTTTTGTGATTACGATCGTGAAATTAAACGTCAGTTATCTGACACTGCTACATACACCCGGTGCACTGGCAATCCCATTCCCCGTATTAAGAGAGTGGTTGACAATTGCTTAGACAGAGCGGTTAAATGTGGCTGGCTTACTGAGCAGATCATGGGTTTCCTTAAAGTGGATCATCCGGTCTGCCCAGTAATTTACACCCTGCTGAAGGTACACAAAACCCTGATAGATCCCCCTGGCAGACCTATCATCTCTGCCCGGGGTTCCTTGTTGCAGCCTTTGTCGATGTTTGTGGACAGTTTTTTGCAGGGACTTGTCCAGTTTATCCCTAGTTACCTACGAGATACGGGGGATTTTCTGGACAAAATTTTAGCATTAGATGATTTACCTGATGATATATTGCTATGTACACTAGATGTGTCATCCCTGTACACTATTATCCCACACGAACAGGGAATTGAAGCGGTTCGTAGGCTTATGATGACTCATAGACCATGTGGTCCTATAGGGCCACCAGTAGAGTTCATTCTGGAGTTACTAGAACTTATTCTTGTACAGAATCACTTTATGTATGAAAATAACTTTTACATTCAATGCGCAGGGACAGCGATGGGGTCCAATGTGGCCCCCATCTACGCAGGAGTGTTTATGCATGAATATGAGTCAAGGCATATCATTCCACACTTTGGTGATAGAATTCTTTACTATAAAAGATACATCGATGATGTTTTTCTTCTGTGGAAAGGCACTGAGGAGCATTTTAAAAGCATGCTTAGTACATTGAATTCGTTAGATAGTAGCGTTCGGTTTACTGGACAATGCAGTCATACCAACATTCAATTCTTGGATGTGATGATCAAAAGGGACGGCTCCCGATTAAGCACCACCCTTTACCGCAAAGACACGGACAGAAATACTATATTACACGCTAGAAGTAATCACCCGCCTCATCTAAAGAACAGTTTGCCCATTTCGCAATTCATGCGGGTTATTAGAAACAACTCCGATCCGGTTGTCGCGGAAACACAGTTGGCTGAAATGAGTCAACGTTTCTTTGAAAGGGGTTATGACAGCAAAACTATTGAAGGATGCCTCACCAGAGCACGTAACAATACATACAAACGAAAGCAGAAACAAGGTGATCGGTTAATCTTTGTAACACAGTATGATCAGAAATCATCAAAGGTTGCCAAAACGATAAAAAAGCATTGGCCGATTGTCTCTACAGACTCTTCATTAACTACCTTTAACACCGGTAACCCGATGATGTCGTACCGTAGAGGAAGAAACCTCAAACAACTCTTGATGCACCCCAGCAGGTTGCCCACTGTGGGTGAGAATACGTGGCTGATGACCCAGAAGCCTGGGTGCATTAAATGTACAGGGTGTACGACATGTCGCTCAATGGTCCCTGGAACCACTTTCCCGCATCCTCAAACAGGAAGGGCTATCCGAATACGTTACAAGCTGCATTGCCGCATGGATCATGTGGTGTATCTTCTCACCTGTCCATGTGGGCTGTCGTATGTGGGGATGACGTCGTGCATGTTTCGAGAACGGATGGCCAACCACAGGATGACGATTAGACAAGCTCTGTCTACAGGATCAACCGATAAACCCGTCGCGCAACATTTTCTAACCGCTGGACATCAACTAGTTACTCTGCAATGTCGTATTATTGATTGGGTACCACCCCTGCCACGCGGTGGGGACAGGGGACTGATCCTCAAGAAGTTGGAGTCAAGATGGATCTACCGTTTGGGCACAATTTCACCCAACGGTTTAAACGAGAATAACCCTCTCAGTGTTTTTCTACGTTAAATCAAGTGTTTGAGATAGGGATCACTAAATTGTAAAAATATTTTCCTTGATTCTCCAAATCTAAGCATGTTTTGCCAACGCACTCATTTTTAATTTTAATTCAATATAAATCTACCTCACAAGACCCGCTCTGTGGGGTTTTTGCGAGTAGGTAGATCTAACAATAGATTTATATGGGTTGTCTTTTCTGTTATAGGTTTTAATATTATATATAAGTAAGGTGTAGTGGTGTCTGTTATGCACGATGTGATATGCACATATTTTTTTGCGGACACATTTTCTGAAACATTATGTAAAACTTCCTCTAGCGGGTCTCCCAGTGACCTCAGCACAATCAATTTTATATGCAGTCATGATACCTTTAGGCTCTGTATGAGGCTAACAAACATCCAATAAGATTTAAATACTTTTTTTATATCTATACTTTTACCAGCAATTTGGATATTGATATAGAATAGTAGATGGATAATACAATGTGTGTATAGTTTGTTTATAACTATCCTGACAAATGATAATACGAGCCCAAATTGAGTGTTGCTATGACTACAAGTATCCTGTATGCATTCAACGTCCAGCGGCGCTGTATAGCCGCTTCCGGAAGTGACGCGGATGTAACAGGAAGTGCAGTGCGTTCCATACGGACTCAATGGAACGCACGGCGGTGCTTCCTGTGTGCTCTGTGGGCGGGCGCGGCCGCGACGAGCCGTACAGCTGACGCTGCCCGCAACTTACACAGGAAACCAAATGTGTTCATCTTTGGACACATTTGGAACGCACGCCGGCACATTTGGTAAGGGTATCAGCCCTTAATGTATTACCAGCTCTGTCTCTTGGTAAGTACCATTTATATGGGGGTCTTTTGGCTCTGTGTCTCTGGCAGTTGCACTCAGATGGTGAGGTATGGTTGTATTGCACCTCCCCTCTGTGAGTTGGAATAGCCTAATGAATCAATTAGCTTCACTGATTGCATGACCACTGGGATTGGTTGATTTGAATGTGCTGGGGGTACTATAGGAGGCCCGTTAGGCATTGACCATTAGATACTGGTGTACATGAACGGATGCAACTTTTTGTACATGCTGCCTATGCTGTATTTTCCTGATGATGATCCTGATGGATCGAAACGTTGAAAGAACTCTCCTTGTGAAATTACCTTGATAAGTATTAATAAAATATTCAATGCTTTTTACGTGCAAAACTCTGGTGAGTGCCCCTTTATGCTGTCTTTCTATATATACATAGATGTCATTTTACATTTATATAATCTTATTCCTAACTGATATACTAATTGACCATTGCCTATAATTTATAAATAAAATATATTATATAATATAAATGGGTGCAGTCCTATACAGTAGTTGAGTCGACAGTTGGGAGATTTGCCCAAAGGGTGTTTACTTATAATTAATACTTCTTTTTTTTTTTACATTGTATATGAGAATTATATAGGAATAATATATATGATTGAATTGTGATTTAAACTAGTTAAAAGTTTAACTTAAATTACTCTATTATCTTCTTAAGGTGTGTGATGTGCTGTGTTTAAATGTGTGTATACATATTTATATATAAAATAGAGAGAGACAGATGTGAAAATTATTGTATTGCAGGGTGATTATCGCATTCCTATGTTTTTCAATCCGTAAGTTGATAAAAAAAAATTAAAAGTAACAAAAAACACGTGGTGGGATGTAATGCCGCCTGAGTCCAGCGGCTGTGCGGACGCTTTTTTAGAGGGGCAATCACTTATAAGGCAAAATCATGCCTTGTAAGTGATTGCCCCTTTAAAAAAAGTCAGAGTTCGGCTGGCATCCCGCACGCCCGCCGGACTCGGGAGGCATTACATCCCGCTGATGATGTCTGATAAAAAGAAACAAGATAATTGTGCATTTTTAAATCAGCCTTATAGGCACATAAAGACTGATACCCCTTTTCCACTTACGAGCACGGGTCGCAGCCGGGAGCCTGACACGGGAGCTGCCCCCTGCTGCGACCCGTGCTCGGCCCCTTTCCCATCAGCAGTCACAACCCGGCATATGCCGGGTTGGTGACGCTTCTAGTGACGCGGCAGGGGCGGCGCAGGGAGATCACATGATCTCCCAGCGCCGCCCTTCCATTCAGTGTAAATGGGAGCCGTGTCGCATCGACACGGCTCCCGTTTACACTACAACCCTACCCGGATCAGTCCCGTGTCCTACCCAGGTAAATAGCCGGGTAGGATTCACGGGTCACTTGATCCGGGTTTACCCTTTTCCACTTGCAAAAAACACGGGTAAATGCGCGCCCCCGTGCATTTACCAGTGTTTTTTGAGCTAGTGGAAAAGGGGTATTAGAGAAGCACATACAGACATAGGCACATACGGACATAGAGGAGCACATGCAGACATAGGCACATACAGACATAGGCACATACGGACATACAGGAGCACATACAGACATAGGCACATAAGGACATAAAGGAGCACATACAGACATAGAGGAGCACATACAGACATAGGGACATATCCATATGGACATAGAGGAGCACATTCAGACATAGGCACATACAGACATAGAGGAGCACATACAGACATAGGCACATACGGAAATAGAGGAGCACATACAGACATAGGCACATACGGAAATAGAGGAGCACATACAGACATAGGCACATACGGACATAGAGGAGCACATACAGACATAGGCACATATGGACATAGAGGAGCACATACAGACATAGGGACATATCCATATGGCCATAGAGGAGCACATTCAGACATAGGCACATACAGACATAGCGGAGCACACACAGACATAGGCACATATGGACATAGAGGAGCACATACAGACATAGGCACATTCGGAAATAGAGGAGCACATACAGACATAGGCACATACGGACATAGAGGAGCACATACAGACATAGGCACATATGGACATAGAGGAGCACATACAGACATAGGGACATATCCATATGGCCATAGAGGAGCACATTCAGACATAGGCACATACAGACATAGAGGAGCACATACAGACATAGGCACATACAGACATAGAGGAGCACATACAGACATAGGCACATTCGGAAATAGAGGAGCACATACAGACATAGGCACATACGGACATAGAGGAGCACATACAGACATAGGCACATACAGACATAGAGGAGCACATACAGACATAGGCACATTCGGAAATAGAGGAGCACATACAGACATAGGCACATACGGACATAGAGGAGCACATACAGACATAGGCACATACAGACATAGAGGAGCACATACGGACATAGAGGAACACATACAGACATGGGCACATACAGACATAGAGGAGCACATACAGACATAGGCACATATGGACATAGAGGAGCACATATAGACATAGGCACATACAGACATAGAGGAGCACATACAGACATAGGCACATATGGACATAGAGGAGCACATTCAGACATAGTCACATACAGACATAGAGGAGCACATTCAGACATAGAGGAGCACATACGGACATAGAGGAGCACATACAGACATAGGCACATACGGACTTAGAGGAGCACATACAGACATAGGCACATATACGGACATAGAGGAGCACATACAGACATAGGCACATACGGACATAGAGGAGCACACAGACATAGGCACATACAGACATAGAGGAGCACATACAGACATAGGCACATATGGACATAGAGGAGCACATACAGACATAGGCACATACAGACATAGAGAAGCACATTCAGACATAGGCACATATGGACATAGAGGAGCACACATATGCATACTGTAGGCACACATGGATATAGAGTACCACATGGGCTCCAAATTCTAACTTTCGACTGGATGCTGCCCCACAGCACTTGTCACATCCTACATCACTAGTCACACCACCACAGCACTGGTCACACCCCTGCTGCAGCACACAATAGGACCTTCAACAATTACAACTCCAGGCCCATGTGGACCTTAATCTACCACTGGACAGATGTCAGGTGCCAATCTAAACAGGATATTTGTATTATAACTATTATATGAGGGGAATGTCATTACATCTTTGTTTAAAGTAGAGATGTGCGGCGGGCACTCTTCGTGTTTTGTGTTTTAGTTTTGGATCTGGATCCTCGCTCGTGTTTTTGATCTGGATTGGTTTTGCCAAAACCACCCTTTCGGGTTTTGGTTTTGAATCTGGATGATTTTTGAAAAAAACACAAAAACAGCTAAAATCACTGAATTTAAGGGTAATTTTGATCCTACAGTTTTTTAAACCTCAATAACATTCATTTCCACTAATTTCCAGTCTATTCTGAACAAGTCACAATATTGTTTTTAGGTCAAAAGGTTGCACAGAGGTAGCTGGATGACTTTGCTAAGCGACACAAGTGTGCGGCTCAAACACCTGGCCCATCTAGGACTGGCACTGCAGTGGCAGACACGATGGCACTTTTAAAAACTAGGCCCCAAACTGCTCATCATTCAAAGATGAAAAAGAGGTGCAATTAGGTAGCCAATTATGTAGCTGGATGACTTTACTAAGCGACACAAGTGTGTGGCACAAACACCTGGCCCATCTAGGAGTGGCACTGCCGTGTCAGAATGGCAATTTTAAAAACTAGGCCCCAAACAGCACATCATGCAAAGAAGAAAAAGAGGTACAATGAGGTAGCTGGATGACTTTGCTAAGTGACACAAATGTGCGGCACAAACATCTTGCCCATCTAGGAGTGGCACTGCAGTGGCAGACAGGATGGCACTTTTAAAAACCAGGCCCCAAACAGCTCATCATGCAAAGAAGAAAAAGAGGTGCACTGAGGTAGCTGGATGACTTTGCTAAGCGACACAAGTGTGCGGCACAAACACCTGGCCCATCTAGGAGTGGCAAGCAGTGGCTAAATGTCGAAAGTGGCTCGCAGTTCTTCGGGCCACCTACAGCATCTCCTGCATGCCCGTATCATTTTTCAGAAAATTCTGTACCACCAAATTAATTGTATGTGCAAAACATGGGACATGCTGAAATTTGCCCAGATGTAATGCACGCACAATATTGGTGGACTTATACGGCAGTACCCCTGGACTTATACGGCTGCACCACTGGGCTGGACTTATATGGCAGTACCCCTGGACTTTTACGGCCGCACCACTAGACTGGACCTATACAGCAGTACCCCATAACTTATATGGCAGTGCCCCATAACTTATATCAGCAGTATATCTGGACTTATAGGGCAGAATCCCTGGACTTATATGGCTGCACCACTGGACTGGACTTATACGGCAGTACCCCTTAACTTATACGGCAGTACCCCTAGACATACACGGCAGTGCCTCTGGACTTACACGGCAGTACCCCTGGACTTATACAGCAGTACCACTGGACTTATACGTCAGTACCCCATGACTTATACGGCAGTACCCCTGGACTTATACGGCAGTACCCCATGACTTATACGGCTGCACCACTGGACTGGACTTATACGGCAGTACCCCATGACTTATACGGCAGTACCCCTGGACTTATACGGCTGCACCACTGGACTGTACTTATACGACAGTACCCCATGACTTATACGGTAGTACCCCTGGACTTATACGGCTACACCACTGGACTGAACTTATACGGCAGTACCCCATGACTTATACGGCAGTACCCCATGACTTATACGGCAGTACCCCTGGACTTATACGGCTGTACCATTGGACTGGACTTATACGGCATTACCCCTGGACTTATGGCAGCACAGGACACCACCACTGGACTGATGCAGCACAACACAGCACCACTGGACTGGACTTATACAGCAATACCACTGGATTTATGGCCGCACAGGACACCACCACTGGACTTATGGCAGCACAGGACACCACCACTGGATTGATGCAGCACACCACGTGACTGGACACCACTGGACTGGACATATACAGCAGCACCACTGGACTTATGGCAGCACAGGACACCACCACTGGACTGATGCAGCACAAGACAGCACCACTGCACTGGACTGGACTTGTACAGCAGCACTGGACTTATGGCAGCACAGGACACCACCACTTTGACTGGACTGATGCAACACAAGACACCACCACTGTGACTAATGCAGCACAAGACAGCACTGGAATGACACAAAAGTTCAGGTCACCACCCCACACGCCACACCACTTTTCCACACTGAGGGGACACATCCTCTCGCTACACTCCCCAGGACTGGAGTGAAAATGGCGCTGACGCGCAGCTCCTTATATGGAATCCAAAACCCGCGAGAATCCGGCAGCGGGATGATGTTTTGCCTCATTCTGGTTTACGAGTTTGGCGGGAAGTCCCGAGCTGGGCTCGGAACCGGGTTTGGGACGTGAAGTTCGGGGGGGGGGGGGTCGGTTCTCAGGGAATCGAACCCGCTCATCCCTATTTTAAAGAGACAATTAAGTTAGTCAGTTATAGAGATGTGCACCGGCCTCCATGTTTTGGATCTGTATTAACTTCGTGTTTGGTTTTGTTAAAACCGCCCTCATGTGTTTTGGTTTTGGATGTATATATATTTTTTTAATTTATAAAGTAACATAATGTGGCGTTTTTTTTGTTCCTAAAGTATTATTAAGTAGTGATGAGCGGGTTCGGTTTCCGAGAAACCGAACCCACCCGAGCTTTACCTTTTTTTACACGGGTCCGAGCAGACTCGGATCCTCCCGCCTTGCTCGGCTAACCCGAGCGCGCCCGAACGTCATCATCCCGCTGTCGGATTCTCGCGAGATTCGGATTCTATAAGCAGCCGCGCGTCGCCGCCATTTTCACACGTGCATTGAGATTGATAGAAGAGGACGTGGCTGGCGTCCTCTCCGTTTATACGAGACACTACAGTTGATCTGATTGCTTTGCTTGTTTATTTTACTATTGTGGGGAGGATTGGGGAGCAGCTGTTAGGAGGAGTACAGTGCAGAGTTTTGCTGATAGTGACCACCAGTTTTTTTATCCGTTCTCTTCTCTGCCTGAAAAAAACGCTCCATACCATATCTGTGCTCAGTGTGCTGCATGATATATCTGTGCTGAGTGCTAACACTGCTTAATTGTGGGGACTGGGGAGCAGCTATAGCAGGAGTACAGTGCAGAGTTTTGCTGACAGTGACCACCAGTATACGTTTTTCTGCCTGAAAAACACTCCTGTGGCTTTTTTTTTTTATACTAGTAGTTTAGCAGCTTGCTGACAGTGTCCACCAGGTCCATTATACTGTATATAGCAGTACGGTAGGCCACTGCTGTACCTACCTCAGTGTCGTCACTCGTCATCCATAAAGTATACTATCCATCCATCTACATTGTATACCTGTGGTGGCTTTTTTTTTTATACTAGTAGTTTAGCAGTCTGCTGACAGTGTCCACCAGGTCCATTATACTGTATATAGCAGTACGGTAGGCCACTGCTGTACCTACCTCTGTGTCGTCACTCGTCATCCATAAAGTATACTATCCATCCATCTACATTGTATACCTGTGGTGGCTTTTTTTTTATACTAGTAGTTTAGCAGTCTGCTGACAGTGTCCACCAGGTCCATTATACTGTATATAGCAGTACGGTAGGCCACTGCTGTACCTACCTCTGTGTCGTCACTCGTCATCCATAAAGTATACTATCCATCCATCTACATTGTATACCTGTGGTGGCTTTTTTTTTATACTAGTAGTTTAGCAGTCTGCTGACAGTGTCCACCAGGTCCATTATACTGTATATAGCAGTACGGTAGGCCACTGCTGTACCTACCTCTGTGTCGTCACTCGTCATCCATAAAGTATACTATCCATCCATCTACATTGTATACCTGTGGTGGCTTTTTTTTTTATACTAGTAGTTTAGCAGTCTGCTGACAGTGTCCACCAGGTCCATTATATTGTATATAGCAGTACGGTAGGCCACTACTGTACCTACCTCTGTGTCGTCACTCGTCATCCATAAAGTATACTATCCATAGATCTACATTGTATACCTGTGGTGGCTTTTAGTTGTGCGCATTAAAATATGGAGAACAAAAATGTGGAGGTTAAAAAAATAGGGAAAGATCAAGATCCACTTCCACCTCGTGCTGAAGCTGCTGCCACTAGTCATGGCCGAGACGATGAAATGTCATCAACGTCGTCTGCCAAGGCCGATGCCCAATGTCATAGTACAGAGCATGTAAAATCCAAAACACAAAAGATCAGTAAAATGCCTCAAAAATCAAAATTAAAAGCATCTGAGGAGAAGCGTAAACTTGCCAATATGCCATTTACGACACGGAGTGGCAAGGAACGGCTGAGGCCCTGGCCTATGTTCATGGCTAGTGGTTCAGCTTCACATGAGGATGGAAGCACTCATCCTCTCGCTAGAAAAAAGAAAAGACTTAAGCTGGCAAAAGCACAGCAAAGAACTGTGCGTTCTTCGAAATCACAAATCCCCAAGGAGAGTCCAATTGTGTCGGTTGCGATGCCTGACCTTCCCAACACTGGACGGGAAGAGCTTGCGCCTTCCACCATTTGCACGCCCCCTGCAAGTGCTGGAAGGAGCACCCGCAGTCCAGTTCCTGATAGTCAAATTGACGATGTCACTGTTGAAGTACACCAGGATGAGGATATGGGTGTTGCTGGCGCTGGGGAGGAAATTGACAAGGAGGATTCTGATGGTGAGGTGGTTTGTTTAAGTCAGGCACCCGGGGAGACACCTGTTGTCCGAGGGAGGAATATGGCCCTTGACATGCCTGGTCAAAATACAAAAAAAATCAGCTCTTCGGTGTGGAATTATTTCAACACAAATGCGGACAACAGGTGTCAAGCCGTGTGTTGCCTTTGTCAAGCTGTAATAAGTAGGGGTAAGGACGTTAACCACCACGGAACATCCTCCCTTATACGTCACCTGCAGCGCATTCATCATAAGTCAGTGACAAGTTCAAAAACTTTGGGTGACAGCGGAAGCAGTCCACTGACCACTAAATCCCTTCCTCTTGTAACCAAGCTCCTGCAAACCACACCACCAACTCCCTCAGTGTCAATTTCCTCCTTACCCAGGAAAGCCAATAGTCCTGCAGGCCATGTCACTGGCAAGTCTGACGTGTACTCTCCTGCCTGGGATTCCTCCGATGCATCCTTGAGTGTAACGCCTACTGCTGCTGGCGCTGCTGTTGTTGCTGCTGGGAGTCGATCGTCATCCCAGAGGGGAAGTCGGAAGACCACTTGTACTACTTCCAGTAAGCAATTGACTGTCCAACAGTCCTTTGCGAGGAAGATGAAATATCACAGCAGTCATCCTGCTGCAAAGCGGATAACTGAGGCCTTGGCAGCCTGGGCGGTGAGAAACGTGGTTCCGGTATCCATCGTTAATTCAGAGACAACTAGAGACTTGATTGAGGTACTGTGTCCCCGGTACCAAATACCATCTAGGTTCCATTTCTCTAGGCAGGCGATACCGAAAATGTACACAGACCTCAGAAAAAGACTCACCAGTGTCCTAAAAAATGCAGTTGTACCCAATGTCCACTTAACCACGGACATGTGGACAAGTGGAGCAGGGCAGACTCAGGACTATATGACTGTGACAGTCCACTGGGTAGATGTATTGCCTCCCGCAGCAAGAACAGCAGCTGCGGCACCAGTAGCAGCATCTCGCAAACGCCAACTCGTTCCTAGGCAGGCTACGCTTTGTATCACCGCTTTCCAGAATACGCACACAGCTGAAAACCTCTTACGGCAACTGAGGAAGATCATCGCAGAATGGCTTACCCCAATTGGACTCTCCTGGGGATTTGTGACATCGGACAACGCCAGCAATATTGTGCGTGCATTACATCTGGGCAAATTCCAGCACGTCCCATGTTTTGCACATACCTTGAATTTGGTTGTGCAGAATTATTAAAAACGAAAGGGGCGTGCAAGAGATGCTGTCGGGCTGCGGGCCACTTTCGGCGTTCAGGCACCACGTACAGAAGACTGGAGCACCACCAAAAATACCTGAACCTGCCCTGCCATCATCTGAAGCAAGAGGTGGTAACGAGGTGGAATTCAACCCTCTATATGCTTCAGAGGATGGAGGAGCAGCAAAAGGCCATTCAAGCCTATACATCTGGCCACGATATAGGCAAAGGAGGTCGAATGCACCTGTCTCAAGCGCAGTGGAGAATGATTTCAACGTTGTGCAAGGTTCTGCAACCCTTTGAACTTGCCACACGTGAAGTCAGTTCAGACACTGCCAGCCTGAGTCAGGTCATTCCCCTCATCAGGCTTTTGCAGAAGAAGCTGGAGACATTGAAGGAGGAGCTAAAACAGAGCGATTCCGCTAGGCATGTGGGACTTGTGGATGGAGCCCTTCATTCGCTTAACCAGGATTCACGGGTGGTCAATCTGTTGAAATCAGAGCACTACATTTTGGCCACCGTGCTCGATCCTAGATTTAAAACCTACGTTGTATCTCTCTTTCCGACAGACACAAGTCTGCAGGGGTTCAAAGACCTGCTGGTGAGAAAATTGTCAAGTCAAGCGGAACGTGACCCGTCAACAGCTCCTCCTTCACATTCTCCCGCAACTGGGGGTGCGAGGAAAAGGCTAAGAATTCCGAGCCCACCCGCTGGCGGTGATGCAGGGCAGTCTGGAGCGAGTGCTGACATCTGGTCCGGACTGAAGGACCTGCCAACGATTACCGACATGTCGTCTACTGTCACTGCACATGATTCTCTCACCATTGAAAGAATGGTGGAGGATTATATGAGTGACCGCATCCAAGTAGGCACGTCAGACAGTCCGTACGTATACTGGCAGGAAAAAGAGGCAATTTGGAGGCCCTCGCAGAAACTGGTTTTATTCTACCTAAGTTGCCCTCCCTCCAGTGTGTACTCCGAAAGAGTGTTTAGTGCAGCCGCTCACCTTGTCAGCAATCGGCGTACGAGGTTACTTCCAGAAAATGTGGAGAAGATGATGTTCATTAAAATGAATTATAATCAATTCCTCCGTGGAGACATTCACCAGCAGCAATTGCCTCCAGAAAGTACACGGGGACCTGAGATGGTGGATTCCAGTGGGGACGAATTAATAATTTGTGAGGAGGGGGATGTACACAGTGAAAGGGGTGATGAATCGGACGATGATGATGAGGTGGACATCTTGCCTCTGTAGAGCCAGTTTGTGCAAGGAGAGATTGATTGCTTTTTTTTTGGTGGGGGCCCAAACCAACCAGTCATTTCAGTCACAGTCGTGTGGCAGACCCTGTCGCTGAAATGATGGGTTCGTTAAAGTGTGCATGTCCTGTTTATACAACATAAGGGTGGGTGGGAGGGCCCAAGGACAATTCCATCTTGCACCTCTTTTTTCTTTCATTTTTCTTTGCATCATGTGCTGTTTGGGGAGTATTTTTTTGAAGGGCCATCCTGCCTGACACTGCAGTGTCACTCCTAGATGGGCCAGGTGTTTGTGGCGGCCACTTGGGTCGCTGAGCTTAGTCACACAGCTACCTCATTGCGCCTCTTTTTTTCTTTGCATCATGTGCTGTTTGGGGACTATTTTTTTCAAGTGCCATCCTGTCTGACACTGCAGTGCCACTCCTAGATGGGCCAGGTGTTTGTGTCGGCCACTAGGGTCGCTTAGCTTAGTCACACAGCTACCTCATTGCGCCTCTTTTTTTCTTTGCATCATGTGCTGTTTGGGGACTATTTTTTTCAAGTGCCATCCTGTCTGACACTGCAGTGCCACTCCTAGATGGGCCAGGTGTTTGTGTCGGCCACTTGTGTCGCTTAGCTTAGCCATCCAGCGACCTCTGTGCAAATTTTAGGACTAAAAATAATATTGTGAGGTGTGAGGTGTTCAGAATAGACTGAAAATGAGTGAAAATTATGGTTATTGAGGTTAATAATACTATGGGATCAAAATGACCCCCAAATTCTATGATTTAAGCTGTTTTTTAGTGTTTTTTGAAAAAAACACCTGAATCCAAAACACACCCGAATCCGACAAAAAATTTCCGGTGAGGTTTTGCCAAAACGCGTCCGAACCCAAAACACGGCCGCGGAACCGAACCCAAAACCAAAACACAAAACCCGAAAAATTTCCGGTGCACATCACTATTATTAAGCTAAATAACATTCATTTCCATTCAATTTTGACCACATCACAATATTGTTTCCATCCCGTTCAAGCCAAAAGGTTGCACCAAGCTAGCTGTCTGAGTAAGCTAAGTGACAGCAGTGGGTGGCAAAAGCCTACGTCTTTTTCCACCCATATTTTCGGAAACAGGACCAGTCCAAGAGCCTAATGCTGGTTGTAAATATACGGGGGACCCCTACTCAATTTTTCTCCTGTATTTTCACAACCAGGACCAGCTCAAAGAGCCCGAGGCTGGTTATGCTTTGCCGGGGGTGGGAGGGGGTTTTCACAGACAAAAGCATGTACGGATCTTACTGATCTGGGCATGCTTCTGCAACTTTCACCTTGTAATGCAACTCGTACTACAAGATGAGGGTTTAACCACTAGGTCACTGGTCTGTATTTTTACTAGATCTCGCAAGCAGGTCTATTTTTTACTAAAAATTCACACTACATTACAGTGCATCCAGAAACTATTCACAGTGGTTCACTTTTTCCACGTTTTGTTATGTTATAGCCTTATTCCAGAATGGAATAAATTCATTTTTGTCCTCAAAATTCTACACACAATACCCCATAATGAAAACGTAAAAAAAAGTTATGAGGGGATTTTTACAAATTTATTAAAAATAAAAACTAACAAATCACATGTACATAAGTATTCACAGCCTTTGACATGAAGCTCAAAATTGAGCTCAGGTTAATCCTATTTCCCCTGATCATCCTTGAGATGTTCCTACAGCTTAATTGGAGTCCACCTGTGGTAAATTCAGTTGATTTGACATGATTTGGAAAGCACACACCTGTCTAAATAAGGTCCCACACTTGACAGTGCATGTCTGAGCACAAACCAAGCATGAAGTCAAAGGAATTGTCTGTAGACCTCCGAGACAGGATTGTCTTGATGCACAAATCTGGAGAAGGGTACAGAAAAATATCTACTGCTTTGAAGGTCCCAATGAGCACAGTGGCCTCCATCATCCGTTAATGGAATAAGTTCGGAACCACCAGGACTCTTCCTAGAGCTGGCTGACCGTCTAAACTGAGTGATCGGGGGAGAAGGGCCCTATTCAGGGAGGTGACCAAGAACCCAATGGTCACTCTGTCAGAGCTACAGCATTCCTCTGTGGAGAGAGGAGAACCTTCCAGAAGG
Source organism: Pseudophryne corroboree (assembly GCF_028390025.1). Taxonomy (NCBI): domain Eukaryota; kingdom Metazoa; phylum Chordata; class Amphibia; order Anura; family Myobatrachidae; genus Pseudophryne; species Pseudophryne corroboree. The sequence goes on from NC_086445.1 coordinate 147,233,954, forward strand.
ACAACCATCTCTGCAGCAATCCACCAATCAGGCCTGTATGGTAGAGTGGTCAGACGGAAGCAACTCCTTAGTAAAAAGCACATGACAGCCCACCTGGAGTTTGCCAAAATTCACCTGAAGGACTCTCAGACCATGAGAAACAAAATTCTCTGGTCTAATGAGACAAAGATTGAACTCTTTGGCATGAATGCCAGGCGTCATGTTTGGAGGAAACCAGACACCACTCATCACCAGGCCAAAACCATCCCTACCATGAAGCATGGTGGTGGCAGCATCATGCTGTGGGGATGTTTTTCAGGAACTGGAAGACTAGTCAGGTTAGAGGGAAAGATGAATGCAGCAATGTACAGAGACATCCTGGATGAAAACCTGCTCCAGAGCGCTCTTGAACTCAGACTGGGGCGATGGTTTATTTTTCAGCAGGACAATAACACTAAGCACACAGCCAAGATATCAAATTAGTGGCTTCAGGACAACTCTGTGAATGTCCTTGAGTGGCCCAGCCAGAGCCCAGACTTGAATCTGATTGAACATCTCTGGAGAAATCTGAAAATGGCTGTGCACCAATGCTTCCCATCCAACCAGATGAAGCTTTAGAGGTGCTGCAAAGAGGAATGGGCGAAATTGACCAAAGATAGATGTGTCAAGCTTGTGGCATCATATTCAAAAAGACTTGAGGCTGTAATTGTTGCCAAAGGTGCATCAACAAAGTATTGAGCAAAGGCTGTAAATGCTTATGAACATGTGATTTCTTCATTTTTTATTTTTAATAAATTTGCAAAAGTCTCAAAAAAACTTTTCACGTTGTCATTATGGGGTATTGTGTGTAGAATTTTGAGGGAAAAATGAATTTATTCTATTTTTTAATAAGGCTGTAACATAACAAAATGTGGAAAAAGTGAAGCACTGTGAATACTTTCCGGATGCACTGTATATTTGTGATTTTCTGCACCAACTCGCACCTTCTCAAAGTGTGAGTTGGAGTTTGACTTAAAATTCGCACCACATTACATCCGGCCCACAGACTTTTCATTCATACCTGTAGCAGATTCTCAATACTTCCTTGTGCTTCTCAGGCTCTGGTATATTGATAGAAAAAACCTATTTCAAAGGTTTCTATTTTTCCCTTTGTACTCAGTAGGGCTCCACAACTTGTGCTACTACATCAAATATTGTGTTGTGATCAGAATTAAGCTGCATGACAGGAAAGGTTCACTGAATCTGAATCTATAAATGTTAATAAAAAGTCACAGCTTTAGAAAAGTAAATATAATACAATAGGGATTATTTAAGAAAATGCAGTCGTGACTTCATTTGTAAATAAACCCAATGATATATTAATAAGTGATTTTATTGTATAATCTTCAAAGTTCCTGATATGACCTTGTGAAGGATGCAGAAGCGGATTTACCGCTATGGGGTGTATTCAATACCTGTCGGATCCTTTCCAACAGAAAGGATCAGACAGGTTAGTATTCAATGAGCAGCCAAAGCAGACTGCCGGATTTGGCAGCTCCCGACTGCCGCTCGTCACCCATCCATGCTCCGTCCCCGCTCGTCTCCTCATCCGTGCACGCTCCGTCCTGACAGCCGCTCCTCACCCATCCATGCTCCATCCCCGCTCATCTCCTCTCCTCACATGGTCCCCCAATCTCATCTCCCCAGTTCCGACAATCTCAATCTGACTTTAAAAAAAAGTCAGATTGACATTGTCGGAACTGGGACCAAAACCTGTAGGTTTGGCTGTGTTCTCGACAATACACACATGGATTCTGACAATCCACGTGGTTTCCGACAAGTCTGGAATTCACGGTTTGTCTGAAAAAATGGCCGTCATTGAATAGGTCGGAACCCCTTCCGACCTAAACATGTTGGAAACTGACGTCTTTCCGACAATGCGGCAGTTTCCGACAGGAATTGAATACACCCATGTGATCAAACAGTCGTTTAGGGCCTAGCAGGTCCCAGGGGCCTGCCAACAGCAATTAATCTGTGAGGGGGCACTGTTACTGTTATGGACAGTTTGTTTAAACTCAAACTGTTTAAACTCAAAATAAACTACAGCTCCCAACAGCCCTTGCTGCCGGGAGCTCCAGCAGCAAAGCCTGTCTGGAGCTGTAGTTTATTTTAAGTTTGAACACTCTGTAGTGCAGAGCGGTGCTAGACTGTCCAGCAATATCTGCTTACCCAGCGGCCTCTTGCCCATTCCTGGCACCTCCTCTCCTGCCTTCCCATCATGATGCCATTATGTGTGTAATAGGTACTACTACTGTGGGCATTGTGTATAAGGGGGGACCACTGTGTGGCATAATGTGTACAGGAGGTACTACTGTGCAGTGTAACCTGAATAAGGGGCCTGAGAAAGGGGGCAGAGAAAGCTGGGCAAAGGCTGTAGATTGCAGTGCTGCCCTATGATTTTGCAGCCTGGCGAAATTATCAAAGGGCATATTGCGTTGTTTTAAAAAAAAAACTTTTTTTTATAAATTAATCCACATTGCATTTCCCATTATAAGTATGGGGAATGCGATGTAGGCTACTAAAAAAATTACAATTAAAGGGTTTGGAGCAGTTTTTATGAAAACTTCTCCAAAAGTCCTTTAATACATTGGAGTGATACTAAAAGAATGTGAAAAGGGTGTGAAAAGAAAACACCCTTTTTCACATTATTTTAGTAAAAATAATGTTAATAAATAGGCCTCTATGTATGCATTAATTAAAACAGACAAGCAGTGGTACCTGTTACACACTTTTATGTGGTAGTTACTTTATGAACATGTAATTTGCAGACATAATAAGGTAGAGTGACCATATTATCCCTTTTACTTGGGACACTCATGGATTACACAGGTTCTGTGGCTGATTAAAACCAGCTGAAATGTAGGCTTGAAGTCAGCCAGTAACAGAACCTGTGTAATCCATGAGCGTCCCAGGTAAAAGGGATAATATAGTCTCTCTAAATAAGGAGTCTGAATAGTATTTTAATGTGATCTTCATTAGGTTGTGTGTCCAATTTCTCATTGAAATCTAAAAATGGGGAAGGAGTTAGTTGCAAGAGAAAAAGTCTCTAAGTAAAGATACTCTAACACAGTGGTTCTCAAACCCGGTCCTCAGGACCCCACACAGTGCATGTTTTGCAGGTAACCCAGCAGGTGCACAGGTGTATTCATTATTCACTGACACGTTTTAAAGGTCCACAGGTGGAGCTAATTATTTCAGTTGCGATTCTGTGAGGAGACCTGCAAAACATGCACTGTGCGGGGTCCTGAGGACCGAGTTTGAGAACCTGTGCTCTAACATAATTCAGAAAATTTGAAATATGTAAGAAGATAACCGTAGACATTCATGCATTGATGATTTACGGCCCAGTCCAGGTTTGTTAGCTAACCAAAACAGCACACTACTGGGCAAAACCATGCTGCACTGCAGATGGGGCAGGTGGGGCAAATGTAACATGTGCAGAGAGAGTTAGATTTGGGTGGGGTGTGTTCAAACTGAAATCTAAACTGTAGTATAAAAATAAAGCAGCCAGTATTTACCCTGCACAGAAACAATATAACCGACCAAAAACTAACTCTCTCTGCACATGTTATATCTGCCCCACCTGCAGTGCACATGGTTTTGGCCATTAGGGTGCTTTTTTGGTTTGCTAACAAACCTGAAAAACTACCTTAATGAATAGATTTCCTGTGCCATGTATAAAGATAGTAGAACGCAAATAGCACCATTAGAAAGTATGGATTATAGGAATTAGAAAACAATACATCACTTATGTGGGTGCACCATAAGCAAATCACTAAAATCACTAGCAAAAATAAATCATGTTCAAAAGTTACAAGACAGTTTATAGCAGGAAATTCTAATTGCTTGATGCTGAGCTGAATGCAGATTGGCCATACATTACATGCTCCTGCTTTGTGTGCAGGTAAATAAATGGGGTGTGGTTCATTAGGTCGACATGGAAAAAGGTCGACATGATCACTAGGTCGACGTGGTCATTAGGTCCACATGGAAAAAGGTCGACATGAGGTTATTTTTACTTTTTTGGGGTGTCGTTTTCTTCGTAAAGTTACTGAGAACCCCTATTAGTGCACCGTGTCCCCTCGCATGGCTCGCTTCTCTCGCCTGCTTTGGGCAAGGTGCCTCGCTCTGATACCGCTGCACTCGGCACAGGTTACCGTTCCCAATTGTAGTCCACTTGAATCGTTAAGTATGAAAAAGGTAAACAAATGAAAAAAAAACGTGAAAAACTAATGTCGACCTTTTTCCATTTCGAACTAGTACATGTCGACCTAGTGATCATGTCGACCTCATGCATGTCAACCAAATGTGGTCGACCCAATGTATGTTGACCTAACTCAAGTCGACCTAATGACCGCCATCCAAATATATGAGTGCATTCGCCCATATGCAGAATTGGATGATTCTTTGGGATTCACCTGCCCCCTTGGCAGGGGCATGCGATCAGGTTAGGCAGGGTACGGCGTCCCTCACTTGTCATACTCCAGGATACTCCAGAGCATTGACTATAAAAATGTAGAGATGAGCGCCGGAAATTTTTCGGGTTTTGTGTTTTGGTTTTGGGTTCGGTTCCGCGGCCGTGTTTTGGGTTCGACCGCGTTTTGGCAAAACCTCACCGAATTTTTTTTGTCGGATTCGGGTGTGTTTTGGATTCGGGTGTTTTTTTCAAAAAACCCTAAAAAACAGCTTAAATCATAGAATTTGGGGGTCATTTTGATCCCAAAGTATTATTAACCTCAAAAACCATAATTTCCACTCATTTTCAGTCTATTCTGAATACCTCACACCTCACAATATTATTTTTAGTCCTAAAATTTGCACCGAGGTCGCTGTGTGAGTAAGATAAGCGACCCTAGTGGCCGACACAAACACCGGGCCCATCTAGGAGTGGCACTGCAGTGTCACGCAGGATGTCCATTCCAAAAAACCCTCCCCAAACAGCACATGACGCAAAGAAAAAAAGAGGCGCAATGAGGTAGCTGACTGTGTGAGTAAGATAAGCGACCCTAGTGGCCGACACAAACACCGGGCCCATCTAGGAGTGGCACTGCAGTGTCACGCAGGATGGCCCTTCCAAAAAACCCTCCCCAAACAGCACATGACGCAAAGAAAAAAAGAGGCGCAATGAGGTAGCTGACTGTGTGAGTAAGATAAGCGACCCTAGTGGCCGACACAAACACCGGGCCCATCTAGGAGTGGCACTGCAGTGTCACGCAGGATGTTCCTTCCAAAAAACCCTCCCCAAACAGCACATGACGCAAAGAAAAAAAGAGGCGCAATGAGGTAGCTGACTGTGTGAGTAAGATAAGCGACCCTAGTGGCCGACACAAACACCGGGCCCATCTAGGAGTGGCACTGCAGTGTCACGCAGGATGGCCCTTCCAAAAAACCCTCCCCAAACAGCACATGACGCAAAGAAAAAAAGAGGCGCAATGAGGTAGCTGACTGTGTGAGTAAGATAAGCGACCCTAGTGGCCGACACAAACACCGGGCCCATCTAGGAGTGGCACTGCAGTGTCACGCAGGATGGCCCTTCCAAAAAACCCTCCCCAAACAGCACATGACGCAAAGAAAAAAAGAGGCGCAATGAGGTAGCTGACTGTGTGAGTAAGATAAGTGACCCTAGTGGCCGACACAAACACCGGGCCCATCTAGGAGTGGCACTGCAGTGTCACGCAGGATGTCCCTTCCAAAAAACCCTCCCCAAACAGCACATGACGCAAAGAAAAAAAGAGGCGCAATGAGGTAGCTGACTGTGTGAGTAAGATAAGCGACCCTAGTGGCCGACACAAACACCGGGCCCATCTAGGAGTGGCACTGCAGTGTCACGCAGGATGTCCCTTCCAAAAAACCCTCCCCAAACAGCACATGACGCAAAGAAAAAAAGAGGCGCAATGAGGTAGCTGACTGTGTGAGTAAGATAAGCGACCCTAGTGGCCGACACAAACACCGGGCCCATCTAGGAGTGGCACTGCAGTGTCACGTAGGATGTCCCTTCCAAAAAACCCTCCCCAAACAGCACATGACGCAAAGAAAAAAAGAGGCGCAATGAGGTAGCTGTGTGAGTAAGATAAGCGACCCTAGTGGCCGACACAAACACCGGGCCCATCTAGGAGTGGCACTGCAGTGTCACGCAGGATGTCCCTTCCAAAAAACCCTCCCCAAACAGCACATGACGCAAAGAAAAAAAGAGGCGCAATGAGGTAGCTGACTGTGTGAGTAAGATAAGCGACCCTAGTGGCCGACACAAACACCGGGCCCATCTAGGAGTGGCACTGCAGTGTCACGCAGGATGTCCCTTCCAAAAAACCCTCCCCAAACAGCACATGACGCAAAGAAAAATAAAAGAAAAAAGAGGTGCAAGATGGAATTGTCCTTGGGCCCTCCCACCCACCCTTATGTTGTATAAACAAAACAGGACATGCACACTTTAACCAACCCATCATTTCAGTGACAGGGTCTGCCACACGACTGTGACTGATATGACGGGTTGGTTTGGACCCCCCCCCAAAAAAGAAGCAATTAATCTCTCCTTGCACAAACTGGCTCTACAGAGGCAAGATGTCCACCTCATCATCATCCTCCGATATATCACCGTGTACATCCCCCTCCTCACAGATTATCAATTCGTCCCCACTGGAATCCACCATCTCAGCTCCCTGTGTACTTTGTGGAGGCAATTGCTGCTGGTCAATGTCTCCGCGGAGGAATTGATTATAATTCATTTTAATGAACATCATCTTCTCCACATTTTCTGGATGTAACCTCGTACGCCGATTGCTGACAAGGTGAGCGGCGGCACTAAACACTCTTTCGGAGTACACACTTGTGGGAGGGCAACTTAGGTAGAATAAAACCAGTTTGTGCAAGGGCCTCCAAATTGCCTCTTTTTCCTGCCAGCATAAGTACGGACTGTGTGACGTGCCTACTTGGATGCGGTCACTCATATAATCCTCCACCATTCTTTCAATGTTGAGAGAATCATATGCAGTGACAGTAGACGACATGTCCGTAATCGTTGTCAGGTCCTTCAGTCCGGACCAGATGTCAGCATCAGCAGTCGCTCCAGACTGCCCTGCATCACCGCCAGCGGGTGGGCTCGGAATTCTGAGCCTTTTCCTCGCACCCCCAGTTGCGGGAGAATGTGAAGGAGGAGATGTTGACAGGTCGCGTTCCGCTTGACTTGACAATTTTCTCACCAGCAGGTCTTTCAACCCCAGCAGACTTGTGTCTGCCGGAAAGAGAGATCCAAGGTAGGTTTTAAATCTAGGATCGAGCACGGTGGCCAAAATGTAGTGCTCTGATTTCAACAGATTGACCACCCGTGAATCCTGGTTAAGCGAATTAAGGGCTCCATCCACAAGTCCCACATGCCTAGCGGAATCGCTCCGTGTTAGCTCCTCCTTCAATGTCTCCAGCTTCTTCTGCAAAAGCCTGATGAGGGGAATGACCTGACTCAGGCTGGCAGTGTCTGAACTGACTTCACGTGTGGCAAGTTCAAAGGGCATCAGAACCTTGCACAACGTTGAAATCATTCTCCACTGCACTTGAGACAGGTGCATTCCACCTCCTATATCGTGCTCAATTGTATAGGCTTGAATGGCCTTTTGCTGCTCCTCCAACCTCTGAAGCATATAGAGGGTTGAATTCCACCTCGTTACCACTTCTTGCTTCAGATGATGGCAGGGCAGGTTCAGTAGTTTTTGGTGGTGCTCCAGTCTTCTGTACGTGGTGCCTGTACGCCGAAAGTGTCCCGCAATTCTTCTGGCCACCGACAGCATCTCTTGCACGCCCCTGTCGTTTTTAAAAAAATTCTGCACCACCAAATTCAAGGTATGTGCAAAACATGGGACGTGCTGGAATTTGCCCATATTTAATGCACACACAATATTGCTGGCGTTGTCCGATGCCACAAATCCACAGGAGAGTCCGATTGGGGTAAGCCATTCCGCGATGATCTTCCTCAGTTGCCGTAAGAGGTTTTCAGCTGTGTGCGTATTCTGGAAACCGGTGATACAAAGCGTAGCCTGCCTAGGAAAGAGTTGTCGTTTGCGAGATGCTGCTACTGGTGCCGCCGCTGCTGTTCTTGCGGCGGGAGTCCATACATCTACCCAGTGGGCTGTCACAGTCATATAGTCCTGACCCTGCCCTGCTCCATTTGTCCACATGTCCGTGGTTAAGTGGACATTGGGTACAGCTGCATTTTTTAGGACACTGGTGACTCTTTTTCTGAGGTCTGTGTACATTTTCGGTATCGCCTGCCTAGAGAAATGGAACCTAGATGGTATTTGGTACCGGGGACACAGTACCTCCAACAAGTCTCTAGTTGCCTCTGCAGTAATGATGGATACCGGAACCACGTTTCTCACCGCCCAGGATGCCAAGGCCTCAGTTATCCGCTTTGCAGCAGGATGACTGCTGTGATATTTCATCTTCCTCGCAAAGGACTGTTGGACAGTCAATTGCTTGGTGGAAGTAGTAAAAGTGGTCTTACGACTTCCCCTCTGGGATGACCATCGACTCCCAGCAGCAACAACAGCAGCGCCAGCAGCAGTAGGCGTTATACGCAAGGATGCATCGGAGGAATCCCAGGCAGGAGAGGAATCATCAGAATTGCCAGTGATATGGCCTGCAGGACTATTGGCATTCCTGGGGAAGGAGGAAATTGACACTGAGGGAGTTGGTGGGGTGGTTTGCGTGAGCTTGGTTACAAGAGGAAGGGATTTACTGGTCAGTGGACTGCTTCCGCTGTCGGCCAAAGTTTTTGAACTTGTCACTGACTTATTATGAATGCGCTGCAGGTGACGTATAAGGGAGGATGTTCCGAGGTGGTTAACGTCCTTACCCCTACTTATTACAGCTTGACAAAGGGAACACACGGCTTGACAAATGTTGTCCGCATTTCTGGTGAAATACTTCCACACCGAAGAGCTGATTTTTGGGGTATTTTCACCAGGCATGTCAACGGCCATATTCCTCCCACGGACAACAGGTGTCTCCCCGGGTGCCTGACTTAAACAAACCACCTCACCATCAGAATCCTCCTGGTCAATTTCCTCCCCAGCGCCAGCAACACCCATATCCTCCTCATCCTGGTGTACTTCAACACTGACATCTTCAATCTGACTATCAGGAACTGGACTGCGGGTGCTCCTTCCAGCACTTGCAGGGGGCGTGCAAATGGTGGAAGGCGCATGCTCTTCACGTCCAGTGTTGGGAAGGTCAGGCATCGCAACCGACACAATTGGACTCTCCTTGTGGATTTGGGATTTCGAAGAACGCACAGTTCTTTGCGGTGCTACTGCTTTTGCCAGCTTGAGTCTTTTCATTTTTCTAGCGAGAGGCTGAGTGCCTCCATCCTCATGTGAAGCTGAACCACTAGCCATGAACATAGGCCAGGGCCTCAGCCGTTCCTTGCCACTCCGTGTGGTAAATGGCATATTGGCAAGTTTACGCTTCTCCTCCGACAATTTTATTTTAGGTTTTGGAGTCCTTTTTTTACTGATATTTGGTGTTTTGGATTTGACATGCTCTGTACTATGCCATTGGGCATCGGCCTTGGCAGACGACGTTGCTGGCATTTCATCGTCTCGGCCATGACTAGTGGCAGCAGCTTCAGCACGAGGTGGAAGTGGATCTTGATCTTTCCCTAATTTTGGAACCTCAACATTTTTGTTCTCCATATTTTAATAGGCACAACTAAAAGGCACCTCAGGTAAACAATGGAGATGGATGGATACTAGTATACAATTATGGATGGACTGCCGAGTGCCGACACAGAGGTAGCTACAGCCGTGGACTACCGTACTGTACTGTGTCTGCTGCTAATATAGACTGGATGATAATGAGATGTAGTATGTATAAAGAAGAAAGAAAAAAAAAACCACGGGTAGGTGGTATACAATTATGGACGGACTGCCGAGTGCCGACACAGAGGTAGCTACAGCCGTGGACTACCGTACTGTACTGTGTCTGCTGCTAATATAGACTGGATGATAATGAGATGTAGTATGTATAAAGAAGAAAGAAAAAAAAAAACCACGGGTAGGTGGTATACAATTATGGACGGACTGCCGAGTGCCGACACAGAGGTAGCTACAGCCGTGGACTACCGTACTGTACTGTGTCTGCTGCTAATATAGACTGGATGATAATGAGATGTAGTATGTATAAAGAAGAAAGGAAAAAAAACCACGGGTAGGTGGTATACAATTATGGATGGACTGCCGAGTGCCGACACAGAGGTAGCTACAGCCGTGGACTACCGTACTGTACTGTGTCTGCTGCTAATATAGACTGGATGATAATGAGATGTAGTATGTATAAAGAAGAAAAAAAAAAACCACGGGTAGGTGGTATACAATTATGGACGGACTGCCGAGTGCCGACACAGAGGTAGCTACAGCCGTGGACTACCGTACTGTGTCTGCTGCTAATATAGACTGGTTGATAATGAGATGTAGTATGTATAAAGAAGAAAGAAAAAAAAAACCACGGGTAGGTGGTATACAATTATGGACGGACTTCCGAGTGCCGACACAGAGGTAGCTACAGCCGTGGACTACCGTACTGTACTGTGTCTGCTGCTAATATAGACTGGATGATAATGAGATGTAGTATGTATAAAGAAGAAAGAAAAAAAAAACCACGGGTAGGTGGTATACAATTATGGACAGACTGCCGAGTACCGACACAGAGGTAGCTACAGCCGTGGACTACCGTACTGTACTGTGTCTGCTGCTAATATAGACTGGATGATAATGAGATGTAGTATGTATAAAGAAGAAAGGAAAAAAAAACCACGGGTAGGTGGTATACAATTATGGATGGACTGCCGAGTGCCGACACAGAGGTAGCTACAGCCGTGGACTACCGTACTGTACTGTGTCTGCTGCTAATATAGACTGGATGATAATGAGATGTAGTATGTATAAAGAAGAAAGAAAAAAAAAACCACGGGTAGGTGGTATACAATTATGGACGGACTGCCGAGTGCCGACACAGAGGTAGCTACAGCCGTGGACTACCGTACTGTACTGTGTCTGCTGCTAATATAGTCTGGATGATAATGAGATGTAGTATGTATAAAGAAGAAAGGAAAAAAAAACCACGGGTAGGTGGTATACAATTATGGATGGACTGCCGAGTGCCGACACAGAGGTAGCTACAGCCGTGGACTACCGTACTGTACTGTGTCTGCTGCTAATATAGACTGGATGATAATGAGATGTAGTATGTATAAAGAAGAAAGAAAAAAAAAACCACGGGTAGGTGGTATACAATTATGGACGGACTGCCGAGTGCCGACACAGAGGTAGCTACAGCCGTGGACTACCGTACTGTGTCTGCTGCTAATATAGACTGGTTGATAATGAGATGTAGTATGTATAAAGAAGAAAGAAAAAAAAAACCACGGGTAGGTGGTATACAATTATGGACGGACTGCCGAGTGCCGACACAGAGGTAGCTACAGCCGTGGACTACCGTACTGTACTGTGTCTGCTGCTAATATAGACTTGATGATAATGAGATGTAGTATGTATAAAGAAGAAAGAAAAAAAAACCACGGGTAGGTGGTATACAATTATGGACGGACTGCCGAGTGCCGACACAGAGGTAGCTACAGCCGTGGACTACCGTACTGTACTGTGTCTGCTGCTAATATAGACTGGATGATAATGAGATGTAGTATGTAAAAAGAAGAAAGAAAAAAAAAACCACGGGTAGGTGGTATACAATTATGGACGGACTGCCGAGTGCCGACACAGAGGTAGCTACAGCCGTGAACTACCGTACTGTGTCTGCTGCGACTGGATGATAAATAATGATATAAAAAATATATATATATATCACTACTGCAGCCGGACAGGTATATATTATATAATGACGGACCTGCTGGACACTGTCTGTCAGCAGAATGAGTTTTTTATTTTATAGAATAAAAAAACACCACACAAGTCACACGACGTGTGTTTAACTTTTACAGGCAGACAGTCAATCACAATACAATATAGTATACTATACTGGTGGTCAGGTCACTGGTCAGTCACACTGGCAGTGGCACTCCTGCAGAAAAAAAGTGTGCACTGTTTAATTTTAATATGTACTCCTGGCTCCTGCTATAACCTAACTGCTCCCCAGTCTCCCCCACAATTAAGCTGTGTGAGCACAGTCAGATATTATACATAGATGATGCAGCACACTGGGCTGAGCACAGATATGGTATGTGACTGAGTCACTGTATATCGTTTTTTCAGGCAGAGAACGGATTATATTAAATAATATAAAACTGCACTGGTGGTCACTGGTCAGTCACTAGTATAACTAACTAATACTATCAGCAAAATTCTGCACTCTCTGTCTGAGTACTCCTCCTAAGCTCCAGTAAATGAAGTGTCACTGTCTCACTCTGTCACTATAACTAACTAATACTATCAGCAAAATTCTGCACTCTCTGTCTGAGTACTCCTCCTAAGCTCCAGTAAATGAAGTGTCACTGTCTCACTCTCACTCTCCTATCTATTTCTTCTCTAAACGGAGAGGACGCCAGCCACGTCCTCTCACTATCAATCTCAATGCACGTGTAAAATGGCGGCGACGCGCGGCTCCTTATATAGAATCCGAGTCTCGCGATAGAATCCGAGCCTCGCGAGAATCCGACAGCGTCATGATGACGTTCGGGCGCGCTCGGGTTAACCGAGCAAGGCGGGAAGATCCGAGTCGCTCGGATCCGTGTAAAAAATCATGAAGTTCGGGCGGGTTCGGATTCCGAGGAACCGAACCCGCTCATCTCTATAAAAATGATCAGAATAATGCAAATAAGATATTTATAATGTGGTAGGGACCCATGCTTAGGGGTGTGGCCAGTCTCCAGAGGGGTGTGGCCAGCCACCGCAGAGACTTGGCTAATTATTAGAGAGTGCATGGCCTAGGCCTTTTGATAACTATATATATAGTAAATAGTACTGCTAGTCCATGCATGATCATGTACCAGATTAATAGCAGCAATGCACTGCAGAGAATACACCACAGTCCTGTGCAGTATAAAGTAGCATATGTATAATGTATAATTTCTGCGTCTGAAACCAGATCCTTAGATGGGGAGGTGGGGGGCCCACCGGGGGTTTCTCCTGTGCCCATGTGGGCCAGTCCGACCCTGTCAATGCATGTCACTGCCCCTTGGTTTGCTATTCGTCCTCATCATTATCAGTGCAGAATTTCGCCAGTTTATAATTGGTGCAAAATATACACCTGAAAAAAGTCTTATTTGTGCTTTATATATATCTTACCCAGGAACGTATTGTGCAGTGGGCCCTCTCCTCTGAGCAGCAGGTCCCTCAGTAGAGATAGGCCGGTTCGGTTCTCCATACTTACCGACATTCTGTCTGCTCTCTGCGGGAGAGAGCAGCCAGGTCGGCTCAACAGGCGGGCCGGGGAGCGCTCTGACGTAAGGAGGGGACGGGGGTGGAGCAAGGGCAGGACGGGAGCGGGGTTTTGGTGATGCCTCCTTTAAGCCACGCCCCCCGCTCTGTAATGCCGCAATCACTGGCATTACACTGCAGGGTGTGTGGCTATGATGACGCGATTCAGCAAGAATCGCATCATCGACTGCCCGGACCGCCCACTTTACACACAAAGTGGGCGGACGGGCAGGGGGACCCCTCAAATCGGGAGCCTCCCGGCCATTCCGGGAGAGTAGGCAAGAATGACCGAAACACCCCCCCCGAACTTTGTCTTCCGAGTCCGGATCCGAGCCAGGCTCGGATCTTCCCTCTTGACCAGGAAACCCGAACTCTGCAAAACGTCATCATCCCGCTGTCGGGTTCTCACGGGATTTGGATTCCATATAAAGAGCCGCGCATCACGGGCATTTTCACTCCAGTCTCGGAGAGTGAGAGGACGTGTATTCAGTGTGCTCAGTCTCTGTTTATTGGGGCGGGAAAGTGGGGTGACAAGTGTTGTGCTGCTCAGTCCAGTCCATATATCCAGTGTAGCTGTAAAGTGGTGCTGTGTTGTGCAGACAGTCCAGTGTAGTCACTCAGTGTATTGTGCTGCATCAGTCCAGGTAGTCACAGTGTTGGTGTTCTTTGCTGCCATATATACAGTGTAGCTGTATAAACTGGTGCCGTGTTGTGCAGACCAGTCCAGTATAGTCACTCAGTGTATTGTGCTGCATCAGTCCAGGCAGTCACAGTGTTGGTGTTCTCTGCTGCCATATATCCAGTGTAGCTGTAAAGTGGGGCTGTGTTGTGCAGACCAGTCCAGGTTAGTCAGTGTATTATGCTGTATCAGTCTAGCCATTCACAGTGTTGGTGTTCTCTGCTGCCATATATCCAGTGTCCTGTGTTATCAGTAATTCCAGTGACGATATACGCTGCTGCTATATATATCCACTGTTGCAGTATAACAAATTACAATTATATTATTATTAACAACCTGTTGGGCTACATTAGACCATTGGTAGTGTCCTGTGTCATCAGTAATTCCAGTGACGATATACGCTGCTGCTATATATATCCACTGCTGCAGTATAACAAATTACAATTATATTATTATTAACAACCTGTTGGGCTGCATCAGACCAGTGGTAGTGTCCTGTGTCATCAGTAATTCCAGTGACGATATAAGCTGCTGCTATATATCCACTGCTGCAGTATAACAATTATAACAACCTGTTAGAACACTACCAATGGTCTGAAGCAGCCTAACAGGTTGTTATAATTGTTAGACTGCAGCAGTGGATATATATAGCAGCAGAGTATATCGTCACTGGAATTACTGATGACATAGAACACTACCAATGGTCTGAAGCAGCCTATGTCATCAGTAATTCCAGTGACGATATACTCTGCTGCTATATATATCCACTGCTGCAGTCTAACAATTATATCAATCTGTTAGGCTGCATCAGACCATTGGTAGTGTCCTGTGTCATCAGTAATTCCAGTCATTCCTGTGACGCATATTGTGTCTTATAACTCCCAAAAAATAATGGAGAGCCTATATTTTGAGGAGAAAATAGGAAAAGATCAAGAAGAACCACTTCCTCCTAGTGATGAAGCTTCTGCCACTAGCCATGACATAGACGATGAAATGCCATCAACGTCTTCTGCCAAGGCCGATGCCCAATGTGATAGTAGAGGGCGTGTAAAATCCAAAAAGCCAAAGTTCAGTAAAAAGAACCAAAAAAAGAAATTTAAATTGTCTGAGGAGAAACGTAAACTAAACTTGCCAATATGCCATTTACGACACGGAGTGGCAAGGAACTGCTGAGGCCCTGGCCTATGTTCATAGCTAGTAGTTCAGCTTCACATGACGATGGAAGCCCTCATCCTCCCGCTAGAAAAATTAAAAGAGTTAAGCTGGAAAGAGCACAGAAAAGTACTGTGCGCTCTGAGATGGTATCACAAATCCCCAAGGAGAGTCCAATTGTGTCGGCGGTTGCGATGCCTGACCTTCCCAACACTGGACAGGATGAGGGGTTCCTTCCACCATTTGAACACCCCCTGCAAGTGCTGGAAGGAGCACCCACAGTCCAGTTCCTGATATTCAAATTGAAGATGTCACTGTTGAAGTACACCAGGATGAGGATATGGGTGTTGCTGGCGCTGAGGAGGAAGTTGACGATGAGGATTCTGATAGTGATGTGGTTTGTTTAAGTCAGGCACCGGAGGAGACACCTGTTGTCCTTGGGACGAAGAAGCCCATTGTGATGCCTGGGCAAACTACCAAAAAAAGACACCTCTTCGGTGTGGAATTATTTCTCCTCAAATCCGGACAACAGGTGTCAAGCCATCTGTTGCCTCTGTCAATCTGTAATAAGTAGGGGTAAGGATGTTAACCACCTAGGAACATCCTCCCTTATACGTCACCTGCTGCACATTCATCAGAAGTCACTGCCAAGTTCAGAAACTTTGGGTAAGAGCATAAGCAGTCCACTGACACCTAAATCCCTTCTTCCTCCTGTATCCAAGCTCCTGCAAGCCACACCACCACTCCCTCAACGCCAACTTCCTCCTCAGTCAGGAACGACCGTAGTCCTGCAGGCCATGTCACTGTCAAGACTGAGGAGTCCACTCCTAACCGGGGTTCCTCCGTAGGATCCTTGAGTGGTACGCCTGCTGTTGCTGCCACTGCTGTTGTTGCTGCTGGGAGTCGATCGTCATCCCAGAGGGGAAGTAGGAAGACCACTTGTACTACTTCCAGTAAGCAATTGACTGTCCAACAGTCCTTTGTGAGGAAGATGAAATATGACAGCAGTCATTATTTTGCAAAGCAGATAACTGTGGCCTTGACAGCTATGTTGGTGTTAGAGGTGCGTCCGATATCCACCATTAGTTCAGAGTCACTTAAAGAGTTGTTTGAGATACTGTGTCCCCGGTATCATTTCCCATCTAGGTTCCACTTCTCTAGGCAGGCGATACCGAGAATATACACAGATGTCAGAAAGAGAGTCACCATGGTCCTAAAAAATGCGGTTGTATCCAGTGTCCACTTAACCACGGACATGTGGACAAGTGGAACAGGACAGACTAAGGACTATATGACTGTAACAGCCCACTGGGTAGATGTATGGCCTCCCGCAGTGGCACCAGTAGCAGCATCTTGCAAACACCAACTCATTCCTAGGCAGGCTACGCTATGTATTGTCAAAGTCGGAAAAATATCATGCTACACGTTGCCATATATCCACCCCATGCGCGTGCCTGCTGCATGTGCACATTCTCTCCCGTGCGTACGGATACTCGCAGCTGCGTGATGGCGCCTCCTCGGCCATGCGCTCGAGCGCATGGTATGTGCATTTACGGTAGAGTTCGTGTGCGTCTAGCGGGCGACTCAATCGTTAAATAATAAAACCAAATAGTATGTTTTATAGATAATGTTCCCCTTAATAATGACTGTAAGTTTGTTTAATGTAAATGGTCGCTGGACAGAGGAATTCCTCTTTGCATGGTACGAAGGGTCAGACAGGGTTTGAGCAGCTGTGTCTGGTACCTAACTAAAGAATATTTTATTAGAAACAATCCGGTGCTGGTTAGGTAAAGATTAATCGCTCCTGCGTATAGTTATGGCCATTAGTATTTTCTGGACATTTACTATATTTGCTATTCATTACCCATGCGGCGGGAATCTTCAGATTCCCTCCCACCTGAGCAGTTTGATATAGTCACAGCCCACCTGTTCAAACTAACCTATGACCTTTTGTTATGATGCGAGGAGACATTCCTGTGTCCAGTGAACAATGAGATTATAGGTCCCTTTGTAGTGTACTGTACGCAGTGTATATAAGATCAGCCAGCCTGGGCAGCTCTCTCACTCTCCACAAGCGGTTTTCATCTTGACTAACTTGGAGCTGGTACCAGAAGCTGCGCAGCGATCGTTCCCAGTGTGTGTAAGTAATTCTCTGTAACCAACTTGTTCTCTGTTTGTATTGGCCATACTCTCTCTCTCTCTGTTATAGTATAGGATTGTGACGCTATTGTATATTTCTGTCTAGATATTCTGTTAGAATGATATGTTAGCTTGTAGTGTATGACTTGTAAACTGTTTCCCCTTTTCGATATAACTAAAAGCTTGTTAGTAAAGGTGTTGGAACCTTAGCAAGGTATCGTGTGTTTATTATATTGCAGAGGGTAATAGGAGCGTCTCAAACGCTCAAGCAGCTTTAGCATTAACAAGGTTAAGCAGCGTTACATCGCTACAGTATTTCAGTACAAGGTTTACAGTATAAGAGTATCCTTTCTGTGTGTTACATTCAAGGTTTACTGATTGTCATCCCGTGAGCGTCTGCGCCGCTCGTGTTCTCCTTGTGGACTCGAGCGTCCGCTACGCTGGTAGCGTAGCATTACGGTAGTCGGCCGCCTATAGCGTGCTCGACACCACGCATTAAGCTGTGAGCGAGCGTGTCGCATGTGCGTCTCGATCACGGCCAAGCATATGCTACGCTAAGTGCGTACCCTTACGGTACCCCACACGCCAATTGCGTACTGAGTCTCTTACCCATTTATAGTGAATGTTATAAGATAAATAGTTAGCTTTATCAGTATCACCGCTTTCGATAAGAGGCACACATCTGACAACCTCTTACGGAAACTGAGGAACATCATCGCAGAATGGCTTACCCCAATTGGACTCTCCTGGGGATTTGTGATATCGGACAACGCCGCCAGTATTGTGCGTGCATTACAACTGGGCAAATGCCAGCATGTCCCATGTTTTGCACATACAATTAATTTGGTGGTGCAGAATTTTTTGAAAAATGAGAGGGGTGTGCAGGAGATGCTGTCGGTGGCCTGAAAAATTGCGGGCCACTTTCGGCATTCTGCCACTGCGTGCCGAAGACTGGAGCGCCAGCAAAAAGTCCTGAACCTGCCCCACCATCAACTGAAGCAAGAGGTGGGAACGAGGTGGAATTCAACCCTCTATATGCTTCAGAGGATGGAGGAGCAGCAAAAGGCCATTCAAGCCTATACATCCACCTACAATATAGGCAAAGGACTGGTAATGCACCTGACTCAAGTGCAGTGGAGAATGATTTCCGTCTTGTGCAAGGTTCTCCAACCCTTCGAACTTGCCACACGTGAAGTCAGTTCAGACACTGCCAGCTTGAGTCAGGTCATTCCCCTCATCAGGCTTTTGCAGAAGCAGCTGTAGAAATTGAAGGAGGAGCTAAGACGGAGCGATTCCGCAAAGTATGTGGGACTTGTGGATGGAGCCCTTCATTTGCTTTGCCAGGATTCAAGGCTGGTCAATCTGTTCAAATCAGAGCACTACATTTTGGCCACCGTGCTCGATCCTAGGTTTAAAGCCTACGTTGTATCTCTCTTTCCAGCAGACACAAGTCTGCAGAGGTGCAAAGACCTGCTGGTTAGTAAATTGTCAACTCAAGCGGAACGTGACCCGTCAACAGCTCCTCCTTCAATTGCTCCCGCCACTGGGGCTGCAAGGAAAAGGATAACATTTCCTAGCCCACCCACTGGCGGTGATGCAGGGAAGTCAGGAGCGAAAGCTGACATCTGGTCCGGACTGAAGGACCTGCCAGCAGTTACTGACATGTCTGCTGTCACTGCATATGATTCTGTCACCATTGAAAGAATGGTGGAGGATTATATGAGTGACAGCATCCAAGTAGGCATGTCAGACAGTCCGTACATATACTGGCAGGAAAAAAAGGCAATTTGGAGGCCCTTGCACAAACTAGCTTTATTTTACCTAAGTTGCCCCCCTCCAGTGTGTACTCCGAAAGAGTGTTTAGTGCAGCCGGTAACCTTGTCAGAGATTGGCGTAGGAGGTTACTTCCACAAAATGTGAGGAGGATGTACATGGTGAAAGGGGTGAGGAATCAGAGGATGATGATGAGGTGGACATCTTGCCTTTGTAGAGCCAGTTTGTGCAAGGAGAGATTGATTGTTTCTTTTTTGGTGGGGTCCCAAACAAACCAGTCATTTCAGCCACAGTCGTGTGGCAGACCCTGTCGCTGAAATGATTGGTTTGTTGAAGTGTGCATGTCCTGTTTATACAACATAAGGGTGGGTGGGAGGGCCCAAGGACAATTCCATCTTGCCCCTTTTTTTCTTCTTTGCATCATCTGCTGTTTGGGGACTAGTTTTTTTAAGTGCCATCCTGTCTGTAACTGCAGTGCCACTCCTAGATGGGCCAGGTGTTTGTGCCGCATACTTGTGTCGGTTAGCTTGGCCATCCAGCTACCTAATTGCACCTCATTTTCTTCTTTGCATCATGTGCTGTTTGGGGCCTTTTTTTAAAATATATATCTGCCCTCCTGTCTGCCACTGCAGTGCCACGCCTAGATGGGCCTAATTGTTTGTGTCGCTTGGCTTAGTCATACAACTACCTCATTGCAATTATCTTTCTTCTTTGCATTATGTGCTGTTTGGGGACTAGTTTTTGAATAGTGCCATCCTGTCTGTAACTGCAGTGCCACTCCTAGATGGGCCAGGTGTTTGTGCCGCACACTTGGGTCGCTTAGCTTAGTCATACAGCCACCTCGGTGCAACTTTTAGGCCTAAAAACAATATTGTGAGGTGTGAGGTGTTCAGAATAGACTGGAAATTAGTGGAAATGTTTGTTATTGAGGTTAATAATACCGTAGGAGCAAAGTTAACCCCAAATTCTGTGATTTTAGCTGTTTTTATGTTTTTCCCCCAAAAAATCATCCAGATCCAAAACCAAAACACGAAAGGGTGGTTTTGGCAAAACCAAAACATGAAAATGGAATTAGAACCAAAACCAAAACACAAAACATGAAAAGTGCCAGCCGCGCATCTCTATCCCTCAGCCGTTCCGAATCTTACCATATGTTGGAAAGCAGATCTCTCCTTCTTGACAGCGCCATCTCCTCTGCAAATGCTCTCGCACAGTACTAGTGTCTTTTGCTTTCACTGCACGGAGTCATCTTTACAAAGTTGTCATTGGGAAGATGTCACTGCACAGGAGGAGGGACACGCTTGCCGGCACAAGGTATGTATCCTCTGTGCATTTTCTGTGCAAATTAGGGATGGCCATTGACCATCAATGATTTGAGATCATCGATGGTCTATGGCTGATGTTGAATACTTTTAGCTGTTTCCACTATGGTTCCCCCCCCCCCCCCCTGGTTTTCAGGGCTGCTGATACTGCACAGGAGTGGTAGGCAGCTAGCCAGCAGCCCTGCGCTGCCCCCGTCGCTTGCACTGTTTGTAAGAGGCAAGAATGCGATGTCTCGCCTCTTTCACAGGCTCAGCCCTGCCCCACGGCTCTTGGATAGAAACAGTGGCAGCTGCTGCACATGTGTTTAATCAACTATGGTAAAACTAGAGAAGAGCGGGTTCGGTTCTCAGAGAACCGAACCCTACCGGACTTTGCCTTCCGAGGTCGGTTCTTAGCCCGGCTCGGGTTTTCCCGCCTGACTCGGAAACCTGAATGCGGCAAAACGTCATCATCCCGCTGTTGGATTCTCGCGGGATTTGGATTCCATATAAGGAGCACGCGTCGAGGCCATTTTCAATCCAGTCTCGGAGAGTGTAGTGAGAGGACATGTCTCCGTCCTCCAGTGTCTGTGTGGGGGTGGGAAAGTGGGGTGACAAGTCTTGTGCTGTGTTGTGCTGCTCAGTCCAGTCCAGTGTAGTCAGTGTATTGTGCTGCATCAGTCCAGCCAGTCACAGTGTTGGTGTCCTCTCCTGCCAGTGTAGCTATATAAAGTGGTGCTGTGTTGTGCTGTCCAGTCCAGTGTAGTCAGTGTATTGTGCTGCATCAGTCCAGCCAGTCACAGTATTGGTGTTTTCTTCTGCCATATATCCAGTGTAGCTGTATAAAGTGTTGTTGTGTTGTGCTGCATCAGACCAGTGG
The DNA here is from genome assembly GCF_028390025.1 of Pseudophryne corroboree. Lineage (NCBI taxonomy): Eukaryota > Metazoa > Chordata > Amphibia > Anura > Myobatrachidae > Pseudophryne > Pseudophryne corroboree. The sequence continues at coordinate 147,255,317 of NC_086445.1, forward strand.
TAGTGTCCTGTCTCATCAGTCCTTCCAGTGACGATATACGCTGCTGCTATATGTCCACTGATGCCGTATAATAATTATAACAACAACCACAAGTCCCTTACAGTGTTGCTGTGTTTGTGCTGCATCAGACCAGTGGTAGTATCCTGTCTCATCAGTCATTACAGTCATTCCTGTGCTGCATATTGTCTCATATAACTCCCCAAAAAATAATGGGGAACAAAAATGTTGAGGATAACATAGGGAAAGATCAAGAAGAACCACTTCCTCTTAGTACTGAAGCTGCTGCCACTATTCATGACATAGACAATGAAATGCCATCAACGTCGTTTGCCAAGGCCGATTCCCAATGTGATAGTAGAGGGCATGGCCATCCAGCTACCTCATTGCACCTCTTTTTCTTCTCTGCATCATGTGCTGTTTGGGGACTAGTTTTTTTAAGTGCCATCCTGTCTGTAACTGCAGTGCCACTCCTAGATGGGCCAGGTGTTTGTGCCGCACACTTGTGCCGCTTAGCTTGGCCATCCAGCTACCTAATTGCACCTCTTTTTCTTCTTTGCATCTTTGCATCATGTGCTGTTTGGGGACTAGTTTTTGAATAGTGCCAATTTGTCTGCAACTGCAGTGCCACTCCTAGATGGGCCGCTTAGCTTAGTCATACAGCCACCTCGGTGCAACTTTTAGGTCTAAAAACAATATTGTGAGGTGTGAGGTGTTCAGAATAGAATGGAAATTAGTGGAAATTTATGTTATTGAGGTTAATAATACCGTAAGAGCAAAATTACCCCCAAATTCTGTGATTTTAGCTGTTTTTATGTTTTTTTTTTAAATCATCTAGATCCAAAATCAAAACCAAAACACGAAAGGGTGGTTTTGGCAAAACCAAGCTAAAACCAAAACACGAAAGTGGAATTAGAACCAAAACCAAAACACAAAACACGAAAAGTGCCAGCCGTACATCTCTAGTAAAAACCATCGATTATACAGAGGGTCTCTTCAGGGTTGGACAAATGACGTCATCCTCCAGTGTGAAACTTTTTACTGAAATTCAGGCAAAATGGGGTATACCTCAGAAAGACTTTTGGAAATATTTACAAATCAGACATTATTTAACCTCGTGTAGCAGAATCCCCCTGGCGTCCAGAGAACTGTCGTCTTTTGAAAGATTATGTGTTGGCTCTTGTGACCCCAGGCATACTGGGGGGAATTCAATTGTTTGAAAAGTCGGTTAGGTGTCTGTTTTTTCCTGTCTAATAGATAGGAAAAAACAGACACCCAACTGACTTTTTAAACAATTGAATATCCCCCTGTATCAACCCTTTATAAACTTTTACAAAACACTGATTCCTTATCTCTCCCTCCCTCGACCTCTGCCTGGGAGAGAGACCTGGGGATATCTCTATCCAGCAAAGAGTGGGAAACTATTTTCCTTAAAGCGTACAAGAGCTCGGTGTGTCCAAGTGAGAGAGACCCAATAAAAAGTCTTAATGTGTTGGTATAGACACCCCTCTTTCCTGCATGCTATGTAACCTTCAGTGCCCACTAACTGCTGGAGATGTTGGAACACGACTGGGACCTTATTACATATATGGTGGGTTTCGCAACACTGGGTGTTTGTGTACTCGGGGATCCCTCCGATGGTTGGGGAGAGCAGCTAGTGCTTGAAGGAGCGCCGGATGTAAGTTCTCCTCATGCAGACCTACTGGCGAATCTGTAGCGTATGGTCGTAGGATGTTACAGATAATGGGGCTGAGCACTGGACTGGATGCTGGAGATACACGTAGCGCACAGGAAGCCGGGCTGGTTACCGGTATTTGGGTAGCGTACTAGAAACCGGGTTGGATACCGGTGAGACTGGTTACACACAATGGAACCGGGCTGGGTACCGGTTATGCTGGTAGGGTACTGGAAACCGGGCTGGGTACCGGTGAGACTGGTAATGCACAATGGAACCGGGCTGGGTACCGGTTAAACTGGTGGCGTACTGGAAGCCGGCCTGGGTACCGGTGAGACTGGTAACACAATGGAACCGGGCTGGGTACCGGTTATACTGGTAGCGTACTGGAATACAGGGCTGGTTACCGGTGAAACTGGTAGCGTCCTGAATTATCGGGCTGGTTACCGGTGAGACTGGTAGTGTACTGAATTACCGGGCTGGTTACCAGTGAGACTGATAATGCACAAAGGGGGTAATTCAGAGTTGATCGCAGCAGCAAATTTGTTAGCAGTTGGGCAAAACCATGTGCACTGCAGGATGGGCAGTGTAAACGCTGGTTTACTTACAGGACTAAAATGCATATATCTTAAACACACTTGATACATTTTAAATGGAGCCGCTGCGGCCGCAGTAATTAACCTTTCACCTTTATATTATTCACAACCCTTACGTACACAAAGGTCGCACAGTGTACACACTCTGCGTACGTACGCCTAAAGAGCGTAGTGACTACACAGTTTGCGTACACAGGCCTATACGCTGTTAGCACAATGCAGCAGCCAAGTGGCTGTAAATACACTTTAAACCTTAGCAGGGAAAGGAAACACGACACCAGATTGTATTTAAAATGCCGGGTTCCGACACACCAACATATAATTACTGAAAGGGGGTTACAATAACAAAGCAATACAATACAATAGAATAATGGCTACAGTCAATGGTACATACTTGTTTGATTTCGCCTGCGCTTCCCAGTCTGGTCCTCAGTCATCAGGGTAGATGACCTTTAGAGTCTGTGTGTGACCAGGCATGCAGCTGGCTCTTTTATACAATCTTCCAAAACTTAACACAATGGATACTGTAATCTCTTTGTCCATTGGACACAGGGATGGTCATTTACAGTACAGGAGAGGTCATAGGTTGGTTTGAATAGGTGGGTCGATGAAATTACGAATATGCGCACGCACAGCAGAACAAGTACACGCACGGAGGCCATCTGTGTGTAGTTTGTACGTGATGTGTGTGTTGCAATATTTTTCGACTTCGACAGCAGATATCACGTGCAGAGAGAGTTAGATTTGGGTGGGGTGTGTTCAATCTGAAATCTAAATTGCAGTGTAAAAATAAAGCAGCCAGTATTTACCCTGCACAGAAACAATATAACCCACCCAAATCTAACTCTCTCTGCAAATGTTATATCTGCTCCACTTGCAGTGCACATGGGGGGTAATTCCAAGTTGATCGCAGCAGGATTTTTGTTAGCAGTTGGGCAAAACCATGGGGGTCATTCCGAGTTGTTCGCTCTGTAAATTTCTTCGCATCGCAGCGATTTTCCGCTTAGTGCGCATGCGCAATGTTCGCACTGCGACTGCGCCAAGTAAATTTGCTATACAGTTAGGTATTTTACTCACGGCTTTTTCTTCGTTCAGGCGATCGGAGTGTGATTGACAGGAAGTGGGTGTTTCTGGGCGGAAACAGGCCGTTTTATGGGCGTGAGGGAAAAAACGCTACCGTTTCTGGGAAAAACGCGGGAGTGGCTGGAGAAACGGAGGAGTGTCTGAGCGAACGCTGGGTGTGTTTATGACGTCAAACCAGGAACGACAAGCACTGAACTGATCGCAGATGCCGAGTAAGGTTGAAGCTACTCAGAAACTGCTAAGAGGTGTGTAATCGCAATTTTGAGAATCTTTCGTTCGCAATTTTACTATGCTAAGATTCACTCCCAGTAGGCGGCGGCTTAGCGTGTGTAAAGCTGCTAAAAGCAGCTTGCGAGCGAACAACTCGGAATGAGGGCCTATGGGGGTCATTCCGAGTTGTTCGCTCGCAAGCGGCTTTTAGCAGCTTTACACACGCTAAGCCGCCGCCTACTGGGAGTGAATCTTAGCTTCTTAAAATTGCGACCGAAAGATTCTCAAAATTGCGATTACACACCTCTTAGCAGTTTCTGAGTAGCTTCAACCTTACTCGGCATCTGCGATCAGTTCAGTGCTTGTCGTTCCTGGTTTGACGTCACAAACACACCCAGCGTTCGCCCAGACACTCCTCCGTTTCTCCAGCCACTCCCGCGTTTTTCCCAGAAACGGTAGCGTTTTTTCACACACACCCATAAAACGGCCAGTTTCCGCCCAGAAACACCCACTTCCTGTCAATCACATTACGATCACCAGAACGATGAAAAAACCGTGAGTAAAATTCCTAACTACATAGCAAATTTACTTGGTGCAGTTGCAGTGCGAACATTGCGCATGCGCACTAAGCGGAAAATCGCTGCGATGCGAAGAAATTTACCGAGCGAACAACTTGGAATGACCCCCCATGTGCACTGCAGGTGGGGCAGATGTAACATGTGCAGAGAGAGTTAGATTTGGGTGGGTTATTTTATTTCTGTGCAGGGTAAATACTGGCTGCTTTATTTTTACACTGCAAATTAGATTGCAGATTGAACACACCACACCCAAATCTAACTCTCTCTGCACATGTTAAATCTGCCTCCCCTGCAGTGCACATGGGCCCTCATTCCGAGTTGTTCGCTCTGTAAAAATCTTCGCATCGCAGCGATTTTCCGCTTAATGCGCATAAGCAATGTTCGCACTGCGACTGCGCCAAGTAAATTTGCTATGCACTTAGTAATTTTACTCACGGCTTTTTCATCGTTCTGGCGATCGTAATGTGATTGACAGGAAATGGGTGTTACTGGGCGGAAACAGGCCGTTTTATGGGCGTGTGGGAAAAAACGCTACCGTTTCCGGAAAAAACGCAGGAGTGGCCGGAGAAACGGAGGAGTGTCTGGGCGAACGCTGGGTGTGTTTGTGACGTCAAACCAGGAACGACAAGCACTGAACTGATCGCAGATGCCGAGTAAGTCTGGAGCTACTCAGAAACTGCTACGAGGTGTGTAATCGCAATATTGCGAATACATCGTTCGCAATTTTAAGATGCTAAGATTCACTCCCAGTAGGCGGCGGCTTAGCATGAGCAAATCTGCTAAAATCCGCTTGCGAGCGAACAACTCGGAATGACCTCCATGGTTTTGCCCAACTGCTAACAAAAATCCTGCTGCGATCAACTTGGAATTACCCCCATGGTTTTGCCCAACTGCTAACAAATTTGCTGCTGCGATCAACTCTGAATTAACCGCATAGTCCACAGGTTACACTTGGCACAGCGTGAGCTTGTATATGATGCTGGGGAGCGGTGATATTCAGGCACAGAGAGACTGGGTGTCACTTCCTTTATACCTTCTGTTCCACTCCTATTGGAGCAGAGGGTCACGTGGCTGGCTGCTAAGTGATTGGCCAGGAGAAGTCACCTTACAGCTGGTGCAATGGCGGCGTTCTGTCCTGCAGCTGCTGGACACCCGCCAGAGCCTGATAGTGAGCCATAGCGGTAAGCGCGGCACTCGCTACTTTATGACAGTGGGAATGCCCACTCATTTGCATTTTTTGGGAAGATGTTATAGCGACCTCTTCTGCGATACTCGATATGGCGATTCCTACTACTGCTTTCTGGCCACTAAGCTATTCTTCTATTACCTTGTCTAACTACAAACGCTCGCTACTCCGCCATCTGACCAACGCTGCCCGTGCATCCATACCTATTTTATGGAGATCTTCCCTCCCACCCACTCACAACACCTGGTTTGTTAGGTATGACTACTTCCAGACTATGGAAGAAATCCTTTTGACCTCTGTAGATAAATTGAGTTCATGTCGGTCTGGTCCCCTCAGATAGAATATAAAGCTTTGAGAGCCTATAAATACTATGGGGGGTCATTCCGAGTTGATCGCTAGCTGAAAATGTTCTCTGCGCTGCGATGATGCAAAAAAAAGGCACTTCTGCGCATGTGTATGCGGCGCAATGCGCACGCGCGACGTACTTTCACAATGGCCGATGTAGTTTCACACAAGGTCTAGCGAAGGTTTTCAGTTGCACTGCTGGCCGCACAATGATTGACAGGAAGTGGGGGCGTTTTTGGGTGTCAACTGACCGTTTTCAGGGAGTGTTCAAAAAACCGCAGGCGTGCCAGGAAAAACGCAGGCGTGGATGGGCGTACACAGGGCGTGTTTGTGACGTCAAATCCGGAACTGAATAGTCTGAAGTCATCGCAAGCGCTGAGTAGGTCTGAAGCTACTCTGAAACTGCACAAAATTATTTTGTAGCCGCTCTGCGATCCTTTCGTTCGCGCTTCTGCTAAGCTAATATGCACTCCCAGTGGGCAGCGGCATAGTGTTTGCACGGCAGCTAAAAACAGCTAGCGAGCGATCAACTCGGAATGACCCCCTATATTGCTAAACCGAACGGTTAAGACATGCCTCCATTTACTAGAAGGCTTAAGGAGTATACCCTGATTGTAGCTCTCTGAGTACTTTACTGTACCATTCTTTCTCTTTTTGTCTTCATACTTTTCCTTTTTGCTCTGCTTATCTACTTCTGTTACCCTCCCCCCATCCCCACCCTTGTTCTTAGTATTCATCTTGTATGGACTATTTTCTGTTTATTGTGACACTGTGGTTTTTTTAATATGCTGTCCGGTACTCAAGACTGTCCATTCTGTCTACAATTTGACTTTTTTTTTGTTTTGTTATATGGCTATATATTGGGGGTCATTCCGACCAGTTCGCTCGCAGCGGTTCTTTGCAGCATTGCGAACAGGTCTGGAATGCGCATCGCAGCAGCGACCGCAAGAACATGGACAGCAAGAGGGCGTTCCTGGGCGTACATACTTACCCTGTGCGATGATCTCAGTGATGATGGGGCCGGCTTTGACGTCACACCTCCGCCCTCCGTTCGCCTGGACACGCCTGCGTTTTACTTACCACTCCCCGAAAACAGCAGGAAAAACGTTTCCTGCCATTTTCGGGGAGTGGTAAGTAAACGCAGGCGTGTCCAGGCGAACGGAGGGCGGAGGTGTGACGTCAAAGCCGGCCCCATCATCACTGAGATCATCGCACAGGGTAAGTATGTCCAGGGCTGGTCTTGTTTTACACAAAACTTTTTTAGCTAAGCAGGGCTGCACAAGCGTTCACAGCCCTGCTAAGCTAAAATACACTCCCCCATAGGCGGGGATTAGTTGATCGCACCAGCAGCAAAAAGTTGCTGGCTGCGATCAACTCGGAATGACCCCCAATGTCTCTCGCTGCGTCGAGAGTCTGTGCTTTTATGCTTTTATTCCATATTGCTCTGTGTATGCAAATATCTCAATAAAAACAGATTATATATATAAAAAAGCCCCCACTGATTATAATTAGAGATGAGCGGGTTCGGTTCCCTGAGCACCCTCCGAACTTCACTACCCGAGCCCAGATCTGAGCCCGGCTCGGATTTTCCCGCCTGACTAGGAAACCAGAACGAGGCAAAATGTCATCATCCCGCTGTCGGATTCTCGTGGGGTTTGGATTCCATATAAGGAGTTGCGTGTTGCCGCCATTTTCACTCCGGCATTGGAGAGTGTAGCGAGAGTACGTGTCTCTGTCCTCAGTGTCTGTGTGGGAGGGAAAATGGGGTGGTGATTCCAGGGCTGTCTTGTGCTGCTCAGTCCAGTGTAGTGTCATATGCTGCATCAGTCCAGTCACAGTGGTGGTGCACTCTGCTGCCATATGTCCAGTGTAGTTGTATAAGTCCAGGGCAGTGGTGCTGTGTTTTCCAGCATCAGTACAGTGGTAGTGTCTTGTGCTGCATCAGTCCAGTCACAGTGGTGGTGTCCTCTTCTCTGCTGTCATATGTCCCGTGCTGCTCTATAAGTCCAGTCCAGTGGTGCTGTGTTGTGCTGCATCAGTACAGTGGTGGTGTCTTGTGCTTCATCAGTCCAGTCACAGTGGTAGTGTCCTCTGCTCTGCTGCCATATGTCCCATGTTGCTGTATAAGTCCAGTCCAGTGGTGCTGTGTTGTGCTGTATCAGTCCAGTGGTGGTGTCTTGTGCTGCATCAGTCCAGTCACAGTGGTGGTGTCCTCTGCTGCCATATGTCCAGTGCTGCTGTATAAGTCCAGTCCATTGCAGTGGTGCTGTGTTGTCCTGCATCAGTCCAGTGGTGGTGTCCCTGTGCTGCTGTATAAGTCCAGTGGTACTGCCGTATATGTCCAGTGATACTGCCATATATGTCCAGTGATACTGCCGTATATGTCCAGCAGTACTGCCATATAAATCCAGTGGTACTGGCGTATAAATCCAGTGATACTGCCGTAGATGTCCAGTGGTTCTGCCGTATAATTCCAGTGATACTGCCGTATAATTCTAGTGGTACTGCCGTATAATTCCAGTGATACTGCCGTATAATTCCAGTGGTACTGGCATATAATTCCAGTGATACTGCCGTATATGTCAAGTGATACTGCCGTATAAGTCCAGTGATACTGACGTATAATTCCAGTGGTACTGGCGTATAAGTCCAGTGATAAAGCCGTATACATCCAGTCCAGTGGTACTGCCGTACAAGTCCAGTGATACTGCCGTATATGTCCAGTGATACTGCCGTATAAATCCAGTGGTACTGGCATATAAATCCAGTTCAGTGATTTTGCCGTATAAGTCCAGTGGTACTGGCGTATAAATCCAATGATACTGCTGTATCAATCCAGTCCAGTGATACTGCCGTATAAATCCAGGCCAGTGGTACTGCCATATAAGTCCTGTGATACTGCCGTATATGTCCAGTGATACTGCCGTATATGTCCAGTAATACTGCCATATAAGTCTAGTCCAGTGGTGCTGCCATATAAATTCATGCTGTATATTATTTACTCCAAATAAAGGGGTTATCAACATTTAATCCAAATAATTTTTACAGGGTTTGCCCTGTGTGGTATAGAGGTATGCTCTCCTGTACTGCATTTTGTTATATAACTTCAGAAAAATAATGGAGAACAAAAATTTGGAGGATAAAATAGGGAAAGATCAAGAACCACTTCCTCCTAGTGCTGAAGCTGCTGCCACTAGTCATGACATAGACGATGAAATGCCATCAACGTCGTCTGCCAAGGCCGATGCCCATTGTGATAGTAGAGGGCATGTAAAATCCACAGAGCCAAAGTTCAGTAAAAAGACCCCAAAAAATAAATTTAAATGGTCTGAGGAGAAACGTAAACTTGCCAATGTGCCATTTACGACACGGAGTGGCAAGGAACGGATAAGGCTCTGGCCTATGTTCATGACTAGTGGTTCAGCTTCACATGACGATGGAAGCCCTCATAACTGATGCCTTGACACTTATGTTGGTGTTAGACATTCGTCTGGTATCCGCCATTACTGCTGCCGCTGCTGTTGTTGATGCTGGGAGTCGATCGTCATCCCAGATGGGAAGTCAGAAGACCACTACTTCAACTAAGCAATTGACTGTCCAACAGTCCTTTGCGAGGAAGATGAAATATGACAGCAGTCACCCTGTTGCAAAGCGGATTACTGAGGCCATAACAACTATGCTGGTGTTAGACGTGCATCCGGTATCCGCCATTAGTGCTGTGTGACTGCAGTGCCAACCCTAGATGGGCCAGGTGTTTGTGCCGCACACTTGTGTCACTTAGCTTAGTCATACAGCTACCTCATTGCACCTCTTTTACTTCTTTGCATGATGTGCTGTTTGGGGACTAATTTTTTATAGTGCCATCCTGTCTGACACTGACAAATAAGTCCAGTCCAGTGGTGCTGTCTTGTGTTGCCATAAGTGCAGTGGTGATGTTCGGTGCTGTATATTATTTACTGCAAATAAAAGGGTTATATACATTACTTATATTATCATCCAAATAATTTTTACAGGGTTTGCCCTGTGTGATGTAGGGGTACGCTCGCCTGTGCCGCATATTATTATAATAGCTCCAAATAAAAGGGTTATTATTATCCAAATTAATTTTACAGGCTTTGCTGTGTGTGTGGTTTAGGGGTACACTCTCCTGTGCCACCAATATTGTGCGTGTATTACATCTGGGCTAATTCCAGTATGTCCCATGTTGTTTGTGCTGCAGACTTGTGTCACTTAGCTTAGTCATACAGCTACCTCATCGCACCTCTTTTACTTCTTTGCATGATGTGCTGTTTGGGGCCTAGTTTTTTTAAGTGCCATCTTGTCTGCCACTGCAGTGCCACTCCTAGATGGGCCAGGTGTTTGTGCCGCACACTTGTGTTGCTTAGCTTAGTAATACAGCCACCTCGGTGCCACCTTTTGGCCTAAAAACAATATTGTGCGGTGTGAGGTGTTCAGAATAGACTGGAAATGAGTGGAAATTAATGTTATTGAGGTTAATAATACCGTAGGATCAAAAGTACCCCCAAATTCTGTGATTTTAGCTGTTTTTATGTTTTTTCAAAAATTATCCAGATCCAAAACCAAAACACGTAAGGGTGGTTTTGGCAAAATCAATCCAGATCCAAAACACGAGCATGGAACCAGAACCAAAACCAAAACACGAAAAGTGCCTGCCGCACATCTCTAATTATAATGCACTGAATAGTTGCCTGCTATCTATAATTTGTGTCCCCATTGCCATCGATGGTAACCATTCATGGAGGCAATTTTGATGGCCATCCCTAACACAGAACCCCACCTCCACTCCCTCTACAAATCCTGTGTTGGCTCCTAGTATGTTATTTGGTAAATGTAGCTGTACTTGGATTAATATCATTTTAATCTGTCTGTGATTTCTGTTTCAGAACTCAGAAATATGATTTCCTGGGCCAATATTGCACATTTTATGAAGATAATATAATAGAAGTTGCTGCTTTCATGTTGATGGTAAAAGTACCTGACAACTGCTCTTCTTATATAACCTGCTGGTAATACTGTATTTCTATGCCAATACTATAGAACATTTCCCTAACTTGTTCTCTCAGGCTGCCATGGAGAATTAAAGATACACCTGTTTCTAGTGCAAAGGAAGGGACATTTTGACAGCATTTAACAGCAGGACTATTGGTTACAGGTGTGAATCCGGCACAATCCAGCTGAAGTGTACATTATCCATTGTTCTACTGTACATTTCCAACTAGTTTAACAGATTTTAAATGACATATTTCTTTGATAAATAAGTCACACCTGAATATAATAAATCTTAAAAGAACTGGATCTCTGGGAATACCGTACTATGCTATATCCTTTAATTATTTATAATCAAAATTTAAATTTTCCTTCATATGTATGGATTACGCATATTTAGCACAATGAATCTAGGGGGTCATTCCGAGTTGATCGCACGTAGCAACTTTTTGCTGCTCGTGCGATCAACCTGACGCCGCCTATGGGGGAGTGTATTTTAGCATAGCAGGGCTGCGAACGCTTGTGCAACCCTGCTATGCTAAAAAAGTTTCCTGCAAAACAAGACCAGGGCTGCAGTTACTCACCCAGTGTGACGGATCCAGCGATGAAGGTCCCGGTCCTGACGTCAGACATCCGTCCTCCAAACGCCTCGACACGCCTGCGTTGGACTCACCATGCCTGGAAAACGGTGAGTATCCGGCCCGGGACGCCTCCCGCCTATCCGTCTTCTTGCGATCGCCGCTGCGTTCACATTTGTCACTGGCGGCGTCGTTGCCCGGCGACGATCATAGCCAGGCAACGACAAGCTTGCGCAATGCGTCCGCCACGCATGCGCATTTCTGACCCATTTGCACCGCAGTGAAGAACTGCTGCATGTGAACGGGTCGGAATGACCCCCCTAGACTCTAGGGTTAAGAAGCAGCTACTGTATATGTGGCAACAAATACTATGGAGGTGGGACAAAAAAGTAAACAATATGTGTTGGTGAGTTATTATAATTTCTACATATACCATTAAATGCTGCTATATATCTATGAAAGCCTGAAGCTACTTCATTTATTAAAGAATGCTCTTTTCTATTGCATAAAAAGGTGGTGTGCTGGTTTGCTGCTGTTTGTCCAATCGGACTACTGTAGTTTTTGTTACTGGATGTATTTAACCGGGCACCCACGGACTTATGCTCTTCAAGTGTGTGTGATCTGTCTCTGGATAATATAGATACTAGATAGATAGATAGATAGATAGATAGATAGATAGATCGATAAAACAATACAGCAAATTAACAATTATACAGTTTATAATTGTAAAATCACAATCAGGCGCTCTGTAAAATATAGCAAATAAAGCAGAACAAATTATACTAATCTTAACGGTCTTATTTTTTTAGAAAATAGCAGCTCCCATACCATACCTCCCAACATGACCCTCTCCAGGAGGGACACAATGCTCTGCTTCTGGACTTCCCTCTTAATTTATGATTGCCGGCACCTGTGTTGAACAGGTTAATGGATAAGAAAGGTGTCTTACCACAGGTGATGGCAATCATAAATTAAGAGAAAAGTCCAGAAGCAGAGCATTCTGTCCCTCCTGGAGAGGGTCATGTTGGGAGGTCTGCCCATACGAGTATTCTGTATTACTCGCAATAGACCTAAAAAACTATGACAATGAAATATCACAAGAGAGCGCTTATAAAAAGTAAATCTTTTTGTCTCAGACAATTTATTAATATTGTAGAATTTTAAAAGTATTTTAAAACATGTATTTAAGAACAATAAATAGCACTGCTCATATTAAAGCACAATATAGCACAATTTTTGGAATCACCTAATATACCAGCAGTCAGGGGCGGATTGGGTTGCCAGGATACCATGCGAGTTTCCGTTTGTCTGCTCGCATGCTCCCTTCTGCCGCATGTCGCCAGGCCGGCTCCTACCGCGGCAGGGCTGGCTGGCCCAGCTGCACCATCGGCCTTTGCGGAGGCGGAGCTTATGAGTCAGCTCCAGCCTCCATGCTCCGTCCAGCAGTGCAGCCGCTCACGTGACATACACGGAGCGGAGGAGAGAGAAGTACGCTGGAGACAGGCGGCGGGAGCCCTGCAGCTGCCTGTGCAGGAGATTTGGTGAGCATTTGGAGAGGGAAGAGGGGCCATGCGGGAAGAGGGGAGCTGGGACCAGGCAATCTCCAGTGCCACCTCCTCATTGCAGCTATGGGCTGGGACACACTGCAGTAACTTCCAGCACTGGAGGCATGCACCCAGGACGTGCCTGAGACAGGCGGACAACAACTGGATGTGGCAGCCCCAGGCTGCACTTTGTAGGCCACTATAGACTATCCAGTTTTGGTGGAGTAACAAGTACAAGAGTGCTGTGCTAGTGCATGCTGGTACTTGTAGTTCCACAGCATCTGGAAAGCCAGTGCGCACAGGACAGGACGTGCAGGAGCGTTTCTCCGTGATGAAACCGTTGCTGGGGTTAACGGAGAAACGCGTTAAGGACCCGCCACACTGCTGTCTCAAGCTCCTGCACGTTACCTATTCACTGCCACAGTCTGAACCTCTTCACCAGCGGCACCCGCTACAGACATTCAGCCGCCCGGCAGACAGTTGCGCCCTCCCCTCGGACATCCAACCGACACCGCTGCTCCCACATCTAAATCACGGACCCTGTGTGCTGATCGTTGGTCTCGCTGAGATCACACTGGAACCAGTGGTGAGCAAACGAAACTTCAGGCGGATGGGGAGGTGGTAGCATAGCACAATATCCTTGGCCACAGTTCAGCTTTACAGCTATTATAAAAGCATTTGAAACACATCTCTTAATGAGACTTTCTTCAGTTTATCAACGTGTGCTGTGAGCGCCTAGTGGACTACCACTTGAACCTCATTATTTATGGACTGACTGCTGGTATATTAGGTGATTCCTAAAATCGTGCTATATTGTGCTTTAATATGAGCAGTGCTATTTATTGTTCTTAAATACATGTTTTAAAATACTTTTAAAATTTTACAATATTAATAAATTGTCTGAGACAAAAAGATTTAATTTTTATAAGCGCTCTCTTGTGATTAGTGATGAGAGGGTTCGGTTTCTCGGAAACAGAACCCCCCCGAACTTCACCCTTTTTACACACTTACGAGCCATACTCGGATTCTCCCGTATGGCTTGGGTAACCCGAGCGCGCCCGAACGTCATCACCCCGCTGTCGGATTCTCGCGAGATTCGGATTCTATATAAGCAGCCGCGCGTCGCCGCCATTTTCACTCGTGCATTGGAAATGTTAGGGAGAGGACGTGGCTGGCGTCCTCTCCGTTATTGTTGAACTTGATTGTGCTGTGCACTATTGCTTAATTGTGGGGAGGGCTGGGGAGCAGCTGTATATAGGAGGAGTACAGTGCAGAGTTTTGCTGATCAGTGACCACCAGTTATCCGTTCTCTGCCTGAAAAAAACGCTCCATATCTGTGCTCACAGTGTGCTGCATATATCTGTGCTCACACTGCTTAATTGTGGGGACTGGGGAGCAGCTGTATTATATAGCAGGAGTACAGTGCAGAGTTTTGCTGACAGTGACCACCAGTATACGTTGTCTGCCTGAAAAACACTCCATATCTGTGCTCAGTGTGCTGCTTTATTGTGGGGACTGGGGACCACCAGTATAATATTATATAGGAGGAGTACAGTGCAGTTTTGCTGACCAGTGACCACCAGTATATAATATAAAGCATTACGGTACAGTAGGCCACTGCTGTACCTACCTCTGTGTCGTCATTAAGTATACTATCCATCTACATTCTATACCTGTGGTGCATTTTAGTTTTGCAGTTTGCTGACAGTGACCACCAGAATACTATATATAGCAGTACGGAAGGCCACTGCTGTACCTACCTCTGTGTCGTAATTCATTAAGTATACTATCCATCTACATTCTACACCTGTGGTGCATTTTAGTTTTGCAGTTTGCGGACACAGTGACCACCAGTAAACTATAGCAGTACGGAAGGCCACTGCTGTACCTACCTCTGTGTCGTCATTCATTAAGTATACTATCCATCTACATTCTATACCTGTGGTGCATTTTAGTTTTGCAGTTTGCTGACACAGTGACCACCAGTATACTATAGCAGTACGGAAGGCCACTGCTGTACCTACCTCTGTGTCGTCATTCATTAAGTATACTATCCATCTACATTCTAGACCTGTGGTGCATTTTAGTTTTGCAGTTTGCTGACACAGTGACCACCAGTATACTATATATAGCAGTACGGTACGGAAGGCCACTGCTGTACCTACCTCTGTGTCGTCATTCATTAAGTATACTATCCATCTACATTCTATACCTGTGGTGCATTTTAGTTTTGCAGTTTGCTGACAGTGACCACCAGTATACTATATATAGCAGTACGGAAGGCCACTGCTGTACCTACCTCTGTGTCGTCATTCATTAAGTATACTATCCATCTACATTCTATACCTGTGGTGCATTTTAGTTTTGCAGTTTGCTGACACAGTGACCACCAGTATACTATAGCAGTACGGAAGGCCACTGCTGTACCTACCTCTGTGTCGTCATTCATTAAGTATACTATCCATCTACATTCTATACCTGTGGTGCATTTTAGTTTTGCAGTTTGCTGACACAGTGACCACCAGTATACTATAGCAGTACGGAAGGCCACTGCTGTACCTACCTCTGTTTCGTCATTCATTAAGTATACTATCCATCTACATTCTATACCTGTGGTGCATTTTAGTTTTGCAGTTTGCTGACACAGTGACCACCAGTATACTATATATAGCAGTACGGAAGGCCACTGCTGTACCTACCT
Organism: Pseudophryne corroboree; assembly: GCF_028390025.1. Lineage (NCBI taxonomy): Eukaryota > Metazoa > Chordata > Amphibia > Anura > Myobatrachidae > Pseudophryne > Pseudophryne corroboree. Next base: position 147,270,817 of record NC_086445.1, read on the forward strand.
CTGTGTCGTCATTCATTAAGTATACTATCCATCTACATTCTATACCTGTGGTGCATTTTAGTTTTGCAGTTTGCTGACACAGTGACCACCAGTATACTATAGCAGTACGGAAGGCCACTGCTGTACCTACCTCTGTGTCGTCATTCATTAAGTATACTATCCATCTACATTCTAGACCTGTGGTGCATTTTAGTTTTGCAGTTTGCTGACACAGTGACCACCAGTATACTATATATAGCAGTACGGTACGGAAGGCCACTGCTGTACCTACCTCTGTGTCGTCATTCATTAAGTATACTATCCATCTACATTCTAGACCTGTGGTGCATTTTAGTTTTGCAGTTTGCTGACACAGTGACCACCAGTATACTATATATAGCAGTACGGTACGGAAGGCCACTGCTGTACCTATCTCTGTGTCGTCATTCATTAAGTATACTATCCATCTACATTCTATACCTGTGGTGCATTTTAGTTTTGCAGTTTGCTGACACAGTGACCACCAGTATACTATATATAGCAGTACGGAAGGCCACTGCTGTACCTACCTCTGTGTCGTCATTCATTAAGTATACTATCCATCTACATTCTATACCTGTGGTGCATTTTAGTTTTGCAGTTTGCTGACACAGTGACCACCAGTATACTATAGCAGTACGGAAGGCCACTGCTGTACCTACCTCTGTGTCGTCATTCATTAAGTATACTATCCATCTACATTCTATACCTGTGGTGCATTTTAGTTTTGCAGTTTGCTGACACAGTGACCACCAGTATACTATAGCAGTACGGAAGGCCACTGCTGTACCTACCTCTGTTTCGTCATTCATTAAGTATACTATCCATCTACATTCTATACCTGTGGTGCATTTTAGTTTTGCAGTTTGCTGACACAGTGACCACCAGTATACTATAGCAGTACGGAAGGCCACTGCTGTACCTACCTCTGTGTCGTCATTCATTAAGTATACTATCCATCTACATTCTAGACCTGTGGTGCATTTTAGTTTTGCAGTTTGCTGACACAGTGACCACCAGTATACTATATATAGCAGTACGGAAGGCCACTGCTGTACCTACGTCTGTGTCATCATTCATTAAGTATACTATCCATCTACATTCTATACCTGTGGTGCATTTTAGTTTTGCAGTTTGCTGACACAGTGACCACCAGTAAACTATAGCAGTACGGAAGGCCACTGCTGTACCTACCTCTGTGTCGTCATTCATTAAGTATACTATCCATCTACATTATATACCTGTGGTGCATTTTAGTTTTGCAGTTTGCTGACAGTGACCACCAGTATACTATAGTAGTACGGAAGGCCACTGCTGTACCTACCTCTGTGTCGTCATTCATTAAGTATACTATCCATCTACATTCTATACCTGTGGTGCATTTTAGTTTTGCAGTTTGCTGACACAGTGACCACCAGTATACTATAGCAGTACGGAAGGCCACTGCTGTACCTACCTCTGTGTCGTCATTCATTAAGTATACTATCCATCTATATTCTATACCTGTGGTGCATTTTAGTTTTGCAGTTTGCTGACACAGTGACCACCAGTATACTATATATAGCAGTACGGAAGGCCACTGCTGTACCTACCTCTGTATCGTCATTCATTAAGTATACTATCCATCTACATTCTATACCTGTGGTGCATTTTAGTTTTGCAGTTTGCTGACACAGTGACCACCAGTATACTGTATATAGCAGTACGGAAGGCCACTGCTGTACCTACCTCTGTGTCATCATTCATTAAGTATACTATCCATCTACATTCTATACCTGTGGTGCATTTTAGTTTTGCAGTTTGCTGACACAGTGACCACCAGTATACTATAGCAGTACGGAAGGCCACTGCTGTACCTACCTCTGTATACTATCCATCTACATTCTATACCTGTGGTGCATTTTAGTTTTGCAGTTTGCTGACACAGTGACCACCAGTATACTATAGCAGTACGGAAGGCCACTGCTGTACCTACCTCTGTGTCGTCATTCATTAAGTATACTATCCATCTACATTCTATACCTGTGGTGCATTTTAGTTTTGCAGTTTGCTGACACAGTGACCACCAGTATACTATAGCAGTACGGAAGGCCACTGCTGTACCTACCTATGTGTCGTCATTCATTAAGTATGCTATCCATCTACATTCTATACCTGTGGTGCATTTTAGTTTTGCAGTTTGCTGACACAGTGACCACCAGTATACTATAGCAGTACGGAAGGCCTCTGCTGTACCTACCTCTGTGTCGTCATTCATTAAGTATACTATCCATCTACATTCTATACCTGTGGTGCATTTTAGTTTTGCAGTTGGCTGACACAGTGACCACCAGTATACTATAGCAGTACGGAAGGCCACTGCTGTACCTACCTCTGTGTCGTCATTCATTAAGTATACTATCAATCTACATTCTATACCTGTGGTGCATTTTAGTTTTGTAGTTTGCTGACACAGTGACCACCAGTATACTACAGCAGTACGGAAGGCCACTGCTGTACCTACCTCTGTGTCATCATTCATTAAGTATACTATCCATCTACATTCTATACCTGTGGTGCATTTTAGTTTTGCAGTTTGCTGACACAGTGACCACCAGTATACTATATATAGCAGTACGGAAGGCCACTGCTGTACCTACCTCTGTGTCGTCAATCATTAAGTATACTATCCATCTACATTCTATACCTGTGGTGCATTTTAGACAGTTTTACAGTTTGCTGACAGTGTCCACCAGTTTATTATATATATACTTATAGCAGTACGGTAGGCCACTGCTATACCTACCTCTGTGTCGTCACTCGTCATCCATTAAGTATACTATCCATCTACATTCTATACCTGTGGTGCATTTTAGACAGTTTTGCAGTTTGCTGACAGTGTCCACCAATATACTATATATATATACTTATAGCAGTACTGTAGGCCACTGCTGTACCTACCTCTGTGTCGTCACTCGTCATCCATTAAGTATACTATCCATCTACATTCTATACCTGTGGTGCATTTTAGACAGTTTTACAGTTTGCTGACAGTGTTCACCAGTTTATTATATATATACTTATAGCAGTACGGTAGGCCACTGCTGTACCTACCTCTGTGTCATCACTCGTCATCAATTAAGTATACTATCCATCTACATTCTATACCTGTGGTGCATTTTAGACAGTTTTGCAGGTTGCTGACAGTGTCCACCAGTTTATTATATATATACTTATAGCAGTACGGTAGGCCACTGCTGTACCTACCTCTGTGTCGTCACTCGTCATCCATTAAGTATACTATCCATCTACATTCTATACCTGTGGTGCCTTTTAGACTGTTTTGCAGTTTGCTGACAGTGTCCACCAGTTTATTATATATATATACTTATAGCAGTACGGTAGGCCACTGCTGTACCTACCTCTGTGTCGTCACTCGTCATCCATTAAGTATACTATCCATCTACATTCTATACCTGTGGTGCCTTTTAGACTGTTTTGCAGTTTGCTGACAGTGTCCACCAGTTTATTATATATATATACTTATAGCAGTACGGTAGGCCACTGCTGTACCTACCTCTGTGTCGTCACTCGTCATCCATTAAGTATACTATCCATCTACATTCTATACCTGTGGTGCATTTTAGACAGTTTTGCAGTTTGCTGACAGTGTCCACCAGTATACTATATATATACTTATAGCAGTACGGTAGGCCACTGCTGTACCTACCTCTGTGTCGTCACTCGTCATCCATTAAGTATACTATCCATCTACATTCTATACCTGTGGTGCATTTTAGACAGTTTTACAGTTTGCTGACAGTGTCCACCAGTTTATTATATATATACTTATAGCAGTACGGTAGGCCACTGCTGTACCTACCTCTGTGTCGTCACTCGTCATCCATCAAGTATACTATCCATCTACATTCTATACCTGTGGTGCATTTTAGACAGTTTTGCAGTTTGCTGACAGTGTCCACCAGTTTATTATATATATACTTATAGCAGTACGGTAGGCCACTGCTGTACCTACCTCTGTGTCGTCACTCGTCATCCATTAAGTATACTATCCATCTACATTCTATACCTGTGGTGCATTTTAGACAGTTTTGCAGTTTGCTGACAGTGTCCACCAGTTTATTATATATATACTTATAGCAGTACGGTAGGCCACTGCTGTACTTACCTCTGTGTCGTCATTCGTCATCCATTAAGTATACTATCCATCTACATTCTATACCTGTGGTGCATTTTAGACAGTTTTGCAGTTTGCTGACAGTGTCCACCAGTTTATTATATATATACTTATAGCAGTACGGTAGGCCACTGCTGTACCTACCTCTGTGTCGTCACTCGTCATCCATTAAGTTTACTATCCATCTACATTCTATACCTGTGGTGCATTTTAGACAGTTTTGCACAGTAAATATAGTAGTAGGCCATTGCTATTGATACTGGCATATAATTCCACACATTAAAAAATGGAGAACAAAAATGTGGAGGTTAAAGGGAAAGATCAAGATCCACTTCCACCTCGTGCTGAAGCTGCTGCCACTAGTCATGGCCGAGACGATGAAATGCCATCAACGTCGTCTGCCAAGGCCGATGCCCAATGTCATAGTAGAGAGCATGTAAAATCCAAAACACAAAAGTTCAGTAAAATGACCCAAAAATCAAAATTAAAAGCGTCTGAGGAGAAGCGTAAACTTGCCAATATGCCATTTACGACACGGAGTGGCAAGGAACGGCTGAGGCCCTGGCCTATGTTCATGGCTAGTGTTTCAGCTTCACATGAGGATGGAAGCACTCATCCTCTCGCTAGAAAAAAGAAAAGACTTAAGCTGGCAAAAGCACAGCAAAGAACTGTGCGTTCTTCAAAATCACAAATCCCCAAGGAGAGTCCAATTGTGTCGGTTGCGATGCCTGACCTTCCCAACACTGGACGGGAAGAGCTTGCGCCTTCCACCATTTGCACGCCCCCTGCAAGTGCTGTAAGGAGCACCCGCAGTCCAGTTCCAGATAGTCAAATTGAAGATGTCACTGTTGAAGTACACCAGGATGAGGATATGGGTGTTGCTGGCGCTGGGGAGGAAATTGACAAGGAGGATTCTGATGGTGAGGTGGTTTGTTTTAGTCAGGCACCCGGGGAGACACCTGTTGTCCGTGGGAGGAATATGGCCATTGACATGCCTGGTCAAAATACAAAAAAAATCAGCTCTTCGGTGTGGAATTATTTCAACACAAATGCGGACAACAGGTGTCAAGCCGTGTGTTGCCTTTGTCAAGCTGTAATAAGTAGGGGTAAGGATGTTAACCACCTCGGAACATCCTCCCTTATATGTCACCTGCAGCGCATTCATCATAAGTCAGTGACAAGTTCAAAAACTTTGGGTGACAGCGGAAGCAGTTCACTGACCACTAAATCCCTTCCTGTTGTAACCAAGCTCCTGCAAACCACACCACCAACTCCCTCAGTGTCAATTTCCTCCTTACCCAGGAAAGCCAATAGTCCTGCAGGCCATGTCACTGTCAAGTCTGACGAGTCCTCTCATGCCTGGGATTCCTCCGATGTATCCTTAAGTGTAACGCCTTCTGCTGCTGGCGCTGCTGTTGTTGCTGCTGGGAGTCGATCGTCATCCAAGAGGGGAAGTCGGAAGACCACTTGTACTACTTCCAGTAAGCAATTGACTGTCCAACAGTCCTTTGCGAGGAAGATGAAATATCACAGCAGTCATCCTGCTGCAAAGCAGATAACTCAGGCCTTGGCAGCCTGGGCGGTGAGAAATGTGGTTCCGGTATCCATTATTAATTCAGAGGCAACTATAGACTAGATTGAGGTAATGTGTCCCCGGTATCAAATACCATCTAGGTTCCATTTCTCTAGGCAGGCGATACCGAAAATGTACACAGACCTCAGAAAAAGACTCACCAGTGTCCTAAAAAATGCAGTTGTACCCAATGTTCACTTAACCACGGACATGTGGACAAGTGGAGCAGGGCAGACTCAGGACTATATGACTGTGACAGCCCACTGGGTAGATGTATTGCCTCCCGTAGCAAGAACAGCAGCGGCGGCACCAGTAGCAGCATCTCGCAAACGCCAACTCGTTCCTAGGCAGGCTACGCTTTGTATCACCGCTTTCCAGAATAGGCACACAGCTGACAACCTCTTACGTCAACTGAGAAAGATCATCACAGAATGGCTTACCCCAATTGGACTCTCCTGGGGATTTGTGACATCGGACAACGCCAGCAATATTGTGCGTGCATTACATCTGGGCAAATTCCAGCACGTCCCATGTTTTGCACATACATTAATTTGGTGGTGCAGAATTATTTAAAAAACGACAGGGGCGTGCAAGAGATGCTGTCGGTGGCCCGAAGAATTGCGGGCCACTTTCGGCATTCAGGCACCGCGTACAGAAGACTGGAGCACCACCAAACATTCCTGAACCTGCCCTGCCATCATCTGAAGCAAGAGGTGGTAACGAGGTGGAATTCAACCCTCTATATGCTTCAGAGGATGGAGGAGCAGCAAAAGGCCATTCAAGCCTATACATCTGCCTACGATATAGGCAAAGGAGGGGGAATGCACCTGACTCAAGCACAGTGGAGAATGATTTAAACGTTGTGCAAGGTTCTGCAACCCTTTGAACTTGCCACACGTGAAGTCAGTTCAAACACTGCCAGCCTGAGTCAGGTCATTCCCCTCATCAGGCTTTTGCAGAAGAAGCTGGAGACATTGAAGGAGGAGCTAAAACAGAGCGATTCCGCTAGGCATGTGGGACTTGTGGATGGAGCCCTTAATTCTCTTAACCAGGATTCACGGGTGGTCAATCTGTTGAAATCAGAGCACTACATTTTGGCCACCGTGCTCGATCCTAGATTTAAAACCTACGTTGTATCTCTCTTTCCGGCAGACACAAGTCTGCAGAGGTTCAAAGACCTGCTGGTGAGAAAATTGTCAAGTCAAGCGGAACGTGACCCGTCAACAGCTCCTCCTTCACATTCTCCCGCAACTGGGGCTGCGAGGAAAAGGCTAAGAATTCCGAGCCCACCCGCTGGCGGTGATGCAGGGCAGCCTGGAGCGAGTGCTGACATCTGGTCCGGACTGAAGGACCTGCAAACGATTACTGACATGTCGTCTACTGTCACTGCATATGATTCTCTCACCATTGAAAGAATGGTGGAGGATTATATGAGTGACCGCATCCAAGTAGGCACGTCAGACAGTCCGTACGTATACTGGCAGGAAAAAGAGGCAATTTGGAGGCCCTTGCACAAACTGGCTTTATTCTACCTAAGTTGCCCTCCCTCCAGTGTGTACTCCGAAAGAGTGTTTAGTGCAGCCGCTCACCTTGTCAGCAATCGGCGTACGAGGTTAATTCCAGAAAATGTGGAGAAGATGATGTTCATCAAAATGAATTATAATCAATTCCTCCGTGGAGACATTCACCAGCAGCAATTGCCTCCAGAAAGTACACGGGGACCTGAGATGGTGGATTCCAGTGGGTACGAATTAATAATCTGTGAGGAGGGGGATGTACACAGTGAAAGGGGTGAGGAATCGGAGGATGATGATGAGGTGGACATCTTGCCTCTGTAGAGCCAGTTTGTGCAAGGAGAGATTGATTGCTTCTTTTTTGGTGGGGGCACAAACCAACCAGTCATTTCAGTCACAGTCGTGTGGCAGACCCTGTCGCTGAAATGATGGGTTCGTTAAAGTGTGCATGTCCTGTTTATACAACATAAGGGTGGGTGGGAGGGCCCAAGGACAATTCCATCTTGCACCTCTTTTTTCTTTCATTTTTCTTTGCATCATGTGCTGTTTGGGGACAATTTTTTTGAAGGGCCATCCTGCCTGACACTGCAGTGCCACTCCTAGATGGGCCAGGTGTTTGTGTCGGCCACTTGTGTCGCTTAGCTTAGTCACACAGCCACCTTGGTGCGCCTCTTTTTTTCTTTGCATCATGTGCTGTTTGGGGACAATTTTTTTGAAGGGCCATCCTGCCTGACACTGCAGTGCCACTCCTAGATGGGCCAGGTGTTTGTGTCGGCCACTTGTGTCGCTTAGCTTAGTCACACAGCCACCTTGGTGCGCCTCTTTTTTTCTTTGCATCATGTGCTGTTTGGGGACAATTTTTTGGAAGGGCCATCCTGCCTGACACTGCAGTGCCACTCCTAGATGGGCCAGGTGTTTGTGTCGGCCACTTGTGTCGCTTAGCTTAGTCACACAGCGACCTTGGTGCGCCTCTTTTTTTCTTTGCATCATGTGCTGTTTGGGGACAATTTTTTGGAAGGGCCATCCTGTCTTGATTGACACTGCAGTGCCACTCCTAGATGGGCCAGGTGTTTGTGTCGGCCACTTGTGTCGCTTAGCTTAGTCACACAGCCACCTTGATGCGCCTCTTTTTTTCTTTGCATCATGTGCTGTTTGGGGACTATTTTTTTGAAGGGCCATCCTGCCTGACACTGCAGTGCCACTCCTAGATGGGCCAGGTGTTTGTGTCGGCCACTTGTGTCGCTTAGCTTAGTCATCCAGCGACCTCGGTGCAAATTTTAGGACTAAAAATAATATTGTGAGGTGTTCAGAATAGACTGGAAATGAGTGGAAATATTGGTTATTGAGGTTAATAATACTATGGGATCAAAATGACCCCCAAATTCTATGATTTAAGCTGTTTTTTAGGTTTTTTTGAAAAAAACACCCGAATACAAAACACACCCGAATCCGACAAAAAATTTTCGGTGAGGTTTTGCCAAAACGCTTCCGAACCCAAAACCAAAACACAAAACGCGAAAAATTTCCGGTGCACATCACTAGTATTAACTAACAATGGGGAATTGGTATCAAATATTGAAGTAGGAGAGCCCATAGGTAACAGCGACCACAGTATGGTCTCATTCAATATCAGTTTTCATAAGCAGTCCTATACTGGCTCAACTAGGACTCTAAACTTTAGCAAAGCCAACTTTGACATGATGAAGGAAGCATTAAGGAACATTGCTCTCATCCTTCAGTGCTGCCCTTTCTCTTGCTAAACAGTCATACTTCAAGAACCTCATCTCCTCCCAGTCTTCCAACCCCTGGCGCCTCTTTGCCACTCTCAACTCACTGCTCTGCCCACCTCCACCTCGTCTCCCTTCCTCACTCTCTGCTCTTGACTTTGCCACGTACTTCACATCCAAAATTGACTCCATACGTCAGGACATCACATCACAACAGACCATTAGTAACCAGCCTTCTCCCATCCCTTACCAACCCTCCCCATCCCTCGCACCAACTCTGACATCTTTCTCCCATGCATCTGGAGAGGAAGTCATGGCCCTCATTCGTTCCTGTCCCCTCACCACCTCCCCACTTGACCCTATCCCCTCTCGCCTCCTCTGCTACCTCTCTCCTTCTGCTTGTTCCCATCTTTCCCACCTTCTCAATCTCTCCCTCTTATCAGGCACTGTCCCCTCTGCCTTCAAGCATGTACTCATCTCTCCTATTCTTAAAAAACCTACCCTTGATCCAAACACTCTCTCCAACTACCGACCCATCTCTCTCCTCCCTTTTGCCTCCAAACTCCTTGAGCGTATTGTCTACAACCGCCTTACTTCCTTTCTTTCCTCACACTCACTGCTTGACCCATTCCAGTCTGGCTTCCGTCCTCTCCACTCCACTGAAACTGCCCTTACAAAAGTATGCAATGACCTCCATGTTGCTAAATCTAAGGGACACTACTCTACTTATTCTACTTGATCTCTCTGCTGCTTTTGACACTGTGGACCATCCTCTCCTACTGCAAATCCTTCACTCCATTGGTCTGTGTGACACTGCCCTCTCTTGGCTGTCTTCCTACCTTTCTGACCGTTCATTCTCTGTCTCCTCTCATGACTCTACCTCCCCCTCACTTCCACTAACTGTAGGGGTACCCCAAGGTTCTGTCCTTGGTCCGCTTCTCTTCTCTCTCTATACGTCCTCACTAGGTAAGCTCATTAGTTCTTTTGGTTTCCAATATCATCTCTATGCTGATGACACTCAAATCTATCTTTCCTCTCCAGACCTCTCCCCTGCTCTCCTCACTCGTATCTCCAACTGTCTCTCTGCTACCTCTTCCTGGATGTCCCAGCGCTTTCTTAAACTTAACATGTCTAAGACCGAGCTGATCATCTTCCCTCCCTCCCGCATAACTTCACCTCCTACAATCTCATTATCTATTGATGGCACTACTATCTCCTCTAGCCCCCAAGTGCGCTGTCTTGGAGTAATCCTTGACTCCTCCCTCTCCTTCAAACCACACATTCAGCACCTTTCACAAACCTGCCATTTTCATCTAAAAAATATTTCCAGGATCAGACCCTTTCTGACCCAGGATGCTACTAAGACTCTTATCCACTCACTGGTCATCTCCAGACTGGACTACTGTAATCTCCTCCTGACTGGCATTCCTGACAAATACCTCTCTCCACTCCAATCTATCCTCAATGCTGCTGCCCGGCTCATTTTCCTCACCAAACGCACTACATCCACCTCTCCTCTCTTACTAGACCTTCATTGGCTCCCCTTCCCTTTCAGAATCCATTTCAAGCTTCTCACACTTGCTTACAAAGCCCTCACCCACTCCTCTCCCATCTACATCTCTGACCTTATCTCCCTTTACACTCCCACACGTCCTCTTCGCTCTGCTAATGCACGCCGACTCTCCTGCCTACGGATTACTTCCTCCCACTCCTACCTCCAATATTTTTCACGTGCTGCACCACTTCTCTGGAATTCCCTACCTCTCCCCCTCAGACTCTCCACCTCTCTACAAAACTTCAAACGGGCTCTCAAGACCCACTTCTTCACCAAACCCAGCCAAATCTCATCCTAAACCTCTGTTCCATGCTCTCTATGTACCCCATCTGTCTCACCCCTGTCTGTCTACCCCTCCCCTTTAGAATGTAAGCTCTCACGAGCAGGGCCCTCTTCCCTCATGTGCTTATCCTTTTCTTACTCTAATAATATTCAACTGCACCAAATCCAGCAGTCTTCTGCCACCTGATACTTATTCCAGTGTCATCTGCTGATGTAGCTATGTTTATTTACCCTGTACTTGTCCTATATTGTCGTCAACTGTAAATTGCTGTTTTCCTGCTTGATTATTTGTTTATGTACTCTGTAATTGGGCGCTGCGGAACCCTTGTGGCGCCATATAAATAAAGGATAATAATAATAATAATAATAATAATAAGGGAAAAATACTACAGAGAAATGGGATGTATTAAAATCACTGCTAATTAATAATACTCGTAAATTTATTCCCACCAGCAGCAAAAAAAGGAATAAAAATCCCAAACCAATGTGGTTTAACAAAGATATAAAGGAATTAATGGACAAAAAAAACAACGAGCATTTAAAAAATACAAACCTGAGGGGGGTGCGGAGTCATTTCAACACTATAAGGTCTGTAACAAAATATGCAAAAAAGGAATAAGAGCGGCTAAAGTAGAAACTGAAAAACTAGTAGCAAAGGAAAGCAAAGCGAATCCCAAGTTTTTTTTAAGTACATCAACAGCAAGAGACTAAAGGGGGGTACACACGGAGCGATAATCTAAGCAATCTGACTAGATTGCTTAGATTTTCAGCAAGATCGCTCTGTGTGTAGCCCTAACAGCAATAGCGATGCGCAGGCCAATCTAGCCTGGGTGAAGTGAGCGCCCCCCCCGTCTCCCCCCACACGCTCAGCACAGATCGCGCTGTGCTGAGCGGCGGGAGAGATGTGTGCTGAGCGGTTCGCTCAGCACACATCTCTCCTGCATCGGCCTGTCTATATGGGCCTTTAAGAAGGAGAGTATAGGCCATTTAAAGCACAAGAGGGGAGTCTTGATCAAAAATTATAATGACATAGCAGAAAAACTAAACAAGTTTTTTTCAACGGTATTTACCAGAGAGGACCAAATGCTGGGTCTAACACAAAATCTCAACAAAGATAATGTCCCACTGCTAAATGCTTATTTATGTGAGGAGGTAGTCTGTGACCGATTAAAAAAGTTAAAGATTAATAAGTCACCTGGTCCCGATGGAATTCACCCAACGGTTCTTATGGAGCTGCATGCTGAACTAGCAAGACCTCTATTTTTGATCTTCATGGATTCGGTTAAATCGGGTATGGTTCCCAAAGACTGGCATATAGCGGAGGTCATGCCGATATTTAAAAAGGGGAGCACAGCTGAACCAGGTAATTATGGACCAGTCTTACATCTATAGTGGGAAAGTATTGGAAGGTATTCTAAGGGACAGTATTCAAAAGTTCCTTGAAGCAAATAAGGTCATTAAAAGGAACCAACATGGATTTGTGAAGGACAGATCATGTCAGACCAACTTACTTGGCTTTTGTGAAACAGTAAGTGCGAACCTGGATCAGGGTAAGGAGGTGGATATAATCTTTTTAGACTTTGCCAAAGCTTTCGACACTGTACCACACATGCGTCTTATCTACAAGCTACAAGAAATAGGGCTAGGGAGCACAATATGCATTTGGGTCAGTAATTGGTTAGATAATAGAGAGCAGCGCGTTGTGGTCAATAGATCATTTTCAAATTGGACTAAAGTACTAAGTGGTGTGCCATAAGGGTCTGTACTTGGACTACTTTTGTTCAACATTTTCATCAACGACCTAACAGTAGGTCTAGAGAGCATGGTATCAATTTTTGCAGACGTTACCAAATTGTGTAAGGTTATAAATACGGAGGGGGATGCTGAGTCTCTTCAGAACGACTTAACTAAACTGGAAGCATGGGCAGCAAAATGGAGAATAAGATTCAACACAGACAAGTGTAAGGTAATGCACTGTGGGGGCAAGCCCAAAAATAACACCTACATACTAAATGGGGTAATATTAGGGGATTCTGTACTGGAAAAAGACTTAGGGGTTCACATAGATAACAAATTAAGCAGCAGTACCCAAAGTAGGAGTGCAGCAAAGAAGGCTAATAAGATATTAGCATGCGGAAAATGGGGAATTGATGCAAGGGACGAGAGTATTATACTCCCATTATATAAATCACTAGTGAGGCCTCATTTTGAATACTGTGTGCAATTTTGGGCACCATATTACAAAAAGGATATCCTGGAGCTAGAAAAGGTTCAGAGGCGGGCGACCAAACTAATCAAGGGCATGGAGACGCTGGAATACGAGGAAAGGCTTGCAAGGCTAGGCATGTTTACATTGGAAAAGAGGAGACTAAGAGGGGACATGATCAACATCTACAAATATATAAGGTGGTCAATACACAGAGCTTGGGAGGGACCTGTTTTCTATAAGATCAGCACAGAGGACACGTGGTTACTCGTTTAGGTTAGAGGAGAGGAGTTTCTGCACATTGAGGTGAAAAGGTTTTTTCACAGTAAGGATAATACGTGTTTGGAATTCCCTGCCTGAGAGAGTAGTAACTGCAACACCTTTAAGAATGGGTTAGATAAATTCCTATTGGATAAAGATATTTAGGGTTATGGTGCGTAGGCACTCATTATAGTTAATATAACTAGTCCTAACATAAAAATAACTAGTCCTATAATAAGACTGCAAAGGAGACCACAAATAGGTTGAACTCGATGGACAATTGTCTTTTTTCAACCTTAGTTACTATGTTACTATGAATACGGTAGCATACGAATTCGCACAGAAAAGCCACAAAGTCATATTCAATATTCTATTTATATAGTGCATAATTTACACATAGTCTCCATACACATTGCCAGCAACTTACATACACATAAAAGGTAGAACAATAGAGTTATTCAGCTTTACAGGATTTGAGGGACTGAGAAAAGGTTATGACTTCGTGTTTGGTATCCAGATGTGCAGTATTTCGTAATCTGCATTCCGGTTGCTATTTGCAGTTGATCACGTGTATCTGCGTGTAGATATATGCAGAAATATAATATTAGCAAACTGTTATGATACTGTACTCAGGATATTCGTCGGGAACCCAGTGGCGAACACCTGCAAGCACACCTGGACCAAGCATCGCCCATTCATTCAAAGCAACCTATGACCCCTCATGTACTGTAAATGACCTGCCCCTTGACCTATGCAAGAAGAGCTTACATTTCCCATTGTATTGTATTTGGACTCATTGTATAAAATAGAGGTCTCCTGATCTAGGCTTCAGTCCCTATTCTCTGAAGGTCATCTTGCTAAGACTGACTGAGTCACTGAGTCCTGGATCTGGGAGCGCTCGCGAACAAACGTATGTACTATTGGTGGTAGCTCTTCTCTGTAATATTGTTGTATCTTTTATTTGTATCTTTTGAGTAGATACTATTGATGCGTTGGACCACAACATTACATTTAACTACTGGTGTCACATTCCATTCTTGTTTGGGGATAAGGTGTTTTCAGCCACACGTGTCGCTGCATTGTGCGCATAGTGTGTCGGCGTGTATACGCAACGTGCATACATATCTTACCGGTTATTTGCTTATGTTTAACGGCCGCAGTGGCCCGAACCACAGTGTGATTAGGTATTGCTTTTCCTTGTAAAATAATTGAACTTTACACATATTGGCCCTCATTCCGAGTTGATCGGTCGCAAGGCGAATTTAGCAGAGTTACACACGCTAAGCCGCCGCCTACTGGGAGTGAATCTTAGCTTCTTAAAATTGCGACCGATGTATTCGCAATATTGCGATTACTAACTACTTAGCAGTTTCAGAGTAGCTCCAGACTTACTCTGCCTGTGCGATCATTTCAGTGCTTGTCGTTCCTGGTTGACGTCACAAACACACCCAGCGTTCGCCCAGGCACTCCCACCGTTTCAGCGGCCACTCCTGCGTTTTTTCCGGAAACGGTAGCGTTTTCAGCCACACGCCCCTGAAACGCCGTGTTTCCGCCCAGTAACACCCATTTCCTGTCAATCACATTACGATCGCCGGAGCGAAGAAAAAGCCGTGAGTAAAAATACTTTCATCATAGTAAAGTTACTTGGCGCAATCGCAGTGCGAACATTGCGCATGCGTACTAAGCGGATTTTCACTGCGATGCGATGAAAAATACCGAGCGAACAACTCGGAATGAGGGCCCTTATGTGTATCTGGCACAGTGGGGACATATTATGTGTATCTGACACTGCACTGCTGGGGGCATATAATGTGTATCTGGCACTGCACTGCTAGGGGCATATAATGTGTATCTGACAATGTAAGGGCATATAATGTGTATCTGACAATGTGGGGTCATATAATGTGTATCTGACACTGTGGGGGCATATAATGTGTATCTGACACTGTGGGGGCATATTATGTGTATTTGACACTGGGGGCATATTATGTGTATCTGGCACTTCATTGCTGGGGGCATATAATGTGTATCTGGCACTGCACTGCTGGGGGCATATAATGTGTATCTGACAATGTGGGGTCATATAATGTGTATCTGGTACTGTGCGGCATATGTATAGCTGGCACAGTGTGGACATATGTGTATCTGGCACTGTGGGGGAATATAATGTGTATCTGGCACTGCTGGGGGCATATGTGTATCTGGCAATGCTGGGGGCATATGTGTATCTGGCACTGCACTACTAGGGGCATGTATGTATCTGGCACTGCTGGGGTCATATAACGTGTATCTGGCACTACTGGGGGTGTATGTGTATTTGGCACTACTGGGGGTTTATGTGTATCTGGCACTGCACTACTGGGGTCATTATGTGTATCTGACACTATACTGGAAACATTATGTGTAAGGAACACTACTGTGGGTGTTATGTGTAAGGCTGCTAATTGTGTGTGTTGAGGGGGTGTGAAAATATATTTATTTACAGTTTGATAATATAAAGTTGCAAGGCCACGCCCACTTTTCCAGGAGCGGGTGCGCCTTCGCTGCACGCATGGGGGGAGGGCACTTCGACATTTTCTCGCTCGGGTGCTAGTAGACCTGGAGCCGGCCCTGTTTATACACATATATAAATATATATATATATCTCCTTACTCCCCCACACATACCACAGTCTGAGTCTCCATCTCTCTTTCCTCCCGCACACCCCACAGTCTGTCTCTCCCCACTGACTCTATGCTGCATTCCAAGCTCCCCCATCCCAAAGCCCTGTATCTCCTCACCAATCCACTCTTACCCCACAGAGAGACTCACCTGCGCTGCACTCCCCAGTATCCAGACCCTCACACTGCACAGCAGGCACCATGCGGCCCTCACGCCCCACCAGAAGAGACCGGTGCAGGGCACCGAAATCCCAGCCAACAGAGCTGCTGCCATGTCCCATAACTGCCTGCAATAGAGCGGGACCTTGAAGAGTAGCACCTGGGAGGTCTCAGATGAGCCACAGGGATAACACAAAAAGAGGTCAATCATTGGAGCATACAGTTAGAGTCAAAGACAAAGTAGCTGATCAACATAGTAAACCTAATACTCTGCTGCAGCCAGAGTGGGGCTTAAACAAGGAAGCTTAGTTTGCATTACCCACTTCTATGATGTCAGCGGTCGCATAAAGCCACGGAAGTGCCAAGAACCTGCCCCTATAAGAATAGAGTATCTGCTCAGACAACAAAGTCAGTGTGGTGCAGATTGCAGCAACATGGAGGCCACCCGTGAATCATGGACTTGGTAGGAGCACTTTGGGCTCTACACATGGCATTTTTTGACATTACCTTACATATGGATTCCAAACACCCCAAGCAAGGCTTCTGAAGGATTTCTTGTATGGGAATAAATTAAATAAACATCTGAACTTTGTCCATGAAACCTACTATCAATCTTGTATTAACTTGTAACTCTAGGTTATTATTGGCAATGTTTTGCCGCCACCTTTTGTCAAAAAAAAAAAGATATTTCTAGGGGAAAATACTTACACCCTGGTTCCGTACCTGAAAAATAAAACAATTTGAAACTGTGAATTAAAGTCACAAAATTCCTTGTTAGAGGCTATGGGGTCTGTACAAGCACATAAAGAACATAGGGGGTCTATATACTAAGCACTGGAGAGAGTTAAAGTGGACGGAGATAAAGTACCAGCCAACCAGCTCCTAACTGCCATTTTTCAAACACGGGCAGATGTATTAAGCCTGGAGAAGTGATAAAGCAATTATAAGTGCAAGGTGATAAAGCACCAGACAATCAGCTCCAATATGTAAATTGACGGTTAGGAGCTGATTGGCTGGTGCGTTATCACCTTGAACTTATCACTACTGCATCACTTCTCCTGGCTAAATATATCTGCCCCAGAGTGTAACATTGCAGTTAATAACTGATTGGCTGATACTTTATCTCTCTCCATTTTCTCTCCCTCCAAGGCTTATTTAATAGACCCCATAGGGCCTGATTCAGATGTGGCCGCTATTTTGATTTTTACGCTGTTGAGCCGTTATCAGTGCACTGGGCATGCGTCTTAGCCCCAATGCGCACATGTGGCGATTGAATTCTGCGACCACCGCTGCATATTTGTACGCAGTTGCTTGGATCTGTGAATGTGCCTGTCGGCATCTCAGTACATTTCCAGGCAGCCGCAGCATTAGTCTATTTTCGCTCGGTAGCTACGTAAAAAAATAAAGGTTGTGATTCCATTAGTGATCACATCAGAATCAGGCCCATAATTGCAATGAGAGAAGCAGAACAAGAAGAAGTGAAAGTGTGGACAGTGGGCGGATGACAAAGTTTGGCTGTAAGGACAAGAACGCAACAGTGATAATACCCAGCATAAGTGGCCGTTAGAATGCAATATGCCACTCGTCATGCAGAGTAGGACAGACTATCACAGGAACAAAGCTGCTAGGATTTAATGTATCAGTAATTTTGTCCAACACAATGTAATATGCCAGTAATGACTAGCAGGGTGTGACATGGCTCTATTACCTTAATAACAGTAAATTCGATAATAATCATACCCACTCATATAAATTAATGTCTTTACAGAAAAATATGCCAATAATAACGCGAAGGGTACACAATAGGCCAGTAATAATGACCTCTAGAACACAGGACCTCTTTCAGTAAGGATATCAAAAAATCCGTCCGATTATCAAATGACTGCACATGCGCAGCGTTCGCATTGCTCACGCGTGAGTAAAAATAGTGACAAAAATTGCATACACTTTGTGATCGCAATGCAGCCGCTGTTTGACTGACAGGAAGCTGGCGTTCCTGGGCAGAAACATGCCGATTTCTGGGTGTGTCTGAAAAAACGGAGGCGTGCCCAGGCGTTTTTATGGAGGGCCTCTGATGTTAGCGATGACCACTTCCAGCCTCTTGTGTCGCAAGAATTGTGGATGACCTTGCCTGGCGCAGATAGGAAAAATCTACGATGTTCCAGGAATTGTGTATGGTTTTGCGATCAGCCCACATATTGCTACGCATTCGCAATTTCTGCAATGGCAGTTTTTTCTCTATGTCTGGGCGGCAAATATTTGATCGCAGCAACTGCTTTTTTGCAGAAATTGCAATCCTTACTGAATAAGGTCCATAGTATACCAGTAATAATAATACCCAGTTGGGTTAATTGTCCATATAATGCTCAGAAGACAATAGCATGTTGGTAAAATGTTATTTGCCGGTCATAACAGTCAAAAAGTGTCACAGCCACCAGTTCAGATTACCTGCAGGACCAGCATTGCAGGATGGCGCCAGGCTGAAGAGGCGCCGTCCCTGCTCTGATGTGCCGGCCATTCCTAGTACGCACATCCAGTCTCTCTCTGGCTGGTCTCCCCCCCCCCCCTTCCCTTTCCCCCCTGGATCGGATGAGCGGGATAGACCGCAGGGAGATTATTGTTGCACTTCATGCTGGATTGGAATCCGTCGGCAGCTGCTGCCGCTGACAGTGCTGTGGCCGTGTTTAGGGCACTGCAGTGCTCTCATGCGGTGCAGAACCCAGAGCAGAAAGTTTTATGGCGTGCTGGGTGCCGGTCAAAGTTTTTGCCGCCACATTACTGCTGCAGCGCGGATAATTGATCCGTCCCTCCGCCTTTAAGTCGCTTGCCTCCTAAGAAATGGTTGCAGGGAGGAGGAATGTCGGCAGCTATGCAGTCCTGGCAGCAGGTAATTATGTTTATTACTTTACAGCAGTGGGAGAAGACTCTGGTGTCTTGTTATTATTGCCAGACCAATTTTCCAGGTCTGTTGAAGTATTTGTGTGCTGTGGGATTATTTGAACTACAGTATATTACATTTTTCCTCTGGCACACAATGTTAAATACAATCCAGGATGGAGGGCATATCATTTACTAAGGTATACTGTATATTATACACATAGACAGAGAGATGTCTATAGTGGCCCCAAAATAGTATCTTACCATGGGACCTTCATCCGGCTCTGCAATCAGTCAGTCCCTCCTCCCCCGCCCCACGCTGATTGAGTAGGGAAGATTCTAGAGTGAGTGGAGAGAGCTATATTAGGGGAGAGAGCTGTGTAATGTGGATAGCTAGATTATGGGGATCAGGGTGAGTGGGGAGAGACGTGTGTGAGGAGTGGAGGGTTTTATTATGGGTGGATCTGTGTGAGGGGGTAGAACTGTATGTATACACTATGTATTTAAACATACATTAATATGGGGCCCTTAAGGTGGTGTATTTTCTAGAATCATGTGGGGTCTTTATCTGGCTCTATACAGTCTAACAATATTCACCCTACTTATGGCTATAATAACGGCCCCCAAGGGCACCGTCAGGGCCACCCACTATATGGCACCTCTCCCTGACACCTGTAAACTGGGGAAGGGGGCACAAAACTCTGTTTTGCCTCCGGGCGACTAGGATGAACTTACGCTACTGGTGGGTAGGCTACAATTAGGCAATTTAATGCAAATTACATCATCAATTTGTAGGGCTGCCCACTTCACGGAGGGGGGTGGGGGGATTGACCTACTCTCTCAGGAGTCCTGGAGAGCCCCCAATAGGATAGATTAGGTAAGTATGCGTTGGATGCAAACTCGAAATGAACAATGGTGGTCATTCCGAGTTGATCGCTAGCTGCATTTGTTCGCAGCACAGCGAGGAGGCAAAAAAAGGGCAGTTTTGCGCATGTGTATGTGGTGCAATGCGCACGCGCATTGTACAATTGCTACGAACGATGTAGTTTCACACAAGGTCTAGCAAAGCTTTTCAGCCGCACTGCTGGCCGCAGAATGATTGCCAGTAAGAGGGCTTTTCTGGGTGTCAACTGACCGTTTTCAGGGAGTGTTCGGTAAAATGCAGGCGTGCCAGGAAAAACGCAGGCGTGGCTGGGCGAACGCAGGTCGTGTTTGTGACGTCAAAACAGGAACTAAACAGTCTGAAATGATCACAAGTGCTGAGTAGGTATTGAGCTACTCTAAAACTGCACAAAAAAAGTTTGCCGCCACTCTGCGATCCTTTCGTTCGCACTTCTGCTAAGCTAAAATACACTCCCAGTGGGAGGCGGCATAGCATTTGTATGAGTGCTAAAAACTGCTAGCGAGCGAACAACTCGGAATGACCACCAATATCTACATTGGTACAGCAGGCCAAGGCAACTAATAGTTTGTTCATGCAGACAGCAGTGCATGCTGGAAAGGAAGGATTTTACAGAAACTGATTAAGGGACAAGCATCAGCTGGATGCTCATTAGAGCCAGTTGAGAGAAATAAGTACTCTGCAATGTGTGGCAACAGTAAGTTAAGTTCATATAGCCAATGAAGCAATATATAACAGCCAATTGAGCATCAGGAATTTAGTACAATGCTGTTTGCCATTCTACACTTGTTAATTACCTTCCCTAATTATACTGCAAGGCAAGAAAACAGACAGATGCAGAGAGAAGCAGCTACAGTACAGTATAGCTAGGTGGAGGCGCATTTATATAAAATGCTGCATATTTTAAAACATTGGGCCTAATTGATGTTTGTAAGTAAAGCAAAAAAGCAAGCAACTAGGCAAAACCATGTTGCACTGCAGGTGGGACAGATGTAACATGTGCAGAGAGATTTAGATGGGTTGCATTTTTTTCTGTGCAGGGTAAATACTGGCCAGGCCGGCGACAGGGGGGGTCAAACAGGGCATCGGGACCAGGCCCCAAGAATCAGAAGGGCCCCAAGGATACCCAAAGTAGTGCAGGGATGTGAGCCGTTTTGTCCAAACAGGGCAGTGAGGGAGGCAGTGTGGACGAAGCCTCAGAGTGACAGGAGCCTCTCACACACAGTGACTGTTCGGCGCAAGTCTACTCCCGCTATTCCAGGTCTAGCTCTGTTGCAGGCAGTTACGGGACACGGGCAGCAGCACCGCTGGCCAAGATTCCCGTGCCCTATGCTGGCTTTTTCTCGTGGGGTGTGAGGGCCACATGGTACCTGCTGTGTGGTGTTTGGGTCTGGATACTGGAGAATGCAGCGCAGGTGATTTTCTCTCCGGAGTAAGGGTGTATTTGTGAGGGGATACAGGGCTTTGGGATGGTGTAGGGGGCTGGGAATGCAGCATGGAGTCATTGGGGAGAGGTAGAATGTGGGGTGTGTAGAACAAAGGAATTAGGGAGACACAGACTGTGGTGTGTATGGGGGAGCAACGAGAGATATGCATATTTACATATGTGCATAGATATATACATAAATATATATATATATATATATATTTATTTTGTTTCTTAATAACGCAGCAAATTCCGTTGCACTTGTGTGTGTATATATACACTGCTCAAAAAAAATAAAGGGAACACTAAAATAACACATCCTAGATCTGAATGAATGAAATATTCTTATTAAATACTTTGTTCTTCACATAGTTGAATGTGCTGACAACAAAATCACACAAAAATGATCAATGGAAATCAAATTTATTAACCCATGGAGGTCTGGATTTGGAGTCACACTCAAAATTAAAGTGGAAAAACACACTACAGGCTGATCCAACTTTGATGTAATGTCCTTAAAACAAGTCAAAATGAGGCTCAGTAGTGTGTGTGGCCTCCACGTGCCTGTATGACCTCCCTACAATGCCTGGGCATGCTCCTGATGAGGTGGCGGATGGTCTCCTGAGGGATCTCCTCCCAGACCTGGACTAAAGCATCCGCCAACTCCTGGACAGTCTGTGGTGCAACGTGGCGTTGGTGGATGGAGCGAAACATGATGTCCCAGATGTGCTCAATTGGATTCAGGTCTGGGGAACGGGCGGGCCAGTCCATAGCATCAATGCCTTCGTCTTGCAGGAACTGCTGACACACTCCAGCCTCACGAGGTCTAGCATTGTCTTGCATTAGGAGGAACCCAGGGCCAACCGCACCAGCATATGGTCTCACAAGGGGTCTGAGGATCTCATCCCGGTACCTAATGGCAGTCAGGCTACCTCTGGCGAGCACATGGAGGGCTGTGCGGCCCCCCCAAAGAAATGCCACCCCACACCATTACTGACCCACTGCCAAACCGGTCATGCTGGAGGATGTTGCAGGCAGCAGAACATTCTCCTTGGCGTCTCCAGACTCTGTCACGTCTGTCACATGTGCTCAATGAGAACCTGCTTTCATCTGTGAAAAGCACAGGGTGCCAGTGGCGAATTTGCCAATCTTGGTGTTCTCTGGCAAATATCAAACGTCCTGCACGGTGTTGGGCTGTAAGCACAACCCCCACCTGTGGACATCGGGCCCTCATACCACCCTCATGGAGTTTGTTTCTGATCGTTTGAGTAGACACATGCACATTTGTGGCTTGCTGGAGGTCATTTTGCAGGGCTCTGGCAGTGCTCCTCCTGTTCCTCCTTGCGCAAAGGCGGAGGTAGCGGTCCTGCTGCTGGGTTGTTGCCCTCCTACGGCCTCCTCCACGTCTCCTGATGTACTGGCCTGTCTCCTGGTAGCACCTCCATGCTCTGGACACTACGCTGACAGACACAGCTCGCATTGATGTGCCATCCTGGATGAGCTGCACTACCTAGGCCACATATTTATTTCTTTATTTTTACATTTATTTTTATATTTATTTTTATTTTCATTTTCACTTGCATTCATTTTATTCTATTATCATTTGTTTATTTCTTTTTCTCATTTATATATATCATTAATCCACCTTAATATTGTTTATAATATTAGCGTGGTGCCACCTAGATATACATTAAAATAAAAGTACACTTAGTAGGCACAGCGTTGTTAATTAGGTATGTCACATATTGCTGCAGCTGCGTTGTGACGTTTGGAGGAGGTTTGTAGATATTTTGCGTTCCACCGCGGACATAGGTGGAATGCAAACGTCACTTCTGGCGTCGGCGCATGGGATTGCGCTCCACGAGCGCTAGGTGGAACGCATGGAAGTGGTAGTTATAGGATCAGCGTTTACACACAGCATTTAAGGCGGAAGTGAGGTCACTTCCTGTTACACTAATAGGTATTAAAAGTTACTTTTTTAGCACTTTATTGCACTTTTGGTACATACTTTAAAATATTAAAAGGTGCACATGCACCATATATACCTATGTGGGCAGTTTTATTGCATATTTGGACCCTATATAGGTCTTAATTCCCCATACCGGATCCTATTGGCTAATAAATCTAGGAAGTGAGGTAAGCTGGGTATAGGGTATATAAGCCCCACACTTCAGTCCCTCAGTCACTTGCACTTTGGGAGAGCACACAGGAGCACACTTGAATGCTGTAAGTACCATCACTATAGAGGTTGAAGGATTAATATCACGTTATTTATGTTATCATCCATTTATATTGAATTAACCTATTGTAGGTTGTTCGTCTGTGGATATACACAACTTTTTTTATGAGAATCTCCCCAAGTGGGTATGTATACTCATATTTAATTGGATAATTAATTCACTTCTATCACTAATATAGATTGATATTTTTGAATATTTATATTGCCTTTATTTAGGGCTTTCCACCAGTTTTTATTTGATCAGACCCTCACGATTTGGGATATGAGGTCCTATTCTTTTAAGTAAGTTCTTTCAAGAGTACATACAGGTTGAGTATCCCTTATCCAAAATGCTTGGGACCAGAGGTATTTTGGATATCGGATTTTTCCGTATTTTGGAATAATTGCATACCATAATGAGATATCATGGCAATGGGACCTAAATCTAAGCACAGAATGCATTTATGTTTTATATGCACCTTATACACACAGTCTGAAGGTAATTTTAGCCAATATTTCTCTGACGTCCTAAGTGGATGCTGGGGACTCCGTCAGGACCATGGGGAATAGCGGCTCCGCAGGAGACAGGGCACAAAAATAAAAGCTTTAGGACTAGGTGGTGTGCACTGGCTCCTCCCCCTATGACCCTCCTCCAAGCCTCAGTTAGGTTTTTGTGCCCGGCCGAGAAGGGTGCAATCTAGGTGGCTCTCCTAAAGAGCTGCTTAGAATAAAAGTTTGTTAGGTTTTTTATTTTCAGTGAGACCTGCTGGCAACAGGCTCACTGCATCGAGGGACTAAGGGGAGAAGAAGTGAACTCACCTGCGTGCAGGATGGATTGGCTTCTTAGGCTACTGGACACTAGCTCCAGAGGGACGATCACAGGTACAGCCTGGATGGGTCACCGGAGCCGCGCCGCCGGCCCCCTTACAGATGCTGAAGAGAGAAGAGGTCCAGAAATCGGCGGCTGAAGACTTCCCAGTCTTCTTAAGGTAGCGCACAGCACTGCAGCTGTGCGCCATTGCTCTCAGCACACTTCACACCGCGGTCACTGAGGGTGCAGGGCGCTGGGGGGGGCGCCCTGGGCAGCAATGTAATTACCTTTACTGGCTAAAAATACATCACATATAGTCCCTGGGCTATATGGATGTATTTAACCCCTGCCAGGATTACAGAAAAAACCGGGAGAAGAGCCCGCCGTGAAGGGGGCGGGGCCTATCTCCTCAGCACACAGCGCCATTTTTCCCACACAGATCCGCTGGTGGGAAGGCTCCCAGGCTCTCCCCTGCACTGTACTACAGAAACAGGGTTAAAACAGAGACGGGGGGCATATTTTGGCGATATAAATATATATTAAGCTGCTATAAGAGAAAACACTTACTATAAGGTTGTCCCTGTATAATTATAGCGCCTTGGTGTGTGCTGGCAAACTCTCCCTCTGTCTCCCCAAAGGGCTAGTGGGGTCCTGTCCTCTATCAGAGCATTCCCTGTGTGTGTGCTGTGTGTCGGTACGTGTGTGTCGACAGGTATGAGGACGATGTTAGTGGAGGCGGAGCAATTGCCTGTAATGGGATGTCACCCCCTAGGGAGTCGACACCGGAATGGATGGCTTTATTTATGGAATTACGTGATAGTGTCAACACGCTACAAGGTCGGTTGACGATATGAGACGGCCGGCAAACCAATTAGTACCTGTCCAGGCGTCTCAAACACCGTCAGGGGCTTTAAAACGCCCATTACCTCAGTCGGTCGTCATAGACACAGACACGGACACTGACTCCAGTGTCGACGGTGAAGAAACAAACGTATTTTCCAGTAGGGCCACACGTTACATAATCACGGCAATGAAGGAGGCGTTACATATTCTGATACTACAAGTACCAAAAAAATGGGTATTATGTGGGGTGTGAAAAAAACTACCTGTAGTTTTTCCTGAATCAGATAAATTGATTGAAGTGTGTGATGAAGCGTGGGTTACCCCCGATAGGAAGTGCTAATTTCAAAGAAGTTATTGGCATTATACCCTTTCCCGCCAGAGGTTAGGGCGCGCTGGGAAACACCCCCTAGGGTAGATAAGGCGCTCACACGCTTATCAAAACAAGTGGCGTTACCGTCTCCTGATACGGCCGCCCTCAAAGATCCAGCTGATAGGAGGCTGGAAAATACTCTAAAAAGTATATACACACATACTGATGTTATACTGCGACCAGCATCGCCCCAGCATGGATGTGCAGTGCTGGGGGGGTTTGGTCGGAATCTCTGACTGAAAATATTGATACCCTTGACAGGGACAGTATTTTATTGACTATAGAGCATTTAAAGGATGCATTTCTATATATGCGTGATGCACAGAGGGATATTTGCACTCTGGCATCAAGAGTAAGTGCGATGTCCATTTCTGCCAGAAGATGTTTATGGACACGACAGTGGTCAGGTGATGCGGATTCCAAACGGCACATGGAAGTATTGCCGTATAAAGGGGAGGAGTTATTTGGGGTCGGTCTATCGGACCTGGTGGCCACGGCAACAGCTGGAAAATCCACCTTTTTTATCCCAAGTCACCTCTCAGCAGAAAAAGACACCGTCTTTTCAGCCTCAGTCCTTTCGTCCCAATAAGGGCAAGCGGGCAAAAGGCCAGTCATATCTGCCCCGGGGTAGAGGAAAGGGAAAAAGACTGCAGCAGGCAGCCCCTTCCCAGGAACAGAAGCCCTCCACCGCTTCTGCCAAGGCCTCAGCATGACGCTGGGGCCTTACAAGCGGACTCAGGTACGGTGGGGGGTCGTCTCAAGAGTTTCAGCGCGCAGTGGGCTCACTCGCAAGTGGACCCCTGGATCCTACAGGTAGTATCCCAGGGGTACAGATTGGAATTCGAGACGTCTCCCCCTCGCAGGTTCCTGAAGTCTGCTTTACCAACGTCTCCCTCCGACAGGGAGGCAGTATTGGAAGCAATTCACAAGCTGTATTCCCAGCAGGTGATAATAAGAGTACCCCTCCTACGACAGGGAAAGGGGTATTATTCCACACTATTTGTGGTACCGAAGCCAGACGGCTCGGTGAGACCTATTTTAAATCTGAAATCTTTGAACACTTACATACAAAGGTTCAAATTCAAGATGGAGTCACTCAGAGCAGTGATAGCGAACCTGGAAGAAGGGGACTATATGGTGTCCCTGGACATCAAGGATGCTTTCCTCCATGTCCAAATTTGCCCTTCTCACCAAGGGTACCTCAGGTTCGTAGTACAGAACTGTCACTATCAGTTTCAGACGCTGCCGTTTGGATTGTCCACGGCACCCCGGGTCTTTACCAAGGTAATGGCCGAAATGATGATTCTTCTTCGAAGAAAAGGCGTCTTAAATTATCCCTTACTTGGACGATCTCCTGATAAGGGCAAAGTCCAGGGAACAGTTGGAGGTCGGAGTAGCACTATCTTGGATACTGCTACAACAGCACGGGTGGATTCTAAATATTCCAAAATCGCAGCTGATCCCGACGACACGTCTGCTGTTCCTAGGGATGATTCTGGACACAGTCCAGAAAAAGGTGTTTCTCCCGGAGGAGAAAGCCAGGGAGTTATCCGAGCTAGTCAGGAACCTCCTAAAACCAGGAAAAGTGTCAGTGCATTATTGCACAAGGGTCCTGGGAAAAATGGTGGCTTCCTACGAAGCGATTCCATTCGGCAGATTTCACGCAAGAACTTTTCAGTGGGATCTGCTGGACAAATGGTCCGGATCGCACCTTCAGATGCATCAGCGGATAACCCTGTCTCCAAGGACAAGGGTGTCTCTTCTGTGGTGGCTGCAGAGTGCTCATCTACTAGAGGGCCGCAGATTCGGCATTCAGGACTGGGTCCTGGTGACCACGGATGCCAGCCTGAGGGGCTGGGGAGCAGTCACACAGGGAAAAAATTTCCAGGGAGTGTGGTCAAGTCTGGAGACTTCACTTCACATAAACACACTGGAGTTAAGGGCAATTTACAATGCTCTAAGCCTAGCAAGACCTCTGCTTCAAGGTCAACCGGTGCTGATCCAGTCGGACAACATCACGGCAGTCGCCCACGTAAACAGACAGGGCGGCACAAGAAGCAGGAGGGCAATGGCAGAAGCTGCAAGGATTTTCCGCTGGGCGGAAAATCGTGTGATAGCACTGTCAGCAGTGTTCACGATCTCCACCCGGGAGAGTGGGGACTTCATCCGGAAGTCTTCCACATGATTGTGAACCGTTGGGAAAGACCAAAGGTGGACATGATGGCGTCCCGCCTCAACAAAAAACTGGACAGGTATTGCGCCAGGTCAAGGGACCCTCAGGCGATAGCTGTGGACGCTCTGGTAACACCGTGGGTGTACCAGTCAGTGCATGTGTTCCCTCCTCTGCCTCTCATACCCAAGGTACTGAGAATTATAAGACGGAGAGGAGTAAGAACTATACTTGTGGCTCCGGATTGGCCAAGAAGGACTTGGTTCCCGGAACTTCAAGAGATGCTCACAGAGGACCCATGGCCTCTGCCGCTAAGAAGGGACTTGCTTCAGCAAGGACCCTGTCTGTTCCAAGACTTACCGCGGCTGCGTTTGACGGCATGGCGGTTGAACGCCGGATTCTAAGGGAAAAAGGCATTCCGGAAGAAGTCATACCTACCCTGGTCAAAGCCAGGAAGGAGGTGACCGCACAACATTATCACCGCATTTGGCGAAAATATGTTGTGTGGTGTGAGGCCAGGAAGGCCCCCACGGAGGAATTTCAACTCGGTCGATTCCTGCATTTCCTGCAAACAGGAGTGTCTATGGGCCTCAAATTGGGGTCCATTAAGGTTCAAATTTCGGCCCTGTCGATTTTCTTCCAGAAAGAATTGGCTTCAGTTCCTGAAGTCCAGACATTCGTCAAGGGAGTACTGCATATATAACCCCCTTTTGTGCCTCCAGTGGCACCGTGGGATCTCAACGTAGTTCTGGGATTCCTAAAATCACATTGGTTTGAACCGCTCAAATCTGTGGATTTGAAATATCTCACATGGAAAGTGACCATGCTGTTGGCCCTGGCCTCGGCCAGGCGAGTGTCAGAATTGGCGGCTTTGTCTCACAAAAGCCCATATCTGATTTTCCATTCGGACAGGGCAGAACTGCGGACTCGTCCCCAGTTTCTCCCTAAGGTGGTGTCAGCGTTTCACCTGAACCAACCTATTGTGGTGCCTGCGGCTACTAGGGACTTGGAGGACTCCAAGTTGCTAGACGTTGTCAGGGCCCTGAAAACATATGTTTCCAGGTCGGCTGGAGTCAGGAAAACTGACTCGCTGTTTATCCTGTATGCACCCAACAAGCTGGGTGCTCCTGCTTCTAAGCAGACGATTGCTCGTTGGATTTGTAGTACAATTCAGCTTGCACATTCTGTGGCAGGCCTGCCACAGCCAAAATCTGTAAATGCCCATTCCACAAGGAAGGTGGGCTCATCTTGGGCGGCTGCCCGAGGGGTCTCGACTTTACAACTTTGCCGAGCTGCTACTTGGTCAGGGGCAAACACGTTTGCAAAATTCTACAAATTTGATACCCTGGCTGAGGAGGACCTGGAGTTCTCTCATTCGGTGCTGCAGAGTCATCCGCACTCTCCCGCCCGTTTGGGAGCTTTGGTATAATCCCCATGGTCCTGACGGAGTCCCCAGCATCCACTTAGGACGTCAGAGAAAATAAGAATTTACTTACCGATAATTCTATTTCTCGTAGTCCGTAGTGGATGCTGGGCGCCCATCCCAAGTGCGGATTGTCTGCAATACTTGTACATAGTTATTGTTACAAAAATCGGGTTATTATTGTTGTGAGCCATCTTTTCAGAGGCTCCTCTGTTATCATGCTGTTAACTGGGTTCAGATCACAAGTTGTACAGTGTGATTGGTGTGGCTGGTATGAGTCTTACCCGGGATTCAAAATCCTTCCTTATTGTGTACGCTCGTCCGGGCACAGTATCCTAACTGAGGCTTGGAGGAGGGTCATAGGGGGAGGAGCCAGTGCACACCACCTAGTCCTAAAGCTTTTATTTTTGTGCCCTGTCTCCTGCGGAGCCGCTATTCCCCATGGTCCTGACGGAGTCCCCAGCATCCACTACGGACTACGAGAAATAGAATTATCGGTAAGTAAATTCTTATTTTTTTATAACTTTGTGCATTAAACAAAGTGTGTCTACATTCACACAATTCATTTATGTTTCATATACACCTTATACACACAGCCTGAAGGCCATTTAATACAATATTTTTAATAACTGTGTGTATTAAACAAAGTTTGTGTACACTGAGCCATCAGAAAACAAAAGTTTCACTATCTCACTCTCGCTCAAAAAAGTCCGTATTTCGGAATATTCCGTATTTCGGATATTTGGATATGAGATACTCAACCTGTATAAGTATTTATTCTTCCTATATGGGATGTATTAGTGATGTGTAATTACATTGTAGAAGTGTCCTACAAATCTGTACTGCTAAATGGTCTTAAGAACCTGAAGATCTGTACGATTATCAGTTTTGGATTGTATAGGTATGTACCAGTATGAAAAAATAGAATATGCCACCATAGGGGTGAAATTATAGATACGCTTTAGTATTAATTTTTTTGGCACTCTTAATAAAATTGATTCTTCTTTCTAATATAAAGTTATAACTTGAAGATCAAATGTCCTCATCTCTCCTCGTAATCTAATTTATTAAGTAATTACATGCTGTATGTATTCTTATTCATTGAATTGATTGATATGTATGTCTTTACCAGCTGTATTGATCATCCCTCTGAAGAAGTCCGTATAGGACGAAACGCATCAGGGTGGAAAAGAGAGAAAATATACCCTTCATTTCATCTATGACACAAATTATTGCTATGTGTATTTGAAAGGGTAATCTCTTTTAGCTATTTGTGTTTTTAATAAATTGTTATTATTTATTTATATGTGGTCAGTTGTATTGCTGGTAGAGTGGAGAGTGAATATTAGCGCCCTCTGATTCATTGTTTGGAGATATATATATATATATATATATATATATATATATATATATATATATATATATATGGCATGATCACTGGCTCACTGCTGATCACTATTGGAAGGTATCTTATCCATAGGATACCATAAGGACTCTGTATAGATTTCTGCATTTTTCACCTGTATTGTGACTTCTGAGGTCCTCCATGTGTGCATGAAGTTGCTGATTCCTCTTTTTTCATACGAATGCTTCCCTTTTGAGCTCTTCGTAATCTGAGTTACCAGATTCACAAGGCTGAATTTATGCCCTTATTTCACGCCTCATTGATGTTTGGAAGCCCACGTATGAACCTATTCGGCCAATGATCTAGGCCTATCACTCTCTTGGATAGACATTATTATCTAAGACGCACCCCTGATGAAGTCTAGTTCCTAGACGAAACGCATTGGGTTACTGTATTTCTTGTTGATGTTATCTCCGAATATTTAATGAGGAAGAATAAGGATACAACAGAAAGGTTGCCTTCTTTCCTCCATATCCCATTGATGGATTTCTGTAGGAGAAACTACATCATAATGTACATGTAATAATGATGGATATACTTCATGTTTTTGTATAATTGTTTTAATAAATTTTTATGAAAAGAACAGTCCGTTATGTGTTTTAAAAACCTGTATAAATATTGATTGCAAATCCGGTTAAGCAATAGTCTTTGTATAAGGGTATTTGTAAATCCCTGGGGCGCCATTTTTCCTCTATTTCTATACTATATATATATATTACTGATGTGCACTGGAAATTTTTCGGGTTTTGGTTTTGGATTCGGGCCGTGTTTTGGATTCGGACGCGTTTTGGCAAAACATCCCTGAAATTTTTTTGTCGGATTCGGGTGTGTTTTGGATTCGGGTGTTTTTTTACAAAAACCCCTCAAAAACAGCTTACATCATAGAATTTGGTGGTCATTTTGATCCCATAGTATTATTAACCTCAATAAACATAATTTCCACTCATTTTCAGTCTATTCTGAACACATCACAATATTATTTTTAGTCCTAAAATTTGCACCGAGGTCGCTGGATGACTAAGCTAAGCGACCCAAGTGGCCGACACAAACACCTGGCCCATCTAGGAGTGGCACTGCAGTGTCAGACAGGATGGCACTTCAAAAAAATAGTCCCCAAACAGCACATAAGGCAAAGAAAAAAAGAGGCGCAATGAGGTAGCTGTGTGACTAAGCTAAGCGACCCAAGTGGCCGACACAAACACCTGGCCCATCTAGGAGTGGCACTGCAGTGTCAGACAGGATGGCAGATTTAAAAAATAGTCCCCAAACAGCACATGATGCAAAGAAAAAAAGAGGTGCACCAAGGTCGCTGGATGGCTAAGCTAAGCGACCCAAGTGGCCGACACAAACACCTGGCTCATCTAGGAGTGGCACTGCAGTGTCAGACAGGATGGCACTTCAAAAAATAGTCCCCAAACAGCACATGATGCAAAGAAAAAAAGAGGCGCAATGAGGTAGCTGTGTGACTAAGCTAAGCGACCCAAGTGGCCGACACAAACACCTGGCCCATCTAGGAGTGGCACTGCAGTGTCAGACAGGATGGCACTTCAAAAAATAGTCCCCAAACAGCACATGATGCAAAGAAAAATGAAAGAAAAAAGAGGTGCAAGATGGAATTGTCCTTGGGCCCTCCCACCCACCCTTATGTTGCATAAACAGGACATGCACACTTTAACAAACCCATCATTTCAGCGACAGGGTCTGCCACACGACTGTGACTGAAATGATTGGTTGGTTTGGGCCCCCACCAAAAAAGAAGCAATCAATCTCTCCTTGCACAAACTGGCTCTACAGAGGCAAGATGTTCACCTCCTCCTCATCGTCCGATTCCTCACCCCTTTCACTGTGTACATCCCCCTCCTCACAGATTATTAATTCGTCCCCACTGGAATCCACCATCTCAGGTCCCTGTGTACTTTCTGGAGGCAATTGCTGGTGAATAAATTCACGGAGGAATTGATTATAATTCATTTTGATGAACATCATCTTCTCCACATTTTCTGGAAGTAACCTCGTATGCCGATTGCTGACAAGGTGAGCGGCGGCACTAAACACTCTTTCGGAGTACACAACTTAGGTAGAATAAAGCCAGTTTGTGCAAGGGCCTCCAAATTGCCTCTTTTTCCTGCCAGTATACGTACGGACTGTGACGTGCCTACTTGGATGCGGTCACTCATATAATCCTCCACCATTCTTTTAATGGTGACAGAATCATATGCAGTGACAGTAGACGACATGTCAGTAATCGTTTGCAGGTCCTTCAGTCCGGACCAGATGTCAGCACTCGCTCCAGACTGCCCTGCATCACCGCCAGCGGGTGGGCTCGGAATTCTTAGCCTTTTCCTCGCAGCCCCAGTTGCGGGAGAATGTGAAGGAGGAGCTGTTGACGGGTCACGTTCCGCTTGACTTGACAATTTTCTCACCAGCAGGTCTTTGAACCTCTGCAGACTTGTGTCTGCCAGAAAGAGAGATACAACGTAGGTTTTAAATTTAGGATCGAGCACGGTGGCCAAAATGTAGTGCTCTGATTTCAACAGATTGACCACCCGTGAATCCTGGTTAAGCGAATTAAGGGCTCCATCCACAAGTCCCACATGCCTAGCGGAATCGCTCTGTTTTAGCTCCTCCTTCAATGTCTCCAGCTTCTTCTGC
Source organism: Pseudophryne corroboree (assembly GCF_028390025.1). NCBI lineage: Eukaryota > Metazoa > Chordata > Amphibia > Anura > Myobatrachidae > Pseudophryne > Pseudophryne corroboree. The sequence continues at coordinate 147,304,045 of NC_086445.1, forward strand.
AAAAGCCTGATGAGGGTAATGACCTGACTCAGGCTGGCAGTGTCTGAACTGACTTCACGTGTGGCAAGTTCAAAGGGTTGCAGAACCTTGCACAACGTTGAAATCATTCTCCACTGTGCTTGAGTCAGGTGCATTCCCCCTCCTTTGCCTATATCGTAGATAGATGTATAGGCTTGAATGGCCTTTTGCTGCTCCTCCATCCTCTGAAGCATATAGAGGGTTGAATTCCACCTCATTACCACCTCTTGCTTCAGATGATGGCAGGGCAGGTTCAGGACTGTTTGCTGGTGCTCCAGTCTTCGGCACGCGGTGGCTGAATGCCGAAAGTGGCCCGCAATTTTTCGGGCCACCGACAGCATCTCTTGCACACCCCTGTCATTTTTTAAATAATTCTGCACCACCAAATTCAATGTATGTGCAAAACATGGGACGTGCTGGAATTTGCCCAGATGTAATGCACGCACAATATTGGTGGCGTTGTCCGATGTCACAAATCCACAGAAGAGTCCAATTGGGGTAAGCCATTCTGCGATGATGTTCCTCAGTTTCCGTAGGAGGTTGTCAGCTGTGTGTCTCTTATGGAAAGTGGTGATACAAAGCGTAGCCTGCCTAGGAACGAGTTGGCGTTTGCGAGATGCTGCTACTGGTGCCGCCGCTGCTGTTCTTGCTGCGGGAGGCAATACATCTACCCAGTGGGCTGTCACAGTCATATAGTCCTGAGTCTGCCCTGCTCCACTTGTCCACATGTCCGTGGTTAAGTGGACATTGGGTACAACTGCATTTTTTAGGACACTGGTGACTCTTTTTCTGAGGTCTGTGTACATTTTCGGTATCGCCTGCCTAGAGAAACGGAACCTAGATGGTATTTGGTACCGGGGACACAGTACCTCTATCAAGTCTCTAGTTCCCTGTGAATTAACGGTGGATACCGGACACATGTTTCTCACCATCCAGGCTGCCAAGGCCTGAGTTATCCGCTTTGCAGCAGGATGACTGCTGTGATATTTAATCTTCCTCGCAAAGGACTGTTGGACAGTCAATTGCTTACTGGAAGTAGTACAAGTGGTCTTCCGACTTCCCCTCTGGGATGACGATCGATTCCCAGCAGCAACAACAGCAGCGCCAGCAGCAGTAGGCGTTACACTCAAGGATGCATCGGAGGAATCCCAGGCAGGAGAGGACTCGTCAGACTTGACAGTGACATGGCCTGCAGGACTATTGGCTTTCCTGTGTAAGGAGGAAATTGACATTGAGGGAGTTGGTGGTGTGGTTTGCAGGAGCTTGGTTACAAGAGGAAGGGATTTAGTGGTCAGTGGACTGCTTCCGCTGTCATCCAAAGTTTTTGAACTTGTCACTGACTTCTGATGAATCCGGTCCAGGTGACGTATAAGGGAGGATGTTCCTAGGTGGTTAACGTCCTTACCCCTACTTATTACAGCTTGACAAAGGCAACACACGGCTTGACACCAGTTGTCCGCATTTCTGTTGAAATAATTCCACACCGAAGAGGTGATTTTTTTTGTATTTTAACCAGGCATGTCAATGGCCATATTCGTCCCACGGACAACAGGTGTCTCCCCGGGTGCCTGACTTAAACAAACCACCTCACCATCAGAATCCTCCTTGTCAATTTCCTCCCCAGCACCAGCAACGCCCATATCCTCATCCTGGTGTACTTCAACAGTGACAGTGACTTCAATTTGACTATCAGGAACTGGACTGCGGGTGCTCCTTCCAGCACTTGCAGGTGGCGTGCAAATGGTGGAAGGCGCAACCTCTTCCCGTCCAGTGTTGGGAAGGTCAGGCATCGCAACCGACACAATTGGACTCTCCTTGGGGATTTGTGATTTAGAAGAACGCACAGTTCTTTGCTGTCCTTTTGCCATCTTAACTCTTTTAAGTTTTCTAGCAGGAGGATGAGTGCTTCCATCCTCAGGTGAAGCTGAACCACTAGCCTTGAACATAGGCCAGGGCCTCAGCCGTTCCTTGCCACTCCGTGTCGTAAATGGCACATTGGCAAGTTTACGCTTCTCCTCAGACGATTTTGATTTAGATTTTTGGGTCATTTTACTGAGCTTTATTTTTTTGGATTTTACATGCTCTCTACTATGACATTGGGCATCGGCCTTGGCAGACGACGTTGACGGCATTTCATTGTCTCGGCCATGACTAGTGGCAGCAGCTTCAGCACGAGGTGGAAGTGGATCTTGATCTTTCCCTATTTTACCCTCCACATTTTTGTTCTCCATTTTTTAATGTGTAGAATTATATGCCAGTAATATATCAATAGCAATGGCCTACTACTATATATACTGCGCACAACTGAAATGCACCACAGGTATGGATGGATAGTATACTTGACAACACAGAGGTAGGTAGAGCAGTGGCCTACTGTACCGTACTGCTATATATTATATACTGGTGGACAGCAAACTGTGCAAAATTGAAATGCACCACAGGTATGGATGGATAGTATACTTGACGACACAGAGGTAGGTAGAGCAGTGGCCTACTGTACCATACTGCTATATATTATATACTGGTGGACAGCAAACTGTGCAAAACTGAAATGCACCACAGGTATGGATGGATAGTATACTTGACGACACAGAGGTAGGTAGAGCAGTGGCCTACTGTACCATACTGCTATATATTATATACTGGTGGACAGCAAACTGTGCAAAACTGAAATGCACCACAGGTATGGATGGATAGTATACTTGACGACACAGAGGTAGGTAGAGCAGTGGCCTACTGTACCGTACTGCTATATAGTATATACTGGTGGTCAGCAAACTGTGCAAAACTGAAATGCACCACAGGTATGGATGGATAGTATACTTGACGACACAGAGGTAGGTAGAGCAGTGGCCTACTGTACCGTACTGCTATATAGTATATACTGGTGGTCAGCAAACTGTGCAAAACTGAAATGCACCACAGGTATGGATGGATAGTATACTTGACGACACAGAGGTAGGTAGAGCAGTGGTTTACTGTACCGTACTGCTATATAGTATATACTGGTGGTCAGCAAACTGTGCAAAACTGAAATGCATCACAGGTATGGATAGATAGTATACTTGACGACACAGAGGTAGGTAGAGCAGTGGCCTACTGTACCGTACTGCTATATATTATATACTGGTGGACAGCAAACTGTGCAAAACTGAAATGCACCACAGGTATGGATGGATAGTATACTTGACGACACAGAGGTAGGTAGAGCAGTGGCCTACTGTACCGTACTGCTATATAGTATATACTGGTGGTCAGCAAACTGTGCAAAACTGAAATGCACCACAGGTATGGATGGATAGTATACTTGATGACACAGAGGTAGGTAGAGCAGTGGCCTACTGTACCGTACTGCTATATAGTGTATACTGGTGGTCAGCAAACTGTGCAAAACTGAAATGCACCACAGGTATGGATAGATAGTATACTTGACGACACAGAGGTAGGTAGAGCAGTGGCCTACTGTACCGTACTGCTATATATTATATACTGGTGGACAGCAAACTGCAAATCAGAAATGCACCACAGGTATGGATGGATAGTATACTTGACGACACAGAGGTAGGTAGAGCAGTGGCCTACTGTACCGTACTGCTATATAGTATATACTGGTGGTCAGCAAACTGTGCAAAACTGAAATGCACCACAGGTATGGATGGATAGTATACTTGACGACACAGAGGTAGGTAGAGCAGTGGCCTACTGTACCGTACTGCCATATAGTAAATACTGGTGGTCAGCAAACTGTGCAAAACTGAAATGCACCACAGGTATGGATGGATAGTATACTTGACGACACAGAGGTAGGTAGAGCAGTGGCCTACTGTACCGTACTGCTATATAGTATATACTGGTGGTCAGCAAACTGTGCAAAACTGAAATGCACCACAGGTATGGATGGATAGTATACTTGACGACACAGAGGTAGGTAGAGCAGTGGCCTACTGTACCGTACTGCCATATAGTAAATACTGGTGGTCAGCAAACTGTGCAAAACTGAAATGCACCACAGGTATGGATGGATAGTATACTTGACGACACAGAGGTAGGTAGAGCAGTGGCCTACTGTACCGTACTGCTATATATTATATACTGGTGGACAGCAAACTGTGCAAAACTGAAATGCACCACAGGTATGGATGGATAGTATACTTGACGACACAGAGGTAGGTAGAGCAGTGGCCTACTGTACCGTACTGCCATATAGTAAATACTGGTGGTCAGCAAACTGTGCAAAACTGAAATGCACCACAGGTATGGATGGATAGTATACTTGACGACACAGAGGTAGGTAGAGCAGTGGCCTACTGTACCGTACTGCTATATATTATATACTGGTGGACAGCAAACTGTGCAAAACTGAAATGCACCACAGGTATGGATGGATAGTATACTTGACGACACAGAGGTAGGTAGAGCAGTGGCCTACTGTACCGTACTGCTATATAGTATATACTGGTGGTCAGCAAACTGTGCAAAACTGAAATGCACCACAGGTATGGATGGATAGTATACTTGACGACACAGAGGTAGGTAGAGAAGTGGCCTACTGTACCGTACTGCTATATATTATATACTGGTGGACAGCAAACTGTGCAAAACTGAAATGCACCACAGGTATGGATGGATAGTATACTTGACGACACAGAGGTAGGTAGAGCAGTGGCCTACTGTACCGTACTGCTATATATTATATACTGGTGGGCAGCAAACTGTGCAAAACTGAAATGCACCACAGGTATGGATGGATAGTATACTTGACGACACAGAGGTAGGTAGAGCAGTGGCCTACTGTACCGTACTGCTATATAGTATATACTGGTGGTCAGCAAACTGTGCAAAACTGAAATGCACCACAGGTATGGATGGATAGTATACTTGACGACACAGAGGTAGGTAGAGCAGTGGCCTACTGTACCGTACTGCTATATATTATATACTGGTGGACAGCAAACTGTGCAAAACTGAAATGCACCACAGGTATGGATGGATAGTATACTTGACGACACAGAGGTAGGTAGAGCAGTGGCCTACTGTACCGTACTGCTATATAGTATATACTGGTGGTCAGCAAACTGTGCAAAACTGAAATGCACCACAGGTATGGATGGATAGTATACTTGACGACACAGAGGTAGGTAGAGCAGTGGCCTACTGTACCGTACTGCTATATAGTATATACTGGTGGTCAGCAAACTGTGCAAAACTGAAATGCACCACAGGTATGGATGGATAGTATACTTGACGACACAGAGGTAGGTAGAGCAGTGGCCTACTGTACCGTACTGCTATATAGTGTATACCGGTGGTCAGCAAACTGCAAAACTGAAATGCACCACAGGTATGGATGGATAGTATACTTGACGACACAGAGGTAGGTAGAGCAGTGGCCTACTGTACCGTACTGCCATATAGTAAATACTGGTGGTCAGCAAACTGTGCAAAACTGAAATGCACCACAGGTATGGATGGATAGTATACTTGACGACACAGAGGTAGGTAGAGCAGTGGCCTACTGTACCGTACTGCTATATAGTATATACTGGTGGTCAGCAAACTGTGCAAAACTGAAATGCACCACAGGTATGGATGGATAGTATACTTGACGACACAGAGGTAGGTAGAGCAGTGGCCTTCTGTACCGTACTGCTATATAGTATATACTGGTGGTCAGCAAACTGTGCAAAACTGAAATGCACCACAGGTATGGATGGATAGTATACTTGACGACACAGAGGTAGGTAGAGCAGTGGCCTACTGTACCGTACTGCCATATAGTAAATACTGGTGGTCAGCAAACTGTGCAAAACTGAAATGCACCACAGGTATGGATGGATAGTATACTTGACGACACAGAGGTAGGTAGAGCAGTGGCCTACTGTACCGTACTGCTATATAGTATATACTGGTGGTCAGCAAACTGTGCAAAACTGAAATGCACCACAGGTATGGATGGATAGTATACTTGACGACACAGAGGTAGGTAGAGCAGTGGCCTTCTGTACCGTACTGCTATATAGTATATACTGGTGGTCAGCAAACTGTGCAAAACTGAAATGCACCACAGGTATGGATGGATAGTATACTTGACGACATAGAGGTAGGTAGAGCAGTGGCCTACTGTACCATACTGCTATATATACAGTTATACTGGTGGTCAGCAAAAATCTGCACTGTCCTCCTACTACAGTATATACTACAATGCAGCATAGATATGGAGCGTTTTTCAGGCAGAGAACGTATAATACTGGTGGTCACTGGTCAGCAAAACTCTGCACTGTCCTCCTACTATATAATACTGCTGGTCCCCAGTCCCCACAATAAAGCAATTAGCACACTGAGCACAGATATTTGCAGCACACTGAGCACAGTCAGATATGGAGCGTTTTTCAGGCAGAGAACGTAGATATTTGCACTTACAGCACACTGAGCACAGATATTTGCAGCACACTGAGCACAGATATTTACATCACAATTTGCAGCCCACTGAACATAGAAACTGAGAGGACGCCAGCCACGTCCTCTCACGATCATCTCCAATGCACGAGTGAAAAATGGCGGCGACGTGCGGCTCCTTATATAGAATACGAATCTCGCGAGAATCCGACTGCGGGATGATGATGTTCGGGCGCGCTCGGGTTAACCGAGCAAGGCGGGAAGATCCGAGTCTGCCTCGGACCCGTGTAAAAAGGGTGAAGTTCGGGAAGGTTCGGATCCCGACGAACCGAACCCGCTCATCACTATAATATACACTGCTCAAAAAAATAAAGGGAACACTAAAATAACACATCCTAGATCTGAATGAATGAAATATTCTTATTAAATACTTTGTTCTTTACATAGTTGAATGTGCTGACAACAAAATCACACAAAAATTATCAATGGAAATCAAATTTATTAATCCATGGAGGTCTGGATTTGGAGTCACCCTCAATATTAAAGTGGAAAAACACACTACAGGCTGATCCAACTTTGATGTAATGTCCTTAAAACAAGTCAAAATGAGGCTCAGTAGTGTGTGTGGCCTCCAAGTGCCTGTATGACCTCCCTACAACGCCTGGGCATGCTCCTGATGAGGTGGCGGATGGTCTCCTGAGGGATCTCCTCCCAGACCTGGACTAAAGCATCCACCAACTCCTGAACAGTCTGTGGTGCAATGTGGCTTTGGTGGATGGAGCGAGACATGATGTCCCAGATGTGCTCAGTTGGATTCAGGTCTGGGGAACGGGCAGGCCAGTCCATAGCATCAATGCCTTCGTCTTGCAGAAACTGCTGACACACTCCAGCCACATGAGGTCTAGCATTGTCTTGCATTAGGAGGAACCCAGGGCCAACCGCACCAGCATATGGTCTCACAAGGGGTCTGAGGATCTCATCTCGGTACCTAATGGCAGTCAGGCTACTTCTGGCGAGCACATGGAGGGCTGTGCGGCCCCCCAAAGAAATGCCACCCCACACCATTACTGACCCACTGCCAAACCGGTCATGCTGGAGGATGTTGCAGGCAGCAGAACATTCTCCTTGGCGTCTCCAGACTGTCACGTCTGTCACATGTGCTCAGTGAGAACCTGCTTTCATCTGTGAAGAGCACAGGGCGCCAGTGGCGAATTTGCCAATCTTGGTGTTCTCTGGCAAATGCCAAATGTCCTGCACGGTGTTGGGCTGTAAGCACAACCCCCACCTGTGGACGTCGGCCCTCATACCACCCTCATGGTGTCTGTTTCTTATCGTTTGAGTAGACACATGCAAATTTGTGGCTTGCTGGAGATCATTTTGCAGGGCTCTGGCAGTGTTCCTCCTGTTCCTCCTTGCACAAAGGCGGAGGTAGCGGTCCTGCTGCTGGGTTGTTGCCATCCTACGGCCTCCTTCACATCTCCTGATGTACTAGCCTGTCTCATGTAAGGGCCTCCATGCTCTGGACACTACGCTGACAGACACAGCAAACCTTCTTGCCACAGCTCGCATTGATGTGCCATCCTGGATGAGCTGCACTACCTGAGTCATTTGTGTGGTTTGTAGGGAGGTCATACAGGCACGTGGAGGCCACACACACTACTGAGCCTCATTTTGACTTGTTTTAAGGACATTACATCAATGTTGGATCAGCCTGTAGTGTGTTTTTCCACTTTAATATTGAGAATGACTCCAAATCCAGACCTCCATGGGTTAATACATTTGATTTCCATTGATCATTTTTGTGTGATTTTGTTAGCACATTCAACTATGTAAAGAACAAAGTATTTAATAAGAATATTTCATTCATTCAGATCTAGGATGTGTTATTTTAGTGTTCCCTTTCTTTTTTTGAGCAGTGTATATATATATATATATATATATATATATATATATATATATATATATATATATATATATATATATAGAGAGAGAGAGAGACTTTGAACAAATGCACGCTCTCCAGCAATTCTCATATGGTGCTCTATTCAGTCCGTTCCTTCAGAGGTACAGGATATTTCAATTTTATAGTTAAAGGGCACTCAAACTTCTTAATTAGTATATGAAAGTTTATTATTTCCAAAAGAGACACTTTTTTAAAAAAAACATATCAAATGGCAATGGTGAAGGAAAAATGCTTATATATCCATAAATTCTTAAGCAAAAAAAGGCAAAAAACACTTCTCTCCAATCCAAGAGATTTTAGAAATATATGATAGAACTTTAGAAATATATGATAGAAAGTCAAACTTATCCGGATAAGTTTGACTTTCTATCATATATTTCTAAAGTGCTGCATTGATGTTGAAAATCTCTTGGATTGGAGAGAAGTGTTTTTTGCCTTTTTTTGCTTAAGAATTTATGGATATATAAGCATTTATCCTTCACCATTGCCATTTGATATGGTTATTTAAAAAAGTGTCTCTTTTGGAAATAATAAACTTTCATATACTAATTAAGAAGTTTGAGTGCCCTTTAACTATAAAATTTTTATATATATATATATATATATATATATATATATATATATAGTCACTATGGTCCCTAGGGAGAGTTGGCACACTCCCAAACAATAAAAGAACCAGGTGGCACTCTGGGGACTTAATGCAAAAGATGTGAAGATTTTGTGAAAAAAATCACATATCAAAGTGGCATAGCTTTGCCAACGTTTCAGCGCCGCGCACGACGCTTTTGTCAAGGCTGTATGCAGTGAAAAGAACAAACCCACAGTGTAAAACTCCTTACCTTTATGTGTGCACACACCTGTAAGACTGCAGCATCGGACAGCGGGGGCTGGCGTGGGGCCGGGCTTCCGGTAAGTTCATAATTGTGGTTGCCAGGAAGTGACGTCCTCTGGTAACCTCGGTGACCTTGAGCGTCCCGGCCGCCCCTGGTAACCCGCTGGAGCTGTCAGAAAAAGATGAAAAACGGTGAAAAAAAATATAGTGAAGGAATACCAGACGTACCGGAGTGTTGCTGGCCATAAGAGCACGTATTGGTTGCAAAGTGAAACATGTGTACCCACATAGTGGTGATAATAATATCGTGAATGGTCATGCCAAAGTATGCAACTGTTGAACACCCCATTTCTACATAATGTAACCAGAGTGAAATGGCCAGAACACCAATACTAAAGTGAAAAGAAGGACATTAAAATATTAAAAAGGTTAAAAAGTGTGTGCGGTTGTGAGCAATCATGCAGACAAGACAGTCAGGGCAAAGAAATGAATAAGAACGTTATGTCAATCGCATGCCCATAATAATGAAAAACCAATCGTAAATACAAATTAATACAATTGGCTGACTCTGAACTAGCATGCTATGGCCAGTGCATGTGATGTCTACTGAAATGAAGGAAATACTATAAGATATTGGGGACCACGTGACCCTACCATGGAGAAGAGAACTAAACAACAAATGCTGCTGATATTATAAAAACACTCCAAGCAATGTGTTCATTGAGTCCATCAGGTGCTAATGCTGATAGACGATGGATCCATTCAATCTCTCTTTGTGATAACAACTTGGACCGATCGCCTCCTCTGTTATGTGGGGGAATGTGGTCGACAATCATATACCGTAGCTGTTGTAACCGGTGCTGTACATTCTTAAAGTGTCGGGCGACCAGCTGGTCGTTAGATTTCCCCTCCAACGCTGCTTGATGGCTGATCGATGAAGTGCCATCCTTTCACGGAAAGTCCGAATAGTTTGTCCCACATAAACCAAGCCACACGGGCACGTGATGACATATATAATAAACTGAGATGTACATGTAACGTGATGTTTAATACTATAGGATTGTTTTGTTTTTGGATGTTGAAAACTTGAGCCCTAATCCGTAAATTTGCATGTTGTGCAAGAAAGACAACGCTGACATCCCGGCTTCAGCATGGGTTTCTTAATCTGCGTGACATCGGTGTTTACTAAAATGTCCCGTAAGCTGCGTCCCATCTTATAACACGGCATGATTGCCGTGTGCTTGAAGCACGGCAATGAAGGATCGGTGTTAACTATGGGCCACAAAGCTCGTGTGGCCCTGGTTACTACTGAGCTAGCTGTAATCAAGGGGACTTTTTTCATATTGTTTCTTGTCACCGGCTCAAGAAGTCTTGTACGCGGAATGAGCATAATTTCCTGTTTAGTAAGTTCCAGTTGTTGCTTGTCATACCCCCTTAATGTAAATTGTGCTATCACGTGATTCAGTGCTGATTCCAATTGTTGACTGTCACTCGTGATTCTGGTGACTCTGAGCATCTGGGACCTGGGTAGGCCCTTCTTAAGTGCCGGGGGGTGAAAACTGTTGTGCATCAGTAAAGTATTGCGATCCGTTGGCTTGTAATATACGGACGTGCGTATACTGTGGTCTATAATATCAATTTGTACATCCAGGAAATGTATTGACGTCTGGCTGGATTCAATGCTGAGTTTGATTGGAGAGTCCCTGTTGTTGATGTTATCGCACATGCTGGCCAATGCAGAAGCACCACCTGTCCAGAACAATAAGAGATCGTCAATGTAACGCTTGTATAATAAGATGTTAGCCTGTATGGCATCTGTGCCAAAAACTTGGCGTTCCTGAGCAAACATGTATATATTTGCGTAGCTTGGAGCTACGTTCGATCCCATGGCGCAGCCTGTGAGCTGGACGTAGAAATTGCCATTGTGCAGGAAATAGTTGTGCGTGAGTGTATACTCCAAGAGTTGTAAGAATAGCAGAATATGGAGACCCTGGAAATTTTCAGACTGTAGAAATTGTTGCATGGCCAGTAGTTTTACACTGTGGGTTTTTGTTCTTTTCACAGCATACAGCCTTGACAAAAGCGTCCTGCGTGGCGCTGAAACGTTGGCAAAGCTATGCCACTTTGATATGTGATTTTTTTCACTAAATCTTCACATCTTTTGCATCAAGTCCCCAGAGTGCCGCCTGGTTCTTTTATTGTTTGGGAGTGTGCCAACTCTCCCTAGGGACCATAGTGACTGTACAATTTATATAGGAGGGCACCGGGGCAGTTGACTCTGTTAACACGGAGTGCCGACCAATCTGAGTCTTTATTCAATTGACTGTGCATACAGTCGCAAGCGGTAAGGCACCCGGCCTCGTTTATGAACAGTTGAATTATCTTTATTTTTGCTATACTGCTTTCCCTGCGATATCGCAGCACGAGTTCAACTTTCTATGCAAAGGACATCAGTCACAGTGTCTGCGGTTGCCTGCTCTCATCCGGACATGAATACAGCAGGGACATCCAAACAGGCCTTGGCCTCTCATAATAAATCCATGGCCATTGATAGCACTTTAGCCTTTAATGAGACTGAGGCTGCAGCAATCTTTTTTTCTGAAGATATCCTAACTAATCAGGATAATACAACGGCTGATGAGGTCTACCATACACTATTACGTCTGAAGAAAAAAGAAGTTGATTTCTTGTTACATGGCACTTCTCTGTCGGATTACTATCGGGCTAAGCGTATCCCCAGAGGATTTAGAGTAAGGAACATACCGACCATTGGGAGAAACAATCCCGATTTCTGCCACCGATGGATTTCGGTTCTTAACAAGTGCAGCATGGACCTTATGCTCCTCGTGATCGAGGAGGCAGGCAAAGAATTAAAAAAATACAGAACGAATATTACACAATATACATCTAGTCATCAAACGTTCCTGGATGACGCACAATATGCTAGCTCTTGGGAAAACATGAATTCCCAACTCAGCAACTATAGACGCGATCTTATCACCTTTAAAAAATCAAAATTACAAACGGTTAATGCGGATTATGATGACAATCGAGTATACAGCTGGCTCCATGGTGTTTCGGATAATCCCAGTCTTAGGGGTTCCAGACGGCGTCCATCTTGGAGGGACAAACGGGCTCGATCAACGAGACGGACATATTCATCTAATTCAGATAGTGATTTCGTATGTCATGATTCAGAGGGGAGTAAATCACCCAGGAAGGCCCCTTTAGGGGTAAATACCAGGGCACGTGTAGAAGTGACAGGCCCTGGCCCACAAGGAGAGGTGGACAAAACCAGAGGCTCCAAAAAGCCACCAACCAATCCCAAGGAGAAGAAAAAGAACTAATCTTTAATTTGTCATCTAGAGTACTTACTGACCCTGAGACGCAGGTCCTTAGCAAAGGCTTATCCTTTGTCCCCACTAATCCGCATAATGAGTTTAAATGGACAGTAGAACAATATCGCTTTTCCAGAAATTTACGTCTTAAGGAATTCTTTCAGCATCACCCTACATCCACTGAGCAGGAGCAGTGTGAGATGCTTCCCACCAGGTCAACGTTTGACCCCCAATCCAACAATGCCGCCATTAAGTCCTTCTCTAGACTTCTGGACACATCTATTTGCAAGTATGACAGTGTACAACCACACATATACTGCAATCTATCCAGGCAAGAACAGTTAGCCCTTAAGGACCTAGCTTCGTACAGCGACATTACTATCCGGCCGGCGGACAAAGGGGGTGCGATTGTCATTCAGGACAAAACTACGTACATTCAGGAAATCGATCGAAAATTGGCTGATACTACTACTTACAAAAAATTACGACATAATCCTACCATAGCATATAACACAGAAATTGATGCCATCCTGAAAAGAGCAGTACATGACGGACGCTTTAGTTCCAAATTGGCCAATTCATTGATGCAACCACATCCCATCATTCCCATCCTTTACATGGTACCTAAGGTACACAAGAACAGTGTGAATCCTCCGGGGCGTCCTATTACATCAGCTAGGGGATCTCTGATACAGCCAATTTCACAATTTCTTGATCTTCTCATACAGCCCCTTGTCATCAAGCAAAGCACCTATTTAAAAGATACGTCACATCTACTCCGTCTGCTTCAGGAATTAGCAGTGGTTCCACAGAATACCATCATGTGTATTATGGACGTGCAGAATTTGTACACCGTTATCCCCCACACTCAGGGACTACTGGCCATGCAACAATTTCTACAGTCTGAAAATTTCCAGGGTCTCCATATTTCGCTATTCTTACAACTCTTGGAGTATACACTCACGCACAAGTATTTCCTGAACAATGGTGATTTCTACGTCCAGCTCACAGGCTGCGCTATGGGATCGAACGTAGCTCCAAGCTATGCAAATGTATACATGTTTGCTCAGGAACGCCAAGTTTTTGGCACAGATGCCATACAGGCTAACATCTTATTATACAAGCGTTACATTGACGATCTCTTATTGTTCTGGACGGGTGGTGCTTCTGCATTGGCCAGCATGTGCGATAACATCAACAACAGGGACTCTCCAATCAAACTCAGCATTGAATCCAGCCAGACGTCAATACATTTCCTGGATGTACAAATTGATATTATAGACCACAGTATACGCACGTCCATATATTACAAGCCAACGGATCGCAATACTTTACTGATGCACAACAGTTTTCACCCCCCGGCACTTAAGAAGGGCCTACCCAGGTCCCAGATGCTCAGAGTCACCAGAATCACGAGTGACAGTCAACAATTGGAATCAGCACTGAATCACGTGATAGCACAATTTACATTAAGGGGGTATGACAAGCAACAACTGGAACTTACTAAACAGGAAATTATGCTCATTCCGCGTACAAGACTTCTTGAGCCGGTGACAAGAAACAATATGAAAAAAGTCCCCTTGATTACTGAGTACACTACAGCTAGCTCAGTAGTAACCAGGGCCACACGAGCTTTGCGGCCCATAGTTAACACCGATCCTTCATTGCCGTGCTTCAAGCACACGGCAATCATGCCGTGTTATAAGAGGGGACGCAGCTTACGGGACATTTTAGTAAAAACCGATGTCACGCAGATTAAGAAACCCATGCTGAAGCCGGGATGTCAGCGTTGTCTTTCTTGCACAACATGCAAATTTATGGATACGGGCTCAAGTTTTCAACATCCAAAAACGAAACAATCCTATAGTATTAAACATCACGTTACATGTACATCTCAGTTTATTATATATGTCATCACGTGCCCGTGTGGCTTGGTTTACGTGGGACAAAGTATTCGGACTTTCCGTGAAAGGATGGCACTTCATCGATCAGCCATCAAGGAAGCGTTGGAGGGGAAATCTAACGACCAGCCGGTCCCCCGACACTTTAAGAATGCACAGCACCGGTTACAACAGCTACGGTATATGATTGTCGACCACATTCCCCCACATAACAGAGGAGGCGATCGGTCTAAGTTGTTATCACAAAGAGAGATTGAATGGATCCATCGTCTATCAGCATTAGCACCTGATGGACTCAATGAACACATTGCTTGGAGTGTGTTTTTATAATATCAGCAGCATTTGTTGTTAAGTTCTCTTCTCCATGGTAGGGTCACGTGGTCCCCAATATCTTATAGTATTTCCTTCATTTCAGTAGACATCACGTGCACTGGCCATAGCATGCTAGTTCAGAGTCAGCCAATTGTATTAATTTGTATTTACGATTGGTTTTTCATTATTATTGGCATGCGATTGACATAACGTTCTTATTCATTTCTTTGCCCTGACTGTCTTGTCTGCATGATTGCTCACAACCGCACACACTTTTTAACCTTTTTAATATTTTAATGTCCTTCTTTTAACTTTAGTATTGGTGTTCTGGCCATTTCATTCTGGTTACATTATGTAGAAATGGGGTGTTCAACAGTTGCATACTTTGGCATGACCATTCACGATATTATTATCACCACTATGTGGGTACACGTTTCACTTTGCAACCAATACGTGCTCTTATGGCCAGCAACACTCCGGCACGTCTGGTATTCCTTCACTATATTTTTTTTCACAGTTTTTCATCTTTTTCTGACAGCTCCAGCGGGTTACCAGGGGCGGCCGGGACGCTCGAGGTCACCGTGGTTACCGGAGGACGTCACTTCCTGGCAACCACAATTATGAACTTACCGGAAGCCCGGCCCCACGCCAGCCCCCGCTGTCCGATGCTGCGGTCTTACAGGTGTGTGCACACATAAAGGTAAGGAGTTTTACACTGTGGGTTTTTGTTCTTTTCACAGCATACAGCCTTGACAAAAGCGTCCTGCGCGGCGCTGAAACGTTGGCAAAGCTATGCCACTTTGATATTATTATTATTATTACCAGTTATTTATATAGTGCACACATATTCCGCAGCGCTTTACAGAGAATATTTGGCCATTCACATCAGTCCCTGCCCCAGTGGAGCTTACAATCTAGATTCCCTATCACATGTACACTCACACACATTCATGCTAGGGTTAATTTTGTTGGGAGCCAATTAACCTACCAGTATATTTTTGGATTGTGGGAGGAAACCGGAGTACCCAGAGGAAACCCACGCAAGTACGGGGAGAATATACAAACTCCCCACAGTTAGGGCCATGGTTGGAATTGAACCCATGACCTCAGTGCTGTGAGGCAGTAATGCTAACCATTACACCATCCGTATGTGATTTTTTTCACTAAATCTTCACATCTTTTGCATCAAGTCCACAGAGTGCCGCCTGGTTCTTTTATTGTTTGGGAGTGTGCCAACTCTCCCTAGGGACCATAGTGACTGTACAATTTATATAGGAGGGCACCGGGGCAGTTGACTCTGTTAACACGGAGTGCCGACCAATTTGAGTCTTTATATATATATATATATATATATATATATATAAACACTCAGCAGTGGGATTTGGCACTCTTTCAGTGTAGAGGAAGGTAAAATTGCTCCGTCGCCATCCTTGAATATATAAATAGAACAAAGGATATTCCCAGAAGAAGGATCAGGCGGCACTCAGAGACTTATATTCAGTGGTCTCCGCCCCTTTCGTCCTGAGGAAAGGGGTGGAGACCACTGAAACGTAGATGAAATAAAGCTGACCATTTTCTACAAGTCTCTGAGTGCCGCCTGATCCTTCTTCTGGGGATATCCTTTGTTCTATATATATATATATATATATATATATATATATAGGTCTTACCTGCGTCTGAGGTTTTTCTATCATCTGAGTGCTGCCTGTCCGTTTATGCTATGTTGGACCTCACTGAAGTTACCTAAGAGGGCATCGGAGCTATTTGAATTGCCTATCGTGAGTGCTGCTTATCTACCTGTTTTTTATATATATATATATATATATATATATATATATATATATATATATATATACACACACACAATGGAACAAACTTAAAGTGTAACAAGCTTTGTTTTTTTGTACTAGAAGTATATGATGCTATAAACTAATGCTAATTACAAGTGGGTATGATAGTGTGTATCGAATGTGTACATTAATATAGTTTTATAATAGAATACATAATAAGTAACCCTTTGAGTGAACAAATAAAATAAAATAATGTTAAAACAGTATGTTCTTTTAGTGCATAATAATTAAGGGGGGAATTCAAATGTTTGAAAAGTCAGTGGGTGTCTGTTTTTTCCTATCTAATAGACATGAAAAAACAGACACCCATCTGACTTTTCAAACATTTGAATTCCACCCTAAATGTCTTGGACTTATATTAATAGTATTACAAATGTACGATTAGTCCCACCATACAGAAAAAGGGTTCCGGTATGAATGGTCGACCATTTCATGTGTTGACCTGCCATGTGTCGACCATTTTCATGTATCAATCATGTGTCCATGTCAACCATGTCAATTTCGACCAATAGTGGTCGACCTAATGACTGTCGACCATAACATGGTTAACGGATACCCAGAAAAAGGGGGGGCGAAATATATTATACCGTCTAATCCTATTAATTTATTGGTATGGCTTTGAGAGACCCGTTTCTGGGCTCCAGGCTCCTACAACATATGGTCACATGACCAACATATTGAGGTCACATATCCCAAAAGGGGATTTTGGTGTACCTATTTTGTGCACAGTGGGAAAATTAAATAATGTCCAAAGAATTTGCCCATTTATAATGGGGTTAATAAATATAATACCACCCACTAATATATATTGTAAATGGTAAATTCTTAACTGTAAATAAAATAACTAAAGTGTTAACCATAACTATCAGGGATAATAAGCATCCAAATAATAAATGTGAATGGGGCATTAACCCTCAAATCTGGAGGCTAATGACCCGATATGACCTGTTGGCGTAAAATTCATAGGGAATAGACATATGTAGTCCACTGACATAAGTTGCTAATACATGTGAAGATTGTTAAAAAGATAATAAAACCCTAACTTGATGTTGGCCCCATTTATACAACCATAATATACACAAATATACAGCTTATGCAGGAGCAGTAGGTATGCAAGAAAAGACATCTATGGTTCTATACTAACTAATCTATTAATCCCTAAAAATGAAAAAGATGTAGGACTAGATGGAAGAGTAGAGAAGGATACAAAAAAGCCACCATATCAATACTTTTATTAAGACCACCCGGGATAAGTGTGCTCAAAGTGTATATCCAAAGGACTCCCTTTTGGCTAAGGTTACATCTCTATCCCCTCCCGGGTGTGGTTCATAGGGTCGACAGTGTCTAGGTCGACCATGTTTGGGTCGACGACTGTTGGTCGACAGTAAGTAGGTCAACAGGGATGCTAGGTCGACAGGGTCTCTAGGTAGACAAGGTCTAGATCAACAGGTCAAAAGGTCGACACGAGTTTAAAAAAAAAATGGTGTCGTTTTCTCCGTACAGTGACCGGGAACCCCAATTAGTGCACTGTGTCCCCTCGCAAGGTGCCTCGCTGCGCCCGGCACAGGTTACCGTTCCCAATTGTAGCCCACGTGGATCGTAAAGTATCAAAATGTTTTTAAAAAAATGAAAAATTAATGTCAACCTTTTGACCTGTCGACCTAGAACATGTCGACCTAGATACCCTGTCAACCTAGACACCGTGTCGACCTGGTTACTATCGACCAATAGTGGTCGACCTAAACATTGTCAACCTAGTTACTGTCAACCTAGAGACCGAATCCTTCCCTACCCTCTTATCTTCCTCTATGTGTTCTATGACTGTAAAAGAAAGATCTTTTACATCTGAGTTGTGTTTCTCTTGGAAGTGGCGAGGGAGGCTATGGTTGAGAACCTTGTTTTTGACATTCCGCAGGTGTTCTTGTATTCTTAGCTTCAAACATCTCTTTGTCTTGCCAATGTAAGATAGATTGCAGCTACAGTTGAGTTTGTAAATGGCATATGTCGTATTGCACGTAACTATGTTCTTAAGCCTGTATGTTCTCCGACTCTCATCTCTCCAACTGAATCCTCTCTTATCTATAAAACAACAGCATATGCACTTATCTCAAGGACAAAGGCCAGACCTTTTTAGAAAACCACTTTGCCAGGCTCTAAACATGAGGTATATTGCTGCCCAGGGCGCCCCCCTGCGCCCTGCACCCTTGTAGTGCCGCTTGTGTGTGGGAGCAATGGCGCGCAGCACGACCGCTGCGCGGTACCTCAGACTCTGAAGTCTTCTCTGAATGTTCCTTTTTACCAATATTATCATCTTCCTTGGTGTTATCATCTTTTTTACTCCGCAAGTTACTTGGAGCAAGCATATTCTTAAGGTTATTCACCTTTCTAAAGAAAATATTGGGTCTGTCTGGGAGGTAAGGTCCCAATATGGGATCCTTAAGTAGGAGGTGCCAATGTTGGTCCATAATTATTTTGATTTTTATATTCTCCTGGTTGTATTGAATGATAAAGGATCTGTCCTGATATTTTTTCTCTTTGGTGACTGTTTTGACATCCAGTACGTTAATCCCATCAAGTTTAGAGGCTTGAATCTGATCTCTCTGTAGAAAACTCTTCTTATAACCTCTATCGATTAATTGTTACATTAGTATGGATGACTGCTCCCAATAAGTGTCCGGATTGGTACAATTTTTTCTGATACTTACAAATTGGGAATAGGGAATTGTGGTCTTCCACCTAGGCAAATGGCAACTATTAAAAGAGATGTAGCTGTTAGCATCAGTTACTTTGAAGAAGGTCTTAGTGCTTAGAGTGCCATCGGATTTAGAGCTCAACAGGATGTCCAAGTACCCTATTGTGTTATGGTGTTGTTTATAAGTGAATTTGAGATTGAAGGAGTTATTTTGAATATCACAAATGAAACGTTCCAGGCTCTCTACATCACCATTCCAAACAAAAATGAGGTCATCATTATACCTCATAGATGGTCTCTTTTTCCCTGTATTCCATATAGATATTAGTGTATGATGGGGCAAACTTGGTCCCCATCGCAGTACCTTGTTTCTGCACATAAAATTGACCTTCAAACTCAAAATAGTTGTGATTAAGGATAAAATCAATACTGTTATGTAGAAACTGTCTCTCATCTTCACTAACATCATCATCCTTTTGTAGTACTCTACTGACCGCTTTTTTTCCTTTGTAGTGTGGTATCAAGGTATATAAGGCCTGGACATCTACTGTTACCCACCTGTATGAGGTTTGCCATTGGAAATCTTTCAAAACTCTCAGGAGATTGGTTGAATCTTTCAAGTATGATTGCTGTTGTTTTACATACGGTTGAAGTTTCAAATCCAGGAAATGGGACAAATTTGAAGTCAGTGAATCCACCCCTGCCACTATTGATCTTCCTGGAGGTGGATTTTTACTCTTATGTACCTTAGGTAAATGATAGAATATTAGAATCCTGGGTTTTTTGTTATACATATATTCAAACGCCTCCCTACACATGGTTTCCTTACTTAGAGCCTTATTCAGGACAATGGACAAATCTTCTTTGAAGATTTCCGTTGGATTGGTTTCCAAACTTTCATATGCAGTTATATCTTTAATCTGTCTTTTAGCCTCATGCAGGTACGCAGATCTGTCCTGGATCACGACAGCCCCACTTTTATCTGCCATTTTAATCACTATGTCGTCATCATTTGGGGTAAAGTTGTCTTGGAATCTATTATCTTGGATTTTTAATTTCTTGAAGTCCTCTTTTACAGAGTCAAAGAAGAAATCTATATGACAGCTCCTGGATTCCACAGCATAATACATGGATCTGGGTGCTAATAGTGGTTTATTTTTAGGTTTTTAATTCAATTTGGGCATGATTTTTTTTAGGAAGTGTCTCTTAAATAATATGTATAATGTTTATAATTGCCAACAAATTCATCATGTCTGTAATAATGTTTTTTTCTGTCATGTAAAGAGGATTTCCCTTTAAGGGAGCTGTATTAACATGAACATTCTAGACATGTGGGATATAAAGTAACTGTATGTTCAAAAATGAATAGAATGGTTTTGTTACATCCTGAGGAATAATATATAAATGGATATTGAGAACTGTGTCATATGATACTGCTCCCGCGGGTATGAGAAAAATGTGTTTGTGTATTTGTATTATTATTTGTATTTGTATTAGTGCTGAAATCCGATAAGTTCAAAATGTATTAATGAATTGAGTTTTTGAAGTGTATAATTTTATATGTATTCTTAAAAAAGTAATATGCTAAAGTAATATGCTAAGGTTAGTGGGGTATGATCAGGCCACACCCCCGATGATGTCTAATGACGACAAGCGTTGGGCATGTTTTTTGGACAGATGGAGACACGTCACGATCCGTGTCCTCTGAGAGCAGGAGACCTGCAGGCCGTGACAGCGCTACTGACTACAGATGCTGGGAAGCAGTGTTAGCGGGAGCCATGGAGCCACTTTGAACAACGTTGGCAGCCTGGATATTGAGATCCATCCTAAGCCAATGCAGGACCAGTGTGAGGCTGATTGTGGTTATTTGAGATGTATGTGAGCTTCTACTCTATTTATTAAATAATTGATGCTTATTACTCACGTTGTGCGCCCCTTACTCTTTTGTTTTTACATGTGTTTCGATTGAACTTGTGGTTCAGGTTTATAACCGAGGAGGCTGCACTGAACATCTAATACGAGGTACGGAGCTAGTGGATTGTTTTTAAACAAAGGACTAAAAGTGGACTGGTGCACAACATAACTGCATTTATATATATGCATGTATATATATATATAGATAGATAGATATAGATATATATATATAATCTGAGAGGGCCCCAGAGATATCAGAGATATTACTGTTCTGGGCCCCAAGATTTCTGTTGCCGGCCCTGATACTGGCTGCTTTTGCATGTAGCCCACAAATACAAGCTGCTTTATTTTTACACTGCAAATTAGATTTCAGTTTGAACACCCCCCACCCAATTCTAAATCTGTTACATCTGCTCCACTTGCAGTGCAACATGATTTTGCCAGGTTGCCTGATCTTTTGCTTTACTTACAAACATGAATCAGGCCCATTGTCCATATACTTAGTGATAACGTATCACCATATAACTTATACTAATAAGCTCAGAGGGCTTGCATCTCTACACCCTATACTCTACTGCACATGCCAATAATATGCCTTTTGAAGCACAAGGAGCTTAAAACATTAAATGGGTGCAGCTGCTTCTTAAGTAGGCCCAGATATTCAAAAATAGGGTGCAGCCACACTCCTCAGGGCCTGGCTGATCTCTTGGTAGCCCTAGTCTAAAACAGGCCTCAAATCCTACAGTTTGATAAGTGTAAACAAATAATCTGTTGGTAGATGCCTACAAGTTGGTAGGTGCATAGTGGATGTGAGCAAAGGAGGTGTTACGTAGTCTACACGCTGACTCGAAACAAAGTGGGTTTTATGGAAGGTATACAGGTAATAGAAGAGCAACAGCAGTCAAAATGATAAGGTACTAGTCTCTCCTGGGCCAAGTACTGTACAGCCATGATGCTCCAATAAGGCTTGGGCATATTTAGACCCTGTTATAGAGCCAAATAAACAACATGCACCTGCAGTCTAATCAGCCTGGCATTAAGGCTGGTGACTCAGACTCAGACATTTGATGTTATTGTGGCTGATGCTGCACTACTGCTGCGCGGTACCTCAGACTCTGAAGTCTTCTGCCGTCACTGAAGTCTTCTGTTCTTCTTTACTCACCCGGCTTCTTTCTTCTGGCTCTGTGAGGGGGTTGACGGCGCGGCTCCTGGAACAAGCAGCTAGGCGCACCAAGTGATCGAACCCTCTGGAGCTAATGGTGTCCAGTAGCCTAAGAAGCAGAGCCCTTGAACTCAGAAGTAGGTCTGCTTCTCTCCCCTCACTCCCACGAAGCAGGGAGCCTGTAGCCAGCAGGTCTCCCTGAGGTACCGCGCAGCAGTCGTGCTGCGCGCCATTGCTCTCACACACAAGCGGCACTACAAGGGTGCAGGGCGCGGGGGGCGCCCTGGGCAGCAATATACCTCATGTTTAGAGCCTGGCAAAGTGTTATATAGTGCATAGGCACTGTATACAGACCCCCGCCAGTATAATACTGTAAATAACTAGCGGGACTGAAGCGCGCCGATAAGGGGGCATGGCTTAGCCCTCAACACTCTATCCAGCGCAATTTTCTCCTCAGAGATGCTGGCCCCGCCAAAACTCTGTTGCACAGCTTACTGTCTAAAACGGATGGGGGCACAGTTGTTTAGTGTACAAATAAAGCACTATATATATATATATATATATATATATATATATATATAATGAGCGTGTGGTAGATGTGTTGGCAAACGTTTTAGGTGTTTTCCCTGTCAGTTACTAGAATCTACCCGTTAGAGTCAGTGTAATGTCGGTGGGTATTTAATACACGTGTGTTGGCATATGTGAGTGCTCTATCACAAACGGCTATGGGAATCCCTCTGTCGGCACCGCCGACTCTGGATGGTACTTGATTTATGAGATTAAGTGTCAGCATGTCAGTAGTTGTAAGCTTTTCCAAAAGAAAAAACTGTATGGTAGACACAGACGTATGTGGGTGATCCTGTCGGCACCAACTAATATGACTGGGTATAAATTATTATGATAATGTGATGCATTTTGAAAAAAGGCTATACCTGTATATATTTGTATATATGTATATGTATGGTACGGTTACATTGATCTGTAGCTCGAGCACAGACGTAGTAAGTGGGGGCGTAACATTAAAGTTATGTATATATTTCACTCAGACCCCTCGGGGTCGCAAAAGATGTTATTTTGCCCAGTTAGAACTCCCTGCTGTCGACACGACTACTATGTCTTATGTCGACCATAATGTTTCCTGATTAGATCCACAACATCGGCATTCAGTACATGTTCATACACATTAAGAACGCATTAATATCACTAGGGACCCGGCTGTTCCTGACAAAAAAAAAAAAAATATATATATATATATATATATATATATATAAGTTATGTATATATGGATATACGTGTGTATATGTGTGTTTAAATGTGTATATTTTTACAAATTTTTTTATAATGAATGCTGAAGTAAACTTTTCCTTCTCATGTGCTGGTCGCTATGTTCGATAACTCTAGGTCAGCCGTCCCAAGATGGTTTCAAATCATCACGAGGATTCCGAGTGTTTATTCTTTTCCCGCCAGGGATAGAATAAAGTGAGAGTCAACCCCTGTTCTGCACGGGGCCCTGTCACAAAGGATCGTTTACAGGAAGCTAAGTGATATTTTAATGATATACTTTGATTATACTTGCATTCAGGGGCGGATCCAGAAGAAAATGATAGGGGGGGCACCATGGAAGGGGAAGTACATTTGTGTGCGGCTTCGGTGCATGTGAGGTGGCGCTTCTTATACAATGCCCACAGTTGTAGCGCTCATTATGCAATGTCCACTGTACTGGTGCCCCTTATATAGACCCCATAGTAGTGGTGCCCCTTATGCAATGCCCGTATTGCCCCCAGTAGTAATGTTGCCTGTAGTAATGCCCGCAGTCATTTAGTGAGTGTGGCCAATTAAAATGAGACGTGATACACAGACATATGCCCCCAATAGTGCAGTGCCAAATCCACAATTGCACCCACTGTGCCAGATCCACAATTGCCCCCACAGTGCCAGATCCACAAATGCCCCCACAGTGCCAGATCGAAATATGCCCCCACAGTGCCAGTTCCACAAATGCCCCCACAGTGCCAGATCCAAAAATGCCCCCACGGTGCCAGATCCAAAAATGCCCCTACAGTGCCAGATCCAAAAATGCCCCCACAGTGTCAGGTATACAAATGCCCCCACAGTGCCAGGTAAACAATTGCCCTCACAGTGCCAGGTAAACAATTGCCCTCACAGTGCCAGGTATACAAATGCCCCCACAGCAGGTATACTATACAAATGCCCCCACAGCAGTTCTGCAGCTGCTTACCGCTGCTGCTGCTGCTTCTCTGCCGGCTCTGAGGGTGTCAGGAGGAGAGCGCGGCTATGTCTGGCGGCGTGTAGGACTTCAAACTAGCCGCCAGTTCGTGAGCCAATCAGAGCTCGCGGACCGGCGGCTCCTGATTGGCTGCCGGTCCGCGAGCTCTGATTGGCTCACGAACCAGCGGCTGGTTTTAAGTCCGCAACACGCCGCCAGATAACCGCGCTCTCCTCCTGACAGCTGAGACAAGCTGCCGCTGGACTGAGCGGCAGCGTGTCTCAGTGACACAAGCGGAGGGGGGGACGGATGGGGCCACAAATGACAGGGGGGGCACAGGCCAGAGTGCCCCCCCCTAGATCCACCACTGCTTGCATTGCGTGCGCAGGGGGGAGTGATTGTATTCAGGAATGGTCGGTTACTTGGTCATCTGATATAATTACCCTGAGGAAAGATGTGTTACTCCTTAAGTTGGGACATCTCTAGAACATTGCAACATACTACCGTGCGACTACAAGGGATGGGACTCTTGGGTGCGCGGGCCACTTCCATGGCGGTCTCGGCTAGGAGGGCGTTGTGGATTCACCAAAGAGATGCAAATGCTGAATCCGAAAAGAAGTGGAGTCTCTTCCCCATGGAGGGAAGCCTGGTTGGTGATGGCCTTGTTAATATGCTCTCGGCAGGTGACACGGGTAAGTTTACCTTTCTTGCCCTATGTTCCCTCGCAACAGTTGGTGACGCATTGTTGTAGGATGCAGTCCTTTCGACTGAATGGATAAGGATTCCCCTTTCTTTTCAGGTAAAGGAAGGTAAAAAAGGTAAGAGGTCAGCTGACTTTTCAGGATCACAGGTGCAGAAATCATCCATTCTTTCTGCCACGTCCATGGTGGGACGTTGGGTCTATCTTGCGGGGGGCCCACACACGTGGGACCTCATCTAAAACTCTTGTCAGTCCTGGAAAGGACGTGGACTAGTGAGTTAAAGATAGAATCCCTAGGGGGACATACGGGAGTTCCAGACGTTCCCCTCACTGATTTTTTTCAAATCAACCTTACCGATCCTCCTCATGACAGGGAGGTAGTATGTGACGTAATACAAGAGTTGTGTCTGGATCAGATCATTGTCCTTCTGTTCCGGTCATAAAAGAAGAAGCTGTTGTTCAAGTTTTTTCGTGCTTCCGAGGCCGGACGACTCGGTCAGATAAATCCCAATTTTTCCTGCTTAAACTTCATGAGGAAATCTCTCATGGCAGGGTTCTCCACTCTGAACGTGGAGTAAGGAGGTCTAATTACAGGGTTTTTTTCCGCTTTAGGCTTACCTGAGGTTTGCAATTGTTATGCACACCAGTGCCTGCAGGAATGTACTGGTGTCAGAACTGTTATGCACTCCAGTGCCTGCAGGAATGTACTGGTGTTTGAACTGTTATGCACACCAGTGCCTGCAGGAATGTACTGGTGTCTGAACGGATAGGTATGCAAAACAAATGAACTCACAGACAGACTGGGGAATATGACATTACGTACACAGAAGGTGATAGGGTAACAAAATACACACAAAGTGAACAGAGAAGCCCAGAGGCTAAGGAACTGGGTGTCTCCCTAGTATTAGTAATGCTCAGATGGGAAAAGCAAGATGTTGTGTTTTAATACGTAGAGAACCCGAAATGCTGTTGCTAAGGGCAACAGCAAAACCCTAAAGGGTTACCAACGGGTGTGGCAGTAAACTCCTTGGTCAGAGATGGAATGATAGACACAAGGAGAGTCTCCACAATCCTAATTCTCACTTGCAGTGCACAGGTTCAGCTTACTGCCACTAAACTGACACCTGACACCTTGCACAGTGAGACAGGATTTAGGCAGGCAAGTCTTAGAATACAGCCGCAAACCTGCTAAGTTCACAGAGTAGTAAAAGAACCCCAGGAAGCTAAACGACTGACTCCAGTCTTACTGCTAGGTCTGGATTGGCAGAGTGTAGTACCAAATCCCCAGGCCTATTTGCAGTAAGCAACAACAAATACAAAGCTACACAGTACTGGCTAACTTTCAGGAACTGACTAACCAACAAAGATTCAGCAGCATCTGCTTAACCTGAGAAGAGGCCTTATAAAGCAGGTGCTGTCCACGCCCCACTCAGACCTCACAGACTGTGAGCACAAAAACCAGCACCGGATCCCCTGCCGTGCACAGAGCCTGTAACCACTGCACAGCAAAAGACCCGAACCGGAGTATCAGCTGCGCTCAGGTTACTCCGCTAGCACTTGTCTCCCGGTTGCCATGACGACGTGGCAGCACAGGGCAGGAGACCCTAACAGTACCCCCCGTCTGACGAGGGGTCAAAGAACCCCTACCACCGGGTTTATCGGGGAACTGCGAGAAGAAAGAGCGTATCAGTCTGGGGGCATGAAGATCACAACTGCGCACCCACGACCGCTCCTCCGGGCCATACCCCTTCCAGTGCACCAAAAATGACAGCCGACCCCGAACCATCTTGGAGTCAAGAATCCTTTCAACAACAAACTCCCTCTGGCCACGTATCAGAAGAGGGGAAGGTCTTCCACTGGAAGAAGGATTACTAATCGCCCGTTTTAAAAGGGAACAATGAAATGTTTTATTGTTACCCAAAGAACGGGGCAGATCTAACTGAAATGCCGCCGGATTGATAACCCTGGTGATCTTATAAGGGCCGATGAACCGGGGGCCTAACTTATGAGATGGCTGTCTCAACTTCAAATTCTTGGTAGACAACCAGACGAAGTCTCCTAATTCGAAGCTGCAGGGTCTTTTCCACTTATCAAAAACCCTTTTGGTCACTAATGACACAGACACAAGGGCTTTCTTTACTTTCCGCCAAATACCTCTAAGGACCGAAACCACAGAGGAACCACCAGGCGTGGAGTCCAGGGGGTCAAAAGAATTGGCCTTAGGATGATGCCCATACACACAAAGGAAGGGAGAGATCCCTGTAGCAGAGTGAGCCGCGTTGTTATAGGCAAACTCCGCCATGGACAGATGAGCAACCCAGTCAGTCTGACACTTGGAGACATAACACCTGAGGAACTGCTCCAAGGACTGGTTCACCCTTTCAGTCTGCCCATTAGACTGCGGATGGTAGCCTGATGACAAGCTGACAGAAATCTGGAGATCGGAACAAAATGGCCTCCAGAATTTGGCCACAAACTGGGATCCGCGGTCAGAGACCACATCAAGTGGCAACCCGTGGAGACGCACAACATGCAGCATAAATAATTCAGACAGGCGTCTGGCCGATGGCAGCCCAACCAGTGGAATGAAGTGCGCCATCTTCGAAAACCTGTCAACGACAACCCAGATGGCTGTCATCCCCGAGGATTTGGGCAAGTCCACCACAAAATCCATTGAAATGTGGGTCCATGGCTTATATGGGATAGAGAGTGGATGTAATGGGCCAACAGGAACCCCTCTAGGAGTCTTATTTCGGGCACAGATGTCACATGCCCGAACCCACTGATCCACATCCTTAGCCACCGAGGGCCACCACACCGCCCTAGATAGCAACTCCCGAGTTCTGGCAATACCCGGGTGACCTGCCGACTTCTTGGCATGGAATTCCAGGAACACTCGCTGTCTTAACCTAGGAGGCACAAACAAAAGACCTACCGGAAGGTCTGGGGGAGCCTGCTCCTGTGCTCTAAGGACTAATGATAAGAGGTCCTGGGTAATGCCCACTTTAATACATGATGGGGACACAATGGGCAACGGCTCCTCGGTGGTCTCCTGGATTGGAGCAAAACTCAGCGAGAGCGCATCAGCCTTGATGTTTTTTGACCCAGGGCGATATGTTATCAAAAAATTAAAGCGAGCAAAAAGCAAAGCCCATCGTGCCTGCCTGGCATTGAGACGCTTCGCTGACTCTAAATATGCCAGATTCTTATGGTCGGTGAGAATTGAGACCACAAACTTAGCCCCCTCAAGCCAGTGTCTCCACTCCTCGAGTGCATCCTTAATAGCCAACAATTCCCGGTTACCCACGTCATAATTCATCTCGGCAGGCGAAAATTTACGGGAAAAGTAAGCACAGGGATGAAGGCGATTATCAGACACTCCCATCTGAGAAAGCACTGCCCCAATACCCATCTCAGAGGCATCCACCTCCACCACAAAAGGACGCTCTGGATCTGGGTGTCGCAGCACCTTGGCCGATACAAATGCCCTTTTGAGACGGGCAAAAGCCGCTTTAGCCTCACAAGACCAGTGAGCAACATCCGCCCCTTTCTTAGTGAGTGCCACCAAGGGCGCCACTATAGACGAAAATCCAGCGATAAATCGTCTATAAAAATTTGCAAAGCCCAGGAAACGCTGAAGCGCCTTCAAACTAGTGGGCTGCACCCAATCCAGGACTGCCTGAACCTTGGAACCCTCCATTTGGAAACCTTCTGGGGAGATAATATATCCTAGAAATGCGATTTGCTGAACTTCAAATTCGCACTTCTCCAGCTTCGCCCCAAGCCGGTGGTCTCTGAGTTTCTGGAGGACTAAGCGTACATGCTTCCGATGTTCCTCCAGGGAATGGGAGAAGATTAGGATGTCATCTAAGTATACAACTAAGAATCTATCCAAATATTCCCTGAGCACATCATTCATGAAATCCTGGAAGACTGCCGGGGCATTACAGAGCCCAAAAGGCATCACCAAATATTCATAATGCCCTGAGTGGGTATTAAAGGCAGTCTTCCATTCATCCCCCTCTCTTATTCGGATTAGATTGTACGCACCGCGTAGGTCAATCTTAGAAAAAATGGTGGCAGTACGAAGCTGGTCAAACAAGACCGAAATGAGAGGCAGTGGGTATGAGTTTTTAATCGTGATATGGTTCAATTCCCTGAAGTCGATGCAGGGTCGCAACGAACCGTCCTTTTTACCCACGAAGAAGAACCCCGACCCAACTGGAGACTGTGAAGGTCTGATAAATCCCTTAGCCAAGTTCTCCTGAATGTACTCTGCCATAGCCTGAGTCTCAGGACGTGACAGGGAGTACAACCTGCTCTTGGGAAGCTTAGCATTTGGCAACAAATCAATGGCACAGTCATAGGGGCGATGGGGAGGTAGTACCTCTGCAACTTTTTTGGAGAACACGTCCACAAAATCTGCATAACACCCTGGCAATCCTGGCAAACTTAGCTGCGAGAGCCTGACTGGAAGGCTCAAGCAACTCCTGAAACAATCAGTACCCCAACAAAGAATCTCCCCAGAGACCCAGTCAAATTGAGGATTGTGGGCCCTTAACCAGGGTAACCCCAACACCAATGGGGCAAAAGTACAGACAGTCACATAAAAGGACAATTTTTCAGAGTGTGTGGCTCCAATAAACAAAGAAATCTGGCTAGTACAAGAGGTAATTTTACCTTGGGATAATGGTTCCCCGTTTAACCCACAAATCTCAATTTCCGATGCCAAGGGTACTAAGGGAACAGAGTGTTTCAGGGCGAATTGGCGGTCCATAAAAACCCCGTCGGCCCCACTGTCCACAAAGGCCTCAGTCTTGACAGTTTGACCGAGGATCTTCAAGGTCACCAGAATGATAAAAGTCTTCTTGGGAAATTCTGACTTCTGGCCTGACAGGATATTTCCCATCACCCTCAGGCCCTGAAGTTTTCCGGCTTTTCTGGGCATGATACTACCACATGACCTTTATTCCCACAGTACAAACACAACCCCTGCTGTCTCCTCCGCGTCTTCTCACGCGAGGAGAGGCGGGTAGCCCCAATCTGCATAGGCTCCTCGGAAAATTCCTCAGAGTCTGAGGTTCCCTTGGGAAAGAAGGAAACCTCAGTCTCCCTTTCAAGCCTACGCTCTCTCAGCCGTCTATCCACCCGGATGGATAACTGCATGAGCTGATCCAAGCTATCAGGCAAGGGATATTGTACCAGTTGGTCCTTTATCTGGTTAGAAAGACCTCTTCGGTACTGGTGTCTCAGGGCTGGGTCATTCCACTGGGTATCATGGGCCAACCTCCGAAACTCCGTACAGTAAACCTCAACTGGCCTTCGCCCTTGCTTAAGGATCGAAATCTGAGCCTCGGCTGAGGCCGTCTTGTCAGGGTCATCATACAACATGCCCAGTGCCGTAAAAAAAGCATCAACACTTTTAAGCGACGGACAGTCAGGCTGCAACCCATATGCCCAGACCTGTGGGTCTCCTTGTAGCAAGGAAATCACTATGCCCACCCACTGAATCTCCGACCCAGAAGACTGAGGCCTAAGCCGGAAGTATAGCTTGCAGCTCTCCTTGAAACAAAAGAACTGCGAGCGATCTCCAGAAAAACGATCCGGGAGATTTACTTTTGGCTCCTTAACCCCTGAAGGTGCTGCTGCTGCGGGAGCTCCGCCAGCGGCCTGGGAGGTGTGCATTTTAATGGACAAATCATTAAATTGTCGAGTCAGGACCTGCACCTGATCGACCACCTGTTGCAACTTATTTTGAGGGGTATGCTCCATATTCCCACAAAATTTCAACAGGAGTATTTGGCTGCTGAATATGTTATGCACACCAGTGCCTGCAGGAATGTACTGGTGTCAGAACTGTTATGCACTCCAGTGCCTGCAGGAATGTACTGGTGTTTGAACTGTTATGCACACCAGTGCCTGCAGGAATGTACTGGTGTCTGAACGGATAGGTATGCAAAACAAATGAACTCACAGACAGACTGGGGAATATGAAATTACGTACACAGAAGGTGATAGGGTAACAAAATACACACAAAGTGAACAGAGAAGCCCAGAGGCTAAGGAACTGGGTGTCTCCCTAGTATTAGTAATGCTCAGATGGGAAAAGCAAGATGTTGTGTTTTAATACGTAGAGAACCCGAAATGCTGTTGCTAAGGGCAACAGCAAAACCCTAAAGGGTTACCAACGGGTGTGGCAGTAAACTCCTTGGTCAGAGATGGAATGATAGACACAAGGAGAGTCTCCACAAACCTAATTCTCACTTGCAGTGCACAGGTTCAGCTTACTGCCACTAAACTGACACCTGACACCTTGCACAGTGAGACAGGATTTAGGCAGGCAAGTCTTAGAATACAGCCGCAAACTTGCTAAGTTCACAGAGTAGTAAAAGAACCCCAGGAAGCTAAACGACTGACTCCAGTCTTACTGCTAGGTCTGGATTGGCAGAGTGTAGTACCAAATCCCCAGGCCTATTTGCAGTAAGCAACAACAAATACAAAGCTACACAGTACTGGCTAACTTTCAGGAACTGACTAACCAACAAAGATTCAGCAGCATCTGCTTAACCTGAGAAGAGGCCTTATAAAGCAGGTGCTGTCCACGCCCCACTCAGACCTCACAGACTGTGAGCACAAAAACCAGCACCGGATCCCCTGCCGTGCACAGAGCCTGTAACCACTGCACAGCAAAAGACCCAAACCGGAGTATCAGCTGCGCTCAGGTTACTCCGCTAGCACTTGTCTCCCGGTTGCCATGACGACGTGGCAACACAGGGCAGGAGACCCTAACAGCAATTCAGGATTGCTGTTACCATTTCACCAGGGTGATGGCGGTATGATGGTTTTCCTTCGTTAGTAAGGAGTCATATTTAGTCTGTACTGGATCGCTCTCCGAATTATGGAGATATCGAGAAGCCAAATGGTGCGAAACGTTGTTTTCTCCTTGACAGTTCCTCAACAACAGGACTTGCCAGAATCCCTGTTGGTCCCAACGGCGCAGTGATCGGCTTGGGGCAATATTGTTAGAGGCAATACTGAGAAGAGTTTATTTGCTTCTAAAAAAAAAAAAGGGGGGAAGCTCTGAGAATTCAGAGTCTGGCAGACCTGCAATGGTGTTAATCCGTCGATACAGTCAGTTGCTAAAAAAAGATGGTTGTGGCCTACGAGGCCATTCAGTGGCCAGGTTCCAGGCCTGAGTGTTTAGCGGGCCCTGTTGGACAAGTGGTTCGGTTCCCACCTGGGATAATCATGGTTTCAAGACCAGTAATTTGCTCTGGTGGTAGCGGCGCAATTCTCACTGAGGACAAGTGTCATGTTAGGATACTTGTCGCCCCGTTAACGGTCTACAGTTAAGGGCCGTTTATAACGGTTTTATATAGACAAGAACCGGAGAAGAAATGGCAGAAGCCAGAAAGATTTTCCGCTGGGCGACGAAAACATTTACGCGCTCTATCAGCAATGTTCGTTCCAAGACTGGACAACTGGGAAGCAGACTTCCTCGGTGGACACGTTCTCCATTCAGGAGAGTTGAGTCTTCATCAAGCGGTTTTTCATAGAAGTGATAAGTCTTTGGAGAATTCCGAAAATAGACAAGATGGCATCTCGCCTTGACAAGAAATTTCTGAAATTTTGTTACGGGTCGGGGGTCCCCTCAAGCATTAGCGGTGGATACCCTGGTGACACCGTGGGTGTTTTGGTCAATCTATGTGTTCCCTCCACTTCCACTTTTTCCAAAAATGTTAATAGATTATAAGAGGAACAAGAGTTCAGATGATCCTCCTTGTTCCAGACTGGTCAAGGAGGGCTGGTATCTGGATCTTCAGCAAAATACTCTTAGGAGATCCCTGTCCTCTTCCTCTGCGAGAGGATCTGTTATGGCAGGGGCTGTGTGGGTTCCTAGACTTACCGCGGTTTCCATTGACGACTTGTAGATTGAACGTCGGATTCCAGCCTGGATGGGTATTTCCAGTGAGGTCTTCCCTACTCTTTTTCAGTCAGAAAAGAAGTAACGTCAAAACATTACCACCATAGTTGGGAGAAAAATGTTGTGTCTTGGTGTGAATCCAAGAAGGTTCCTACGGAAGGATTCCAGTTGGATCGTTTTCTCCCTTCTATTCTAACAAGATCGTGTGGAGGCGATCTTTGGTTGGGCTCGATTAAGGTCGGAATTCAGCCTTAACGGTTGTATTCCAAGAAACAATTGGCCTCCTTTCCAGGGTTTAATACTTTCGTAAAAGGAGTCTAACACATCCATCTTCCCTTTGTGCCTCTGTGACACCATGGGATCTTTACGTGGTGTTGCAGTTCCTCCAATTTCTTTGGTTGAACTTTTCAGTGTGGTTAAGTTGAAATTCCTCACTTGGAAAGTGGTCATGCGCTTGACCTTGGCATCTGCAAGGCGGGTGTCTGAGTTGGCGGTTTGGTCTCAAAAGAGCCCTGTTTAATCTTCCATGAAGATAGAGCGGAGTTGTGAACTCGGCAACAGTTTCTGCCAAAAGTGGTTTCATCGTTTTCACTTGAACCAACCTATTGTGGTGCCGGTGGCTACTGACGCCTGGGCGACATCGGAGTATCTCGATGTGGTCAGGAATTTGAAAATTTGTGTTGCCAGAGTGGCTCAGATCAGGAAAACGGAGGATCTGTGATCCTATATGCTCCCAACAAGATTGGGGTTCCTGCTTCCAAGCAGACTATTGCACGCTGGATCTGAATTACAATTAATCTTGCTTGTTTTACGGCTGGTTTGCCGTTACCGAAATCTGTGAAGGCCCATTCTACCAAGAAGGTGGGCTCATCTTGGGCGGCTACCTGAGGGGTCTCGCTTTATAGCCTTACAGAGCAGCTGCTTTGTCGGGTTCAAACAATTTTGCAAATATTCTACAAGTTTGATACCCTGGCTGTTGAGGCCCTCTTGTTTGGGCAATCGGTGCTGCAGAGTCATCCGCACTCTCCCGCCCATTCTAGAGCTTTGGTATAGACCCCATGGTCCTTTTGGAGTCCCCAGTATCCTCTAGGACGTATGAGAAAATAGGATTTTAATACCTACCGGTAAATCCTTTTCTCTTAGTCCGTAGAGGATACTGGGCGTCCGTCCCAGTGCGTACTGTATCTGCAGTTATTGGTTATGGTTACACATGTTGTGTTTCCTTTCAGTCAGTCTGTTGCTGACGTTATTCATGCCATAGCATGCGGTATGCTATTATTGGTCGTGTTTACACACAGGTTGTGTTACAATTTCAGTCAGCATAGTGCTGTATATATATTTTTTCAGGCCGTCGGCTGGTGTTCTATTGAATGCCACGTTCTGCGGCATGTTGAGGTGTGAGCTGGTATGACGCTCACCGTGTTTAAACAATAAATGATTTCCTCAAAATGTCCGTCTCCCTGGGCACAGTTCTATAACTGAGGTCTGGAGGAGGAGCATAGAGGGAGGAGCCAGTTCACACCCATTCAAAGTCTTATAGTGTGCCCATGTCTCCTGCGGATCCCGTCTATACCCCATGGTCCTTTTGGAGTCCCCAGCATCCTCTACGGACTAAGAGAAAAGGATTTACTGGTAGGTATTAAAATCCTATTTTTTCTTTTGTTATGATGTTAATACAAACCTGTAAGCTTCAGACTAAACTGCCAAATGTTCTAGCTTATATAGAGGGGGAAGTATTTTCTGATGGTCAAATATTGACGTGCACATGATGATCCTGGGTCGAGGCCTTTTTCAATTATAAAACAAATCTTTGCACATAAGGCTTAAACATAAAATTTGACGGACCCGTTAGGGTATTATACAGTAGTTATGGTTTATGGTACTAAGGATAGGGTATTAGATTGTTTTTTGTTTTTAAATTCTACATACAATTGAATATCGCCCCCGCGATCTCTCATGGCTTTAGATAGGAGATCAGGCGTGATAATCAATGGAATACCACCCAATGTGTCAGTAAGCCAGTGCTATACAGGGTAAGCTACTATAGATTCACACAATGGGACAGATGAACTAAGCCTTGGAGAGAGACAAAGCACCTATCAATCAGCTCCCAACTGTCATTTCCCAAACATAACCTGCAATATGACAGGAGCTGACTGGCTGGCACCCCACCCTTCCCCACTCCATCACCCCAAAAGGCCCAGCACATCTCCCACAATGTGTCAGTAAGCAAGTGCAATGCAGGGTAGATGTTACAGATGCACACAATGTATCAGTAAGCCAATGCTATACAGGGTAGGTTGCTATAAGCAGGGGCGGAACTCCCAGAGGCAGCGGAGTCAGTTGCCGCCGGGCTCCAGTGCTGAAGGGGGCACCTAGATCCAGCCTCCTCCATTGCACCCCAACCACAGGGCCTTAACTAGGGTAGTGTGGATGGTGCTCAGACCACATTTGCTGTGTGGGCACACCATCCGCAGGCACCCGCCGATGCATGCGGTACCACGGTAACGCCAGTCTACTGTCCTCCCTCCCGCTCCCACCTCCTCCCCCCTGGCCAGTCAACTCAATCTGCAATCTTCCGTCAAACCACACACCCTTGTGACAATCGTGGAAGTTCTTCCCCGGCACACTGAAACAGGACACTGTGTCAGGCAGCTGGATCATCTTGGTGTCCACACTGCACAGGTCAGCAGTGAGCGCCAGGAGTCTGTCCCACTACCTCCCGTCCTTCCCCCTACCCTCTCCCACTCTCTCCCTTATCTGTCTCTACAGAGCTGTGCCTGGCTGCAGTGTTTATAGGGAGTCTGCTGCCGGAGAGCATCAGCCGCAGTCTTTGCCTGTGCAGGGGAGGAATAGTGGGTGATCACACTGATCGTGCTTCTCCCACTCTCCCTGGATTTGATCCTTTCTTAGTGGTTTTCATGGCGGCACCTCATTCATCAATATATTGTTAAATTACATAAAGGGGCGTGACCTTGCGGGGCGCGATTAGGCCACGCCCCCAAAAGTGCCCGTGCTAGCTCTAGCAAACTCTGCCAAGTCTTCTCTTGGACCTCTTCTCCCATCCCCCTCCCACTATTCCGATGCTGTCTGCAGCAATACTGACGCTGGCATCATAATGGTGATGATCCCAACCAAGGTGAGGTAAGTATAATACCTTGCCCCCCTACCCCATGCCCTCTGGTACCGCAACCTAACCCTATCCCTCCCCCCTTAGTGCTTAAACCTACCCCCCCCCCCCCCAATAGTGCCTAACACCCCCTGCACGCAGCCTAACCTCCCAGGTAGGACCTAAACTTAACTTATCCCCCCTCCACAGCCTTACCCTAACTACCACCACTAGTGCCCCTGCTGCCCAGCTTTTTGATCGTCAACAAGCATCAACCTGGCATATTGTGCAGTGTAAAAGCACCCAGTTGAAATCCCCTACCTGGGGGGTTAGGCGGCTTATTTTAGAATAAAAGCAGTGTTAGTTAAACTGATTATTCTACATTACTGTCTTGAAAAAAAAAATTCTGTACAAATCTAAGGTTTCTCTTCTCTACTGTCTTTAACTCCTCAACTAAATTTAAGACTGTTGCCTAATAAGCGGCTCTACTGTGGTGCAACATGTATAAGGGACTAACGGACGCTACAGTGAGGCGTAATGTGACTAACGGACGCTACTGTGCGGTGCAATGTGAGTAACGGACACTACTGTGCGGTGCAATGTGAGTAACGAACACTACTGTGCGGTGCAATGTGAGTAACGGACAGTACTGTGCGGTGCAATGTGAGTAACGGACACTACTGTGCGGTGCAATGTGAGTAACGGACACTACTGTGCGGTGCAATGTGAGTAACGGACACTACTGTGCGGTGCAATGTGAGTAACGGACACTACTGTGCGGTGCAATGTGAGTAACGGACACTACTGTGCGGTGCAATGTGAGTAACGGACACTACTGTGCGGTGCAAAGTGAGTAACGGACACTACTGTGAGGTGTAATGTGACTAACGGATGGTACTGTGCAGTGTAATGTGAGTAACGGACACTGCTGTGCAATGTGACTAACGGATGGTACTGTGCGGTGCAATGTGAGTAATGGACACTACTGTGCGGTGCAATGTGAGTAACGGACACTACTGTGAGGTGTAATGTGACTAACGGATGGTACTGTGCGGTGCAATGTGAGTAATGGACACTACTGTGCGGTGCAATGTGAGTAACGGACACTACTGTGCAGTGTAATGCAAATAGTGGACGCTACTGTACAGCGTAATGCGAATAATGGCTGCTACTGTATGGTGTAATGCGAATAATGGATGCTACTGTGCTGTGTAATTAAAATAATGGACACTGATTTAGTCAGTGATTTAGTGTAGGGTATAGAGGTGTCAGTGATTTAGTGTAGGGTATAGAGGTATCAGTGATTGTGTAGGGTATAGAGAGACGGGGTCAGTGATGTAGTGGCCGGTATAGAAGGGTCAGTTAAAATACTAATCATTTTTTGTGGGGAGGAGGGCACACAACATTTATCTTGCCTCCGGGCAACTGAGATGAAGTTACGCCACTGGCTATAAGTGCACACAATGTATCAGTAAGCCAATGAAATACAGGTAGGTTGCTATAAGTGCACACAATGTATCAGTAAGCCAATGCAATGCAGGTAGGTTGTTATAAAGGTGCACACAATGTTTCAGTAAGCCAGTGCTATACAAGGTAGGTTGCTATAGGTGCACACAATGGCCCTCATTCCGAGTTGTTCGCTCGCA
The DNA here is from genome assembly GCF_028390025.1 of Pseudophryne corroboree. Lineage (NCBI taxonomy): Eukaryota > Metazoa > Chordata > Amphibia > Anura > Myobatrachidae > Pseudophryne > Pseudophryne corroboree. The sequence goes on from NC_086445.1 coordinate 147,342,029, forward strand.
AGCTGCTTTTAGCAGCTTTGCACACGCTAAGCCGCCGCCTACTGGGAGTGAATCTTAGCATAGTAAAATTGCGAACGAAAGATTAGCAGAATTGCGAATAGACACTTCTTAGCAGTTTCTGAGTAGCTCCACACTAACTCGGCATCTGCGATCAGTTCAGTCAGTTTCGTTCCTGGTTTGACGTCACAAACACACCCAGCGTTCGCCCAGACACTCCCCCGTTTCTTCAGACACTCCCGCGTTTTTCCCAGAAACGGTAGCGTTTTTTCACACACTCCCATAAAACGGCCAGTTTCCGCCCAGAAACACCCACTTCCTGTCAATCACATTACGATCACCAGAACGAAGAAAAAACCTCGTAATGCCGTGAGTAAAATACCTAACTGCATAGCAAATTTACTTGGCGCAGTCGCACTGCGGACATTGCGCATTTGCGACTAATCGCTCCGTTGCGAAAAAAAAAATAACGAGCGAACAACTCGGAATGACCACCAATGTGTCAGTAAGCCAGTGCAATACAGGTAGGCTGCTATAAGTGCACACAATGTGTCAGTAAGCCAGTGCTATACAGGTAGGTTGCTATAGGTACACACAATGTATCAGAAAGCCAATTGTAGGCTGCTATAGTTACACAAAATGTGTCTTATTCACAAAACAATGTGAAGGGGATGCACAAGCAGCTTCTGCTGACCAACATGACATGCGGCATGCCCATACCCCGTACATGATTGCAGCTGCACCTGCACAAGAAATGCCACACCACAGTGTTTTCTGCAGCAGTACCTTGTACGCAGACACAGGTATGTTTGCACACAGAATATAGGCATGCCACACACCACCTCAATCAGCAGAGTTTGCTCATGCGTCCTACTCGCGGGTGGTCTTCTGGGTGCCGAATGTCGGGATCCCGGCACACAGTATACCGGCGCCGGAATCCCGACACCCGGCATACCGACACATATTCTCCCTCGTGCGGTTCCACGACCCCTCGGGAGGGAGAATAAATAGCGTGGTGCGCGTAGCGCACCACCGTGCCCGCAGCGTGGCGAGCGCAGTGAGCCCGCAAGGGGCTCATTTGCGCTCGCCATGCTGTCGGTATGCTGGCGGTCGGGCTCCCGGCGCCGGTATGCTGGTCGCCGGGAGCCCGGCCGCCGGCATACCATACTACACCCCTACTCGCATAGCAATGCAAACTGCAGGCATCATCAATAAAAAAAGATGCCCAGCGTTAAAGGGGTTGCACATGACTTATCAGCTCACTCATGCCAGGCATCTCTCGCTGCGTGCAGTATTGAGGCAAGATGCATGAGGACACATCTGTATATAGGTTTGGGCTGCTATAATTACACACACTGGTGGATATTCAAATGTTTGAAAAGTTGTTTGGGTGTCTTTTTTTTTCCTGTCTATTAGATAGGAAAAAAACAGACACCCAACTAACTTTTCAAACAATTGAATATCCCCCAATGTGTCAGTAAGCTAGTATTATACTGGTAGATGTTAAACTGTAATAACAAAGGGGGGCCCGGGGTACATTATGCCCTGCGACCCCCCCCCCCCCAACCCTTAATCTGGCTATGACTACCTGGGACACTCCATACAGGCTGCATGGGGCAAGTTATGCCAATATTCCGAATATTCGTTATGCGAAAATTCCCAGAGGCAATTCTCAGACAATGCAGAGATAATGTAATAATTTTCACCCGAACGTCCTCATCCCGCTGTCGGATTCTCGCGAGGCTCGGATTCTATCGCGAGACTCGGATTCTATATAAGGAGCCGCGCGTCGCCGCCATTTTCACACGTGCATTGAGATTCATAGGGAGAGGACGTGGCTGGCGTCCTCTCCGTTTATAGAGAAGAGAGTGAGACAGTAGAGAGAGACACAGTAGTAATTTTGGGGAGCATTAGGAGGAGTACTAGTTACTTGCTGAAGTGATAGATAGTGTGACTGTATATTATCTGACTTGTGGGGGAGACACTGACAGTGGGGAGCAGTTAGAGTCTGAGAGCAGGACTCAGGAGTACATATAACGTACAGTGCACACTTTTGCTGCCAGAGTGCCACACTGCCATTGTGACCACACTGACCACCAGTATAATATATATTGTGATTGTCTGCTTAGGAGTACTACTTGCAAGTTGCTGATAGTGTGACCAGTGACCTGACCACCAGTCACCACCAGTTTAATATATATATATATATATATATAATTGTATATAATATATATATAATATTGTATACCACCTACCCGTGGTTTTTTTTTTCTTTCTTCTTTATACATACTACTATAGTAGCTTACTGTAGCAGTCTGCGGTGCTGCTGAGCTGACTGTGTCCAGCAGGTCCGTCATCAGTCATTACATAATAAATATATATACCTGTCCGGCTGCAGTACTAGTGATATTATATATATATATATTGATTTCATCTCATTATCATCCAGTCTATATTAGCAGCAGACACAGTACGGTAGTCCACGGCTGTAGCTACCTCTGTGTCGGCAGTCGCTCGTCCATCCATAATTGTATACCACCTACCCGTGGTTTTTTTCTTTTTCTTTCTTCTTTATACATACTACTATAGTAGCTTACTGTAGCAGTCTGCGGTGCTGCTGAGCTGACAGTGTCCAGCAGGTCCGTCATCAGTCATTACATAATAAATATATATACCTGTCCGGCTGCAGTACTAGTGATATTATATATATATATATTGATTTCATCTCATTATCATCCAGTCTATATTAGCAGCAGACACAGTACGGTAGTCCATGGCTGTAGCTACCTCTGTGTCGGCAGTCGCTCGTCCATCCATAATTGTATACCACCTACCCATGGTTTTTTTTTTTCTTTCTTCTTTATACATACTACTATAGTAGCTTACTGTAGCAGTCTGCGGTGCTGCTGAGCTGACTGTGTCCAGCAGGTCCGTCATCAGTCATTACATAATAAATATATCTACCTGTCCGGCTGCAGTACTAGTGTGATATAATATATATTGATTTCATCTCATTATCATCCAGTCTATATTAGCAGCAGACACAGTACGGTAGTCCACGGCTGTAGCTACCTCTGTGTCGGCAGTCGCTCGTCCATCCATAATTGTATACCACCTACCCGTGTTTTTTTTTTCTTCTTTATACATACATACTACTATAGTAGCTTACTGTAGCAGTCTGCGGTGCTGCTGAGCTGACAGTGTCCAGCAGGTCCGTCATCAGTCATTACATAATAAATATATCTACCTGTCCGGCTGCAGTACTAGTGTGATATAATATATATTGATTTCATCTCATTATCATCCAGTCTATATTAGCAGCAGACACAGTACGGTAGTCCACGGCTGTAGCTACCTCTGTGTCGGCAGTCGCTCGTCCATCCATAATTGTATACCACCTACCCGTGGTTTTTTTTTTTTTCTTCTTTATACATACTACTATAGTAGCTTACTGTAGCAGTCTGCGGTGCTGCTGAGCTGACAGTGTCCAGCAGGTCCGTCATCAGTCATTACATAATAAATATATCTACCTGTCCGGCTGCAGTACTAGTGTGATATAATATATATTGATTTCATCTCATTATCATCCAGTCTATATTAGCAGCAGACACAGTACGGTAGTCCACGGCTGTAGCTACCTCTGTGTCGGCAGTCGCTCGTCCATCCATAAGTATACTAGTATCCATCCATCTCCATTGTTTACCTGAGGTGCCTTTTAGTTGTGCCTATTAAAATATGGAGAACAAAAATGTTGAGGTTCCAAAATTAGGGAAAGATCAAGATCCACTTCCACCTCGTGCTGAAGCTGCTGCCACTAGTCATGGCCGAGACGATGAAATGCCAGCAACGTCGTCTGCCAAGGCCGATGCCCAATGTCATAGTACAGAGCATGTAAAATCCAAAACACCAAATATCAGTAAAAAAAGGACTCCAAAATCTAAAATAAAATTGTCGGAGGAGAAGCGTAAACTTGCCAATATGCCATTTACCACACGGAGTGGCAAGGAACGGCTGAGGCCCTGGCCTATGTTCATGGCTAGTGGTTCAGCTTCACATGAGGATGGAAGCACTCAGCCTCTCGCTAGAAAAATGAAAAGACTCAAGCTGGCAAAAGCACCGCAAAGAGAAGAATACTGGCGTACTGGCGGCGCGTTCAGACGCAGCGGCTGCGAGCTTGCAGAGCCATGGGAGCAGTAGTAGGAGCAGTAGCAGGAGCATCGCTACCTACCATCAGACTCACCCTTTTGTTTGCAACGTGGATCGTGGGCCTGGGGGCTCTGCTGCCGTGTGGTCCATGTGGGATTGTGTACTCGCGGTGGGAGCTGCTCGCGGTCCGTTCCGCCTCTGGTCCCTCTGCTGCATCGCTGTCGCTGGGGGAAGCCGCGTGGGGGATCCTGCGGGCTTCCGGTGTCCTGGTGGCGGGCGGGCGGGCTGGTGCGGCCAGGGGTGTGCGGCCGGCGGGCGCCGGTGTGCGGGCTGGCGGGGACGCTGGCTGGCCTCCGGGCGCTGCTGCTGTGGATGTGGGAGGCGCTGGCCGGCCTCTGAGTGCTGCTGCTGCGGCGGGCTCGCAGGCTAGTTCCGGGGTCAGAGGAGGTGATGGCCCGAGGCATGCTGGGTGCTCCTCTGGTCAGGAGAATTGTGGTGGATCCTGCGGAGGTCTCAGGAGGACCGTGGTTGCTAGGGGCTGGAGGAGGCAAGGAAGCCTGGAATCTGGTCAGCCCGAGCAGCCTGAGCAACAAGACTCTGCCCATGAATGGAGGATGCCTAGTCCCTGGAGGGTATGCAAGCCCAGATGGAAACGCAGACCACGGAGAGAGAGGAAGCAAAAGCGGGGTAAAAGAGCAGGTATTAGGGTAAGACTTTATCTGTGCCCCTATAGACCAGCGCTTCCCAGTTTATTTATGGCAAACGTAAGATCTCTTACGAACAAATTGGATGAGATCCATGTGAGACTGGCAAACAAGTCCCCTTTAAAGACCTGCTCTCTCATGATTTTCACAGAGACATGGCTGAATGACTCTATCCTGGACTCTGTAGTTCAGCTTACAGATAGATCATTATTTAGATCAGACAGAACCATGGAATCTGGGAAAACGCGAGGAGGTGGACTATGTGTATACGTAAATAATAACTGGTGTACTGATGCCAGTCTTGTTGCGACTTTTTGCTCTGTAAATGTGGAATATATGGTGGTAAAGTGTCGACCATTCTATTTGCCAAGAGAATTTTCAGTGGCGTTGGTAATGGCCGTATACATTCCTCCCTCTGCTCATGTAGAATCTGCATTAGATATCTTGCACGCTGCTATAGTTAAACTGGAAATTAAATATGTTGAGGGGGTTCTTTTAGTAGCAGGGGATTTTAATCAGGCTAGATTGAAGGTAGTTTTACCAAAATTCTATCAATATGTTAAAGTCCCTACTAGAGGGGGAAATGTGTTGGACCATGTCTATTGTAATATTAAGGATGCTTATGCGACTTTTAGATATCCCAATATTGGTCATTCTGATCACATGTCCCTATTTTTGGTTCCAGCATACAAAACCGTAGTCCAACGGTTTAGGCCGACTAGTACTAGTATTACAGTTTGGCCTGAGGGGGCAATGCAGAAACTTCAGGATGCTTTGGAATTTACTGATTGGGGGTTGTTCATTGAAGAATCATTGGGGGATGATAATAATGTGAATGTGGACTCCCTTACTTCCATGGTCCTTGGTTATGTGTGTTGTTGCATACAGAGTGTAACAATTAAAAAGTGTGTTCGTACTTACGCAAATGATAAACCATGGATAAATGGTACGGTTCGAACCTTATTAAGTGAGAGAGACAAAGCTTTTAGATCTGGTGACCAAAATGTTTTTAGGGCTGCCCGTCAAAAATTAAAAAAGGGTATAATAGAGGCAAAAAGGGCCTTTTCTGTTAAACTCGAAAGCAAGTTTAAAAATGATAAAGATGCAAAAAGTCTGTGGAAAGGTATTCAAGATATCTCTGACTACAAAGTTAATAAGAACCCCTCTCATAAAGAGGCTGACAGTTCCCTAGGGGAGACATTAAACATATTTTACTCTCGTTTTGATAGCATGGCTGTTTCCCCTGTAGACTGGGATGGGAATCTGGAGAACGCGGAGCCCCTGGTACTGGATGAATTGTCTGTCAGACGGTGCTTTGCCAGTTCTAAATCAGGTAAGGCCCCCGGCCCAGATGGGATTCCGGGAAATGTTATCAAGACATGTGCTGAGCAGTTGGCTGGGATTTTTACTATAATTTTTAACCTTTCTCTTGCCACTTGTCATGTGCCTAAGTGTTTTAAGTCATCTATTATTGTCCCGGTCCCCAAAAATGGTAAGGCCAGTGAGCCAAACGATTACCGACCAATTGCTCTGACATCTCTTATAATGAAGGCCTTTGAAAGATTGGTTATGGGACACATAAAAAAAAGTATCCCAGCCAATCTGGATCCTTTTCAATTTGCATATAAAGCAAATAGGTCGACAGATGACGCTGCTATCACCTTGATTCATCGTGTGGCTACCCATCTAGAATCCACATGTTCCTCTGCGAGAATTTTGTTCGTGGATTACAGTTCGGCATTTAATACAGTAATCCCAACATCATTAGTGTTTAAATTATCTGAGTTGGGATTGAATAACTTTGTATGTAGATGGATCTTGGATTTCTTGACTAACAGGCCCCAATCTGTTAGATTGTACAATTCCCTGTCAAGCGAACTTGTAATCAGTACAGGGGTGCCTCAGGGTTGTGTACTGAGTCCCCTGCTGTACTCTGTTTACCTATGATTGCCATTCAAATTCGGAGTCAGTTCACATTATTAAATTTGCCGATGATATCGCAGTCGTAGGTTTAATAAGTAAGGACGATGAGTCAGAATATAGATCTGAGGTCGCTAGGTTAGAAGCTTGGAGTCAAACTAATCACTTAATTTTAAATGTAAAAAAAACAAAAGAAATGATTGTAGATTTTAGGAAAATTCACATGCAGCCTTCTTGTCCCCTAGTCGTAAATAACCAGGTTGTGGAGACAGTTGAGTCCTTTAAATTCCTGGGTATTAACATCTCCAATGACCTGTCTTGGGGTATCCATACACGATGTGTTGTTAAAAAATCTCAACAACGCCTGTTTTTATTGAGGAAAATGCGCATGGCAGGGATACGTAAGGAGATTTTAGTAAACTTTTATTCAGCAATTTTAGAGAGTGTCCTCACATACGGAATTATAGTATGGTTTGGAAACTGTACTGCTATAGAACGTAAGTCCCTTCAGAGAGTGGTTAAAACTGCAAGTAGAGTAATTGGAGTCAGCCTGCCCTGTATTCAGGATATATATGAAAAAAGGCTCCTCACTAAGGTGAAAAGTATTCTGGGAGATCTATCTCATCCAAATGGGGGGATGTTTTCTGTGTTGCCATCTAATAGGCGTTACCGTTCTATTCTTTGTCGGACAAACCGGTTAAGGGGTAGTTTTTTCCCAAAAGCAATAAACATGTTAAACCAGATAGGACCGAGATAAATTGACAATTGGGAATGTCTTGGGTTTAGGAGTGCTCTCTTCGTTCTGTTCTTATGGTCTCTGTATATGCTTGCTTTTTAGTTTCGTTGATTGTTCATTGAACTATTGATGACAATAAAGTATTATTATTATTATTATTATAAAGAACTGTGCGTTCTTCGAAATCCCAAATCCACAAGGAGAGTCCAATTGTGTCGGTTGCGATGCCTGACCTTCCCAACACTGGACGTGAAGAGCATGCGCCTTCCACCATTTGCACGCCCCCTGCAAGTGCTGGAAGGTGCACCCGCAGTCCAGTTCCTGATAGTCAGATTGAAGATGTCAGTGTTGAAGTACACCAGGATGAGGAGGATATGGGTGTTGCTGGCGCTGGGGAGGAAATTGACAAGGAGGATTCTGATGGTGAGGTGGTTTGTTTAAGTCAGGCACCCGGGGAGACACCTGTTGTCCGTGGGAGGAATATGGCCGTTGACATGCCTGGTGAAAATACCAAAAAAATCAGCTCTTCGGTGTGGAAGTATTTCAACAGAAATGCGGACAACATTTGTCAAGCCGTGTGTTGCCTTTGTCAAGCTGTAATAAGTAGGGGTAAGGACGTTAACCACCTCGGAACATCCTCCCTTATACGTCACCTGCAGCGCATTCATAATAAGTCAGTGACAAGTTCAAAAACTTTGGGCGACAGAGGAAGCAGTCCACTGACCAGTAAATCCCTTCCTCTTGTAACCAAGCTCACGCAAACCACCCCACCAACTCCCTCAGTGTCAATTTCCTCCTTCCCCAGGAATGCCAATAGTCCTGCAGGCCATGTCACTGGCAATTCTGACGATTCCTCTCCTGCCTGGGATTCCTCCGATGCATCCTTGCGTGTAACGCCTACTGCTGCTGGCGCTGCTGTTGTTGCTGCTGGGAGTCGATGGTCATCCCAGAGGGGAAATCGTAAGACCACTTTTACTACTTCCACCAAGCAATTGACTGTCCAACAGTCCTTTGCGAGGAAGATGAAATATCACAGCAGTCATCCTGCTGCAAAGCGGATAACTGAGGCCTTGGCATCCTGGGTGGTGAGAAACGTGGTTCCGGTATCCATCAATACTGCAGAGACAACTAGAGACTTGTTGGAGGTACTGTGTCCCCGGTACCAAATACCATCTAGGTTCCATTTCTCTAGGCAGGCGATACCGAAAATGTACACAGACCTCAGAAAAAGAGTCACCAGTGTCCTAAAAAATGCAGCTGTACCCAATGTCCACTTAACCACGGACATGTGGACAAGTGGAGCAGGGCAGGGTCAGGACTATATGACTGTGACAGCCCACTGGGTAGATGTATGGACTCCCGCCGCAAGAACAGCAGCGGCGGCACCAGTAGCAGCATATCGCAAACGCCAACTCTTTCCTAGGCAGGCTACGCTTTGTATCACCGCTTTCCAGAATACGCACACAGCTCAAAACCTCTTACGGCAACTGAGGAAGATCATCGCGGAATGGCTTACCCCAATTGGACTCTCCTGTGGATTTGTGGCATCGGACAACGCCAGCAATATTGTGTGTGCATTAAATATGGGCAAATTCCAGCACGTCCCATGTTTTGCACATACCTTGAATTTGGTGGTGCAGAATTTTTTAAAAAACGTCAGGGGCGTGCAAGAGATGCTGTCGGTGGCCAGAAGAATTGCAGGACACTTTCGGCGTACAGGCACCACGTACAGAAGACTGGAGCACCACCAAAAACTACTGAACCTGCCCTGCCATCATCATCAAGTCTGCTGGGGTTCAAAGACCTGCTGGTGAGAAAATTGTCAAGTCAAGCGGAACGCGACCTGTCAACATCTCCTCCTTCACATTCTCCCGCAACTGGGGGTGCGAGGAAAAGGCTCAGAATTCCGAGCCCACCCGCTGGCGGTGATGCAGGGCAGTCTGGAGCGACTGCTGATGCTGACATCTGGTCCGGACTGAAGGACCTGTCAACGATTACGGACATGTCGTCTACTGTCACTGCATATGATTCTCTCCCCATTGAAAGAATGGTGGAGGATTATATGAGTGACCGCATCCAAGTAGGCACGTCACACAGTCCGTACTTATACTGGCAGGAAAAAGAGGCAATTTGGAGGCCCTTGCACAAACTGGCTTTATTCTACCTAAGTTGCCCTCCCACAAGTGTGTACTCCGAAAGAGTGTTTAGTGCCGCCGCTCACCTTTTCAGCAATCGGCGTACGAGGTTACTTCCAGAAAATGTGGAGAAGATGATGTTCATTAAAATGAATTATAATCAATTCCTCCGTGGAGACATTGACCAGCAGCAATTGCCTCCACAAAGTACACAGGGAGCTGAGATGGTGGACTCCAGTGGGGACGAATTGATAATCTGTGAGGAGGGGGATGTACACGGTGATATATCGGAGGATGATGATGAGGTGGACATCTTGCCTCTGTAGAGCCAGTTTGTGCAAGGAGAGATTAATTGCTTCTTTTTCGGTGGGGGTCCAAACCAACCCGTCATTTCAGTCACAGTCGTGTGGCAGACCCTGTCACTGAAATGATGGGTTGGTTAAAGTGTGCATGTCCTGTTTATACAACATAAGGGTGGGAGGGCCCAAGGACAATTCCTCTTTTTTCTTTAATTTTTCTTTGCGTCATGTGCTGTTTGGGGAGTGTTTTTTGGAAGGGCCATCCTGCGTGACACTGCAGTGCCACTCCTAGATGGGCCAGGTGTTTGTGTCGGCCACTAGGGTCGCTTATCTTACTCACACAGCTACCTCATTGCGCCTCTTTTTTTCTTTGCGTCATGTGCTGTTTGGGGAGTGTTTTTTGGAAGGGCCATCCTGCGTGACACTGCAGTGCCACTCCTAGATGGGCCCGGTGTTTGTGTCGGCCACTAGGGTCGCTTATCTTACTCACACAGCTACCTCATTGCGCCTCTTTTTTTCTTTGCGTCATGTGCTGTTTGGGGAGTGTTTTTTGGAAGGGCCATCCTGCGTGACACTGCAGTGCCACTCCTAGATGGGCCCGGTGTTTGTGTCGGCCACTAGGGTCGCTTATCTTACTCACACAGCTACCTCATTGCGCCTCTTTTTTTCTTTGCGTCATGTGCTGTTTGGGGAGTGTTTTTTGGAAGGGCCATCCTGCGTGACACTGCAGTGCCACTCCAAGATGGGCCCGGTGTTTGTGTCGGCCACTAGGGTCGCTTATCTTACTCACACAGCTACCTCATTGCGCCTCTTTTTTTCTTTGCGTCATGTGCTGTTTGGGGAGTGTTTTTTGGAAGGGCCATCCTGCGTGACACTGCAGTGCCACTCCTAGATGGGCCCGGTGTTTGTGTCGGCCACTAGGGTCGCTTATCTTACTCACACAGCTACCTCATTGTGCCTCTTTTTTTCTTTGCGTCATGTGCTGTTTGGGGAGTGTTTTTTGGAAGGGCCATCCTGCGTGACACTGCAGTGCCACTCCTAGATGGGCCAGGTGTTTGTGTCGGCCACTAGGGTCGCTTATCTTACTCACACAGCTACCTCGGTGCAAATTTTAGGACTAAAAATAATATTGTGAGGTATGAGGTATTCAGAATAGACTGAAAATGAGTGGAAATTATGGTTTTTGAGGTTAATAATACTTTGGGATCAAAATGACCCCCAAATTCTATGATTTAAGCTGTTTTTTAGGGTTTTTTGAAAAAAACACCCGAATCCAAAACACACCCGAATCCGACAAAAAAAATTCGGTGAGGTTTTGCCAAAACGCGGTCGAACCCAAAACACGGCCGCGGAACCGAACCCAAAACCAAAACACAAAACCCGAAAAATTTCAAGTGCACATCTCTAGTAAAGACAGTAAGACCGAGGCGGCTTCTTAACTAGAAAAGATCTCTCTCTACTCATTTTCATAGTGACTTGCTGACTGCTGTCCAAGCTCCAAAAACCCCATTGAAGACCCCTTCAGCTGAAGAGTCTGGAATGTGTCTGATAACATATCAAAGTTTGTACAATAATCTACAGCTCTGCTGTTGTGTCTTATATGAGGAAAGAAAGGAAAGCCGAAGTTGGCTTGCAGAAAATGCATTAATTATTATAATAAAACTTTTAAGGGGGTGCTTCTCAAAGCTTGGAGAGAGATAACTTACCATCCAATCCTCACTGCCATTTTTCAAACAGCCTGTAAAAAAGGCAAAAGCTGACTGGTATTTTATCTCTCACAATTTTATCTCTCTCCGAGCCTTCATAAAACCCCTCCTCGGGGCTCTATTTATTATCATTTGCAGACAGCACCCGAAAATAAAAATTCCTTATCGCCACAACTAGCTGCAATAAGGAATTTTTATTCTCCCAGGAGTACCTTTGGCAAGCTGCTGGGATGTCAGCACATGTGCAAGCCCGAGCCACTGGGTAAGGGAAGGGGGGGGGGGGGGGGGGGGGTCCACCACCTTCTATTCTGCTTCTGGGTACCTGGCATGAACTTATGCCCCTGCACCTACCTATGGGTCTGCCTGGCTGAGGTGTGATTAGCAGAATGCACTTAATATGGTAAACCACTGCTAATTCACATACTACAGAACTGGGGGGCTTACATGGGAGTGGCAGCCCCTAAGTAGAAAGTGATCTGATAGTAACGGTGTGGCTGGTTGTGACTACAGCTATACAAATGAAATGAGCTTTGTAAAGTGACACCATTAATTCATATTCATTTATAATGAGAAAAAACTGTTTTAGTGTATGTTGTTTTGTTTGCGATTATTTTTTTTATTATTGTGTCATTATTTTATTTGAATTAATTTACTTTTGTATTTGCAAAATAAAACAAGCCATTACTTTAATACATTTGAATCTTGAACAGAATGCTGGTATGAATTTTAAATTAAGATTAAATATCCAATAAATCAATCTGATTATTATAATTATGCCTTTAATCAGTTTTTTCATACCTCTTTTGTACTTCGGTTTTCATAAAAAAGGCAAGTGTCTGTACCTCTGATTAACCTTTCCATCAAAGGAGAATGAGATACAATTGGATTGTACTCTGCCACACTGCTCTTGTATACTTCTAATCAGATTGGTTTGTGGCATAATATTTATTTTGTCACATTAAGTTGAACGGGCAAGTCATTATAATAAAAACCTGTTTCTGACTGCAAACATACACTTGTAACCTCATTGCTCTTGTAACGACAACGCTCCTGTGTGCTGGAATATCTGATAGCATCAGTCTCTCCACTAGATGTGATTGTTGCTATTCTTTAAGCTTTTAATTAGACATTTCCCATCTGAAAAGAAACACGCTGTGGAAATGCATCTATTGTAACACAAACATTAACTGTGTTCGGGTAACAAGATTATGGTGAAATTTGCATTTTCATTCATTTAATACTTTTTATGTGCAAGACAAAGTTGCACGCTATAGATTTGACCAATCTTTGAGGTTTTGCAGACAGCTACAGTGTGCAGGTATTGGGCCAGGAGTGTTAGTGCAATGATTTTATTTGCGATTTTGGGGTTGTGGCAGGAGAGGTACTTTGCCACCTGTAAGCTACACACAGGGTCCTGGGAGTAGATGGGTAGTGTGAATGGACCGGGTTCCCATCCATTTGGCCCAGACCAGGTCTTATAGGCTTCTTAGCCCAATAAGCTGCTTCATCAGCCAGCACCTGGGTGCTGGGTTTAAAGCAGAGTCTCTCCCATGAGTCAGGGCTCCTGAAGGCAGTTAGTACTGTCCAGGTGATAGGCCTGCTAGGGACACTGGGATCCGGAAGACTGGGGAACTAGTGTCAGGATGCAGGGACCTGAAGGGTTCCTTATTAAGTAAGAGGGAGTGAGGCAGGGCCTAACCTCCCTGGTAGTTTATACTAAAGACAGTGATCTTTGTTTTATGTATATCTTTGTTTTTGAGCTACCTGAATAAAAGGTATTTGTTGTTTTTGCACAAGCCTGGAGTCGGTCGTTGGTGGAATTTTTGTAGCAGGATGCATTCTAGCAAGACTCCTGTTACAGGGTCTATTCAATGCTTGTCGGATCCTCTCCGATGGAGAGGATCCGAGAGTGCAGTATTCAATTAGCGGGCATATACAACAGGTTTTGCCGTTTTCGACAATACTGATCTGATTTTTTTTTAAAGTCGGATCAGTATTGTCGAAAATAGGCCAAAAACTGTCAGAATTGGCCGCTAATTCACCAAAACGCGTGGATCCACAGCTAATTCTCCAATCCACGTGTTTTCGGACAAGTCGAAATTGCCAACAAGTCAGAAAAACGGCAACTCCATTGAATAGGTCGAATTTTGATTCGACCAAAAAGAGTCAGAAACTGCCGTCTTTCTGACTCAACGGCAGTTCCGACTTAAATTGAATAGACCCCTTTGTTGTGGTAATTTAAAGTTACAATACTTTAATGACAAAAGCAGGTTGCCACTTTTGTCAAATCAGGACTTGGTACATTTTGAGCTTTTTGTGAGAGGGAGATGTATTAAGCCTTATAAAGAGTGGACAAGTAGGGAAGATTCCCATAGTAACAAGCATTTGTCAAGTACAGTCAAGTTGATTGGTTACAATGGGCAATTTCTTCACTTGTCCACCTCTCCACTCTTCAGAAGGTTGGATACATTGCCAATGTTTTAAATGCTCTATGCCAGTAGCGTAACTAACATGGGTGCAGTTGCTATGGAGTCTGCACTGCCTCCGGGGCCCACCTTCTCCCCGATCACATTATATTGTGGCCAGTGCTGTCCACCATCCTCCCTCCGACACTCTGCGGTGCAGTTGCCCACGACCTTCTCCCAACTCAGCCCAACCCAATCACGCTACAGAGTCCATTCCAGCTGTCCACCCAGCTGGGATGGGCCGTCGGTGTATGCTGGGGAGTCAGAGTCGGAGGTGAGCTCCGTGGAGCTTGTGGAATTGCAAAAGTTGGGACTCGGGAGGTGAGGGAGCTGCCGGCAATGCACAGTTGAGATCTGGGAGGCTGGGGGAGTTGGCGGCATTGCAAAAGTCAGGACTGGGAGGTTGAGGGAGCTGGCAGCAATGCAAAGTCGGGACCTGGGAGGTTCCGGTAGTTGGCGGCAGGGGTGGATTGGCCCAAGGGATCACAGGCAAGATTCCTGGTGGGACGATGTGCATATGGTGCCTATTTTGATTGTTGATATGTGATTGGTGGTGCTGCTGCCCTCTTTACACGGTATACTTCTTGTGCTGCCCATGTGAAGCCACTTCTACAATTTTTTTCCAGGGCCATTTTCAGTTCCCAATCCGCACCTGCCTGACTTTGAAAGAAAGTGCAATGGTGGAATTTGCTAGTGCTACATAAATGTTAATAAATAAATTAATATATAAATGTTACAGCCAAGAATTAGAAAACCTCTTGTTGTCACTTGGCCTTTCCAACCGGAGTGGAACTTTGAAACAAATTGTAATACAAAAGATATATGATACTTTTTTTCCCCTTGTGGGAGGCAATTTGTTTTATTGTTTTCTGTGGGGGCTAATTATTATTACCAGTTATTTATATAGCGCACACATATTCCGCAGAGCTTTACAGAGAATATTTGACCATTCACATCAGTCCCTGCCCCAGTGGAGCTTACAATCTAGATTCCCTATCACATGTACGCACAGACACATTTACTAAGGTCAATTTTGTTGGGAGCCAATTAACTGGGAGGCGGTCAAGATCCCGCCGGATGGAATCCCGGCGGTCGAAATACCGACACCGGAATCCCGACCGGCACAATCCCGACATATTCTCCCTCCGTGGGTGTCCATGAAACCCATAGAGGGAGAATATAATAGTGTGCCGAGCGTAGCGAGGCACCGTGGCCGCAGCGTGGCGAGCGAAGCAGCGAGCAAATAAAAAAAGAGATGCAATGAAGTAGCTGTGTGACTAAGCTAAGCGACCCAAGTGGCCGACACAAACACCTGGCCCATCTAGGAGTGGCATTGCAGTGTCAGACAGGATGGCACTTCAAAAAATAGTCCCCAAACAGCACATGATGCAAAGAAAAAAAGAGGTGCAATGAGGTAGCTGTGTGACTAAGCTAAGCGACCCAAATGGCCGACACAAACACCTGGCCCATCTAGGAGTGGCACTGCAGTGTCAGACAGGATGGCACTTCAAAAAATAGTCCCCAAACAGCACATGATGCAAAGAAAAATGAAAGAAAAAAGAGGTGCAAGATGGAATTGTCCTTGGGCCCTCCCACCCACCCTTATGTTGTATAAACAGGACATGCACACTTTAACAAACCCATCATTTCAGCGACAGGGTCTGCCACACGACTGTGACTGAAATGACTGGTTGGTTTGGGCCCCCACCAAAAAAGAAGCAATCAATCTCTCCTTGCACAAACTGGCTCTACAGAGGCAAGATGTCCACCTCCTCCTCATCGTCCGATTCCTCACCCCTTTCACTGTGTACATCCCCCTCCTCACAGATTATTAATTCGCTGGAATCGACGATCTCAGGTCCCTGTGTACTCTCTGGAGGCAATTGCTGGTGAATGTCTCCACGGAGGAATTGCTTATAATTCATTTTGATGAACATCATCTTCTCCACATTTTCTGGAAGTAACCTCGTACACCGATTGCTGACAAGGTGAGCGGCTGCACTAAACACTCTTTCGGAGTACACACTGGAGGGGGGGGGGCAACTTAGGTAAATTAAAGCCAGTTTGTGCAAGGGCCTCCAAATTGCCTCTTTTTCCTGCCAGTATACGTACGGACTGTCTGACGTGCCTACTTGGATGCAGTCACTCATATAATCCCCCACCATTCTTTCAATAGTGACAGAATCATATGCAGTGACAGTAGACGACATGTCAGTAATCGTTGGCAGGTCCTTCAGTCCGGACCAGATGTCAGCACTCGCTCCAGACTGCCCTGCATCACCGCCAGCGGGTGGGCTCGGAATTCTTAGCCTTTTCCTCGCAGCCCCAGTTGCGGGAGAATGTGAAGGAGGAGCTGTTGACGGGTCACGTTCCGCTTGACTTGACAATTTTCTCACCAGCAGGTCTTTGAACCTCTGCAGACTTGTGTCTGCCGGAAAGAGAGATCCAACGTAGGTTTTAAATCTAGGATCGAGCACGGTGGCCAAAATGTAGTGCTCTGATTTCAACAGATTGACCACCCGTGAATCCTAGTTAAGCGAATTAAGGGCTCCATTCACAAGTCCCACATGCCTAGCGGAATCGCTCTGTTTTAGCTCCTCCTTCAATATCTCCAGCTTCTTCTGCAAAAGCCTGATGAGGGGAATGACCTAACTTAGGCTGGCAGTGTCTGAACTGACTTCACGTGTGGCAAGTTCAAAGGGTTGGAGAACCTTGCACAACATGGAAATCATTCTCCACTGCGCTTGAGTCAGGTGCATTCCCCTTCCTTTGCCTATATCGTAGGCAGATGTATAGGCTTGAATGGCCTTTTGCTGCTCTTCCATCCTCTGAAGTATATAGAGGGTTGAATTCCACCTCGTTACCACCTCTTGCTTCAGCTGATGGCAGGGCATGTTCAGGACTGTTTGCTGGTGCTCCAGTCTTCGGCATGTGGTGGCTGAATGCCGAAAGTGGCCCGCAATTTTTCGGGCCACCGACAGCATCTCCTGCATGCCCCTGTCGTTTTTCAAAAAATTCTGCACCACCAAATTCATTGTATGTGTAAAACATGGGACATGCTGGAATTTGCCCAGATGTAATGCACGCACAAAATTGGTGGCGTTGTCCGATATCACAAATCCCCAGGAGAGTCCAATTGGGGTAAGCCATTCTGCGATGATGTTCCTCAGTTTCCGTAAGAGGTTGTCAGCTGTGTGCCTCTTATGGAAAGCGGTGATACAAAGCGTAGCCTGCTTAGGAACGAGTTGGCGTTTGCGAGATGCGGCTACTGGTGCCGCCGCTGCTGTTCTTTCTGCGGGAGGCAATACAGCTACCCAGTGGGCTGTTACAGTCATATAGTCCTTAGTCTGCCCTGCTCCACTTGTCCACATGTCCGTGGTTAAGTGGACATTGGGTACAACTGCATTTTTTAGGACACTGGTGACTCTTTCTGAGGTCTGTGTACATTCTCGGTATCGCCTGCCTAGAGAAATAGAACCTAGATGGTATTTGGTACCGGGGACACAGTACCTTAAGCAAATTTCTAGTTTCCTGTGAATTAACGGTGGATACCGGAAACACGTTTAACACCACCCAGGCTGCCAAGGCCTGAGTTATCCGCTTTGCAGCAGGATGACTGCTGTGATATTTCATCTTCCTCGCAAAGGACTGTTGGACAGTCAATTGCTTACTGGAAGTAGTACAAGTGGTCTTCCGACTTCCCCTCTGGGATGACGATCGACTCCCAGCAGCAACAACAGCAGCGCCAGCAGCAGTAGGCGTTACACTCAAGGATGCATCAGAGGAATCCCAGGCAGGAGAGGACTCATCAGACTTGACAGTGACATGGCCTGCAGGACTATTGGTGTTCCTGTCTAAGGAGGAAATTGACACTGAGGGAGTTGGTGGTGTGGTTTGCAGGAGCTTGGTTACAAGAGGAAGGGATTTAGTTGGCAGTGGACTGCTTTCGCTTTCACCCAAAGTTTTTGAACTTGTCAATGACTTCTGATGAATGTGCTCCAGGTGACGTATAAAGGAGGATGTTCCAAGGTGGTTAACGTCCTTACCCCTACTTATTACAGCTTGACAAAGGCAACGCACGGCTTGACACCAGTTGTCCGCATTTCTGTTGAAATAATTCCACACCGAAGAGGTGATTTTATTTGTAGTTTGACTAGGCATGTCAATGGCCATATTCGTCCCACGGACAACAGGTGTCTCCCCGGGTGCCTGACTTAAACAAACCACCTCACCATCAGAATCCTCCTTGTCAATTTCCTCCTCAGCGCCAGCAACACCCATATCCACATCCTGGTGTACTTCAACAGTGACATCTTCAATTTGACTATCAGGAACTGGACTGCGGGTGCTCCTTCCAGCACTTGCAGGGGGTGTGCAAATGGTGGAAGGCGCCACCTCTTCCCGTCCAGTGTTGGGAAGGTCAGGCATCGCAACTGACACAATTGGACTCTCCTTGGGGATTTGTGATTTAGAAGAACGCACAGTTCTTTGCTGTGCTTTTGCCAGCTTAACTCTTTTCATTTTTCTAGCGGGAGGATGAGTGCTTCCATCCTCATGTGAAGCTGAACCACTAGCCATGAACATAGGCCAGGGCCTCAGTCGTTCCTTGCCACTCCGTGTCGTAAATGGCATATTGGCAAGTTTACGCTTCTCCTCAGACGCTTTTAATTTAGATTTTTGGGTCATTTTACTGAACTTTTGTTTTTTGGATTTTACATGCTCTCTACTATGACATTGAGCATCGGCCTTGGCAGACGACGTTGGTGGCATTTCATCATCTCGGCCATGACTAGTGGCAGCAGCTTCAGCACGAGGTGGAAGTGGATCTTGATCTTTCCCTATTTTACCCTCCACATTTTTGTTCTCCATTTTTTAATGTGTGGAATTATGTGCCAGTAATATATCAATAGCAATGGCCTAATACTATATATACTGCGCACAACTTAAATGCACCACAGGTATGGATGGATAGTATACTTGACGACACAGAGGTAGGTAGAGCAGTGGCCTACTGTACCATACTGCTAAATATTATATGCTGGTGGTCAGCAAAATTATGCACTGTTCTCCTACTACTGCGCAGAACAACTAAAATGCACCACAGGTAGGATGGATAGTATACTTGACGACACAGAGGTAGGGAGAGCAGTGGCCAACTGTACCGTACTGCTATATATTATATACTGGTGGTCAGCAAAATTATGCACTGTCCTACTACTATATATATACTGCGCACAACTTAAATGCACCACAGGTATGGATGGATAGTATACTTGACGACACAGAGGTAGGTAGAGCAGTGGCCTACTGTACCGTACTGCTATATATTATATACTGGTGGTCAGCAAAATTATGCACTGTCCTCCTACTACTGCGCACAACAACTAAAATGCACCACAGGTATGGATGGATAGTATACTTGACGACACAGAGGTAGGTAGAGCAGTGGCCTACTGTACCGTACTGCTATATATTATATACAGGTGGTCAGCAAAATGATGCACTGTCCTCCTACTACTGCGCACAACAACTAAAATGCACCACAGGTATGGATGGATAGTATACTTGACGACACAGAGGTAGGTAGAGCAGTGGCCTACTGTACCGTACTGCTATATATTATATACTGGTGGTCACTGGTCAGCAAAATTATGCACTGTCATCCTACAATATACTACAATGCAGCACAGATATGGAGCGTTTTTCAGGCAGAGAACGTATAATACTGGTGGTCACTGGTCAGCAAAACTCTGCACTGTCCTCCTACTATATAATACTGGTGGTCCCCAGTCCCCACAATAAAGCACACTGAGCACAGATATTTGCAGCACACTGAGCACAGATATGGAGCATTTTTCAGGCAGAGAACGTAGATATTTGTAGCACACTGAGCACAGATATTTGCAGCACACTGAGTACAGATATTTGCAGCACACTGAACACAGAAACTGAGAGAACGCCAGCCACGTCCTCTCACTATCATCTCCAATTCACGAGTGAAAAATGGCGGCGACGCGTGGCTCCTTATATAGAATACGAATCTCGCGAGAATCCGACAGCGGGATGATGACGTTCGGGCGCTTTGGTTAACCGAGTAAGGCGGGAGGATCCGAGTCTGCCTCGGACCCGTGTAAAATGGGTGAAGTTCGGGGGGGTTCGGATTCCGAGGAACCGAACCCGCTCATCTCTACATATTACCATCTTATACATTTTCAAAATCTGTCTGATATGTACAGGGCTTAAAGTGGTCCTTTCCCTCGCCACCTATTTCCCCCTCCCCCCCCCCCCATTAGGCGGAGCCTGGGTACTCGGCATCATCCTGCAAACTATAAATTTGTGCATTACTTGTTATACTTTATAAAGGGACAGTGGTCAAGTGATCTTACATTTAAACATAAAAGCAATGATAAGATGTACTTGCAAACTGGGTCATGACTAGGGGTGGCAGGTGCAGGGCAGGATTAACAATGGGGCGGATGGAGCTGCAGCTCCAGGCCTCCACATAAAAATAGGCCCATCATCATGGCAGCATGATGATCACTAGCCACCCAGCTGGCCACACAGTATTTATGTACTCAGGGAAACAGTGGAGCTGATAGTTTAGGGGTGTACACACCCATGTGACTCTGGACCCACCCACACTAATCACAGCTTCTCTGCATCTCACAGTAGGCCCTTGAACATTTTCAGCTCCAGGCCCATGTGGCCCTTAATCCGGCCCTGGGCAGGTGGTGCCGTCACCCTGGTTCAGTGTCGGACTGGGGCATGAAGGGCCCAACAGGGGGGGATGCTGTTTTAGGGGCCCATGCTTAAGGGTGTGGCCAGGCTCCAGTGGGAGCGTGGCCAGTCACCACAGAGGTTTGGCTAACCATTACATGTACATGTTCTGTGCCCATTGGTAAATGTATAAAAAAACTAATTCTTGTGAAGTATATGTAATATAACTATTGAATTATTAATATGTGAAGTGTTATATTTCTGAGGTATATATATATATATTTATGTATATATTTAACGCAAGTTATATTAAAAGGAGAAATGTGGTGTTAATTGATGTATATATATATATTTGCTTGTGTATGTATGGATATGTAAATATATGTGTATATAGATGGATTTGAAGGGGTTAAATTGTAATTTATTTATTAAATGTGCTGTGGGTGCAGGAGTTTTTAATAGAACAGCTCTTATTAACGTAGCATGAAATAGGAGAGAGGGAGAGGCTGTATGGACTTAGTGGGGCTGTCAGTGGTCTCTCTGTCAGGCAATAACCGCTCTGACAGAAAGATCCAGAATGCCACGAGCGCTTCACGAGCGCTACTGACCGGGGGGTATAGCTCGTGGCTTAGGCGGGAAGAAGGGGGGCACGAGCCGTGAGTTGAGGGAGTATAAATAAAGCTCCTCACTGACGGAGAGGCAGAATGCTGATCCCCCTTTGGAGTGCTAGCACCTGAGCCTCTGGCGCCACTAAGAGCTGAGCGGCGGCCAGAGAGCATAGGGAGTGCAGCCGGCAAAGGGCAACAGAGAGCGCGGCCAAAACAAAGCGGCCGGAGAAGCGGGGAGCGGAGTCAGAGGTACCTGCCAGCCGCCCTCCGGAAGCAGCGGCGGAGAGGAAGGGGAGATCGCTACTCTGCTGTGCCTCGCCGGGTTGTCCAGGCGGCAGGGGAGGACGGTGTGGTCTGGCGGGGTACATGCAGTGGCCTGTTGGAGCCGGGAGCAGCGGCGGAAGAGGCTGAGAGAAGCTCCGGTCAGCGCTATAGCAACGCGGGTGCTGAGACCGGAAGAGGCAGAGAAGCTGACCAGCGCCATAGCAACGACCGACGCTAGATGAGTCTTTTCTCACAAGAGTACAGAGAGACCAGAAGTTGTACAACTAAAGCGTGAGTGGAAAAACTATCATGCACCTCACTGACACCCTAGCCTAGCCCAACAAAGTATAATTAACTATAAAATATTCAGTAAATCATATTCAAAGGATATGAACAACAGTGCTAGGCAGCATTAATTAAGCAGAGCATATATACAGTGCGCCTATGGTGAACTATACTTTGGCATTACTAAAATTGGGAAGGAGAGCAGGAGAGTTTATACTGCAGCATCAGTGAGCAGAGGTGTTGGTGCATTTAACCCGCTACCTACACCAAATACCAGCAGCAACATAACTTTGGTTGTCACTGGAGTGGAACGGATTATATTAATATGCTCAAATAACTATGGTTTTGTCAGTGGTCAGCAATAAAGCAATGCTTAAGCAAAGGAAAGAGGCAGCATTAAGCAGCCCAGAGGATTATTAGGGACAGAAACCTATATCACAGCTACAGTGTGTGTATAGTGGATAAAAGCCAAGTCAGTTAGCTCTACGTCACTCACATTGAAGAGTTTATTGTCTAAAACACAGCCATATTGTATGTTAATTGCAAAGAGACCGGCAGTTTAAAAACTGGAGTATTTAAATTAACTGAGAACCACAGCATATTTCATTAAGTGCCTTTAACCAAGACTTCTCCTTGTTAAAGAGACAGTTTACATTTAAGCTGCACCACACCAGGATAGAGGACAATGATGGGCATGAAATACTACGATATATAGCTTGTGAAAGGAATACAGCTGCCAGAAATAAGTATTTTACCACTTCCAAGGATTTCAGCATAGAATTGTACAGCTACAACCATACTTTTATTACTTGTATGGCAGATAAGGAAGTAGTCTTTTGCTAATACAAGTTACATCTGAGGAAAAGATACTTTTCACCTAACTGACAAAAGAGAAACATAAGTGGCAATATATTACAACTTATTGGACAGCAAGTGTTACAGTAGCATTCTGTATAGATACATACCTTTCTCCCACAGACTGAAAAAAAAGGAAAGAGGAATATTATTACTAAAGTGTGATGTTAAGTATTTAGAATCATTTATTGTTTCTTCTATGAGTTTTATCGGGTTGATAGTGCACTATCTTATAAAGAGTACCCGGGTCACTCAAACACCTAACGGTGTTGCTTAACAAAGGTAATTTTTTGTATTGCATGCAAATAAACTGTATAGGTTATAAAAGGGGGGATTAGTGAGACAGGATTGAAAAAGTGATGTATCTTACTATGCTGGCGAAATGTGTTTGCTTTTAACTTTTTAAACCGTTATGAGAAAGAATAAATACCTTTACTTATACTTACCATATGTAATGTGACTTGAAATTTCCATCCGGAGATCCTGGAAAGCAAACAGAAGAACAGGTATAATATTGTATAGATTGTGCACATATATACATTTATGAGACATATTGATTTGCAATTTCATTACTAAAAAAAGAAAAGGGCTTACCCGGGCAAGCCTAAAATAATTAGCTTGGGTGGAGGCACAGCTATTAGGTAACCATCCCTTAATAGAATACATAGACAGCTCTCGTTCAAGGTATTGAGGGTAGGGTTACATTTGGAGGCAAGACTGCTGAGATTACGAGTTAGTAAGGATGGAGAATTTAACAGGAGAGGATATATACACATGGTGTATGCAAAAAGAGAAAAATCCTAAAAAGTGTTTAGCAATAGGAGGAAATTTTTTCTGAATTTTCAGATGAAGAAGTCATTAGAACTATTATAGACAAATTATATGGGGTTAAAAGGCCTAAGATTGTGGATAAATGGAGAGAGGAAATAGCTATATTAATAGAAGCTGAAAGGGAGTTAGACCCATGTATGATACCAATGATGATAATGGCAAATGAGGAAATTGGGAGGCGATGGTATATTATCTGGCCTAAGAGAAAAGATGAGGGAGTTAGTAATGCACATATATCCACTTCAAGGGATACCCCTGAAAGGGAAAATGCACATAGTAATACACAAGGAAATGGTGCAAATGTAGATGGGTCACAGTTTGAGACAATGGTAGATAGAGTGGTTACCCAGTTAGAACGCTGGCACTATGAAGGGAGCTATAGGAGATTACGAATATTTTCGGGGATAGTGCCTGTACCACTAGGTGAAGAAACGTACGAGTCCTGGAAGGAAGCTGCTGTTCAGCAAGCTGAGGAATGGCAATGCCCTGATAAAATAAAAAGGCAAAGAGTGGTTGAAAGCCTAAGAGGGCCTGCCATGGGAATAATACAGGCAGCTAGACGAAGTAATCCACAAGCTACTCTTGAGACGTATTTTGAGGCTCTAGATTATGCCTATGGTACATTAGAGGATGTAGGGGATTTAACATCTAGGTTACATCATAAATTCCAGGAACCTGGAGAAATGTTAAGTGCTTACTTAATAAGATTGGACAAACTTTTGTACAAGATAGTAGAGAAAGGAGGAATCACCCGGGAGGAGGTAGATAGAAGTAGAATGAAACAGTTATTGAGGGGAGCACTGACCACTGATTCTGTGGCCCAGAAAATTAGATGCTCTGGAACAAGGGAACCTATTCCTACTTTTAATGAATTATTGAAAGAAATAAAGCAGGAAGAAGTATTAATAGAAATGAGAGAAAAAACTATAAAAAAGGTTAAAGTTGTTCAACCCTCTATAGAAGTAAATCCTTTTGAAGACAAGATAGTTAAAATGATAGAAGAACAAAATAAGAAAATAGAGCAATTTATGGCCTCTCAAAGTAGCCGGAACTCTGGAAGCCCTTCTCAGAAGAGAGATAACAATTCATCTGATCGAGGCATGGGAAGAGGAAACTCTTACAATAATAGGGGAAGAGGATGTTTTAGATGTGGTAGAATGGGACACAGAGCCTTTGAATGTAATACCAATACTGACGAATCATCTTCAAGAACTCCTGTAACAAATTACAACGCACATAGAGGAAATGCTACGGGGCAGGGAAACGAACAGGGGAGGGCTGTGAACCCCTCACAGTCCCCCTAGAAGTCAGCTACTGTGCCATGGGGAATTCCTGGTGGAATGGGAAAGTACCAGAGGGTTTATTGGGGCCTACCCCCATAGTTCCTGCATCTATTAATGGGAATAATTGTAAAGTACTTCTAGATAGTGGATCCCAGGTGTCCATAATTTTTGAAACATGGTATAATGATTATATACCAGATGTACCCATACAACCACTCAGTGGGCTAGTCATCTGGGGATTAAGTGTCGAAAGATATCCGTATTTGGGTTATGTACAAGTAACCCTTAAATTTGATAGGAAAACCCCTGAAGAGCCTTTAGAAGTACCTTTTATTGCTCTTATATGTCCTGAAATTCAGGGAGAAAGAAATGGACCCCCTGTGATTGTGGGGACTAACACTCAGTTATACCACGTACTATCTAATTGGTGCCAGAATGAAGATGGACGAATTATGGATGTAGGACATACCTTGCTGGTGCAACCAGAAATAAATCTTGGTGAAAGTGGAAACGAATTTGATGTCTGTTTTTAGGAAAGTGACATGTTAGAAGAAGACAAGATCTCTTTAATTATGGAATTAGAAAATAGGAAACAAGCGTTCTCAACAGGGGAATGGGACTTAGGAGAAGCAAAAGGAGTAGAGCATGGCATAAAGCTAAATGATACAAGTCCTTTTAGAGAGCGCTCCCGTAGGATAGCACCTGCAGATTTTGAAGACGTTCGGTTACATCTGAAAGGATTGCTGGAGAACCAAATTATTATGGAGTCCCGTAGCCCATATGCATCTCCTATTGTAATAGCTAAGAAAAAAAATGGAAAGATCCGTATGTGTGTAGATTATAGGACACTGAATTCTCGAACAGTACCAGACCAGTACACAGTTCCTAGAATTGACGAGGCATTAGATTGCTTACAAGGGAGCAGGTGGTTTTCTGTACTCGACCTAAGAAATGGATTTTATCAGATCCCAATGTGCCCAGAAGACAGAGAAAAAACAGCATTTATCTGCCCGTTAGGATTCTTTGAATTCTTGAAGATGCCGCAAGGTATTAAGGGAGCTCCTGCTACTTTTCAAAGGACTATGGAAAAAATTATAGGAGACATGAATTACAGAGAAGTTATTGTCTACCTAGATGACATTATTGTTTTTGGAAATTCTCTAGCCGAACATAATTCCCGCCTATTAAAAGTGTTGGATAGATTAATAGAGGGAGGATTGAAACTATCCATCGATAAATGCCAGTTATGTAGGTCCTCTGTGAAATACTTGGGACACATTGTAGGCAGAGAAGGGGTGTCAACTGACCCTGCCAAAGTTGATGCAGTAAAAAATTGGCCCTGTCCAACTAAATTGAAAGAACTTAGATCTTTTTTAGGTTTCTGTGGTTATTACCGCCGTTTTGTCCCAAATTATTCTAAAATTTCAAAGCCTCTCACTGACTTAACTAAAGGGTATCCCCCAAATAATAAAAAGAAAACCACCAAAACGATATCCAACCCTTGGTATAAGCCGAGTGAACCATTCGGAAATCGATGGGATCATAAATGTGAAATGGCTTTCCAAGCTTTAAAAGAAAAACTGATCAGTGCTCCAGTCCTAGCATATGCTGACCCAACCCTTCCATATGTACTTCATACAGATGCTTCGCAAGAAGGAATAGGAGGAGTATTATATCAAAAATACCAAGGTGAACTGAAACCTGTATCTTTTGCTAGCCGGGGTATATCCATTAGTGAAAGGAACTATCCTACCCATAAGTTGGAATTTTTGGCTTTAAAGTGGTGTGTGGTAGAAAAATTCCATGACTATTTGTATGGTGTACCCTTTGAGGTGCACACTGACAATAACCCCTTAACATATATACAAACAACAGCAAAACTTGATGCTACTGGACACAGATGGCTTGCAGCATTAGCCTTGTATAATTTTTCTCTAAAATATAGACCTGGAATTAATAATATTGATGCTGATTCACTGTCCAGGATTCCCAGCCAAGAAAATAGTGATGTTGAAGAAGAATGGATTGAAGTGCCTATGGGAGATGTGAAAGGGATATGCCATCAAATACAAATTGGAGAAATGATGCCAGGAGAAATGCTGAGCTCCTTAGGGGCCACTTCTAAAGCTCTCCCTTTATCCTATTGTTGGCTAAGTAATTTAGAATTAGAAGGGTTGCCAAAACTCAGGAGAGGTCAGATACGGACTGATCAAAGTCAAGATCCTGATATAAAAGATGCAATAGAAAAAATGAAATGAAATGGGAATTTCAATTCACCCCCTGTCTCCAAAGAAGCTAAGTTATTAGAACGACAGAAGAACAAGTTAATTTTGACAAATGGGCTATTATATCGTGTAACTAAAAAACAAAGAGGAAGTGAAAGGCAACAGTTAGTTCTGCCTAAAAAGCATAGAAATACAGTGATGAAAGCTTTGCACAATGACCATGGCCATTTAGGGTGTGATAAAACCTTTAAGTTAATATCTGATAGGTTTTATTGGCCAGGAATGAGGTAGGAAATAGAAGACTATTGTAGAAACTGTGGAAATTGTATAGTTCGGAAAACTGTAGTTAAGCAACTTGCCCCTTTGGTAAATTTTAAAAGTAGTGGGCCAATGGATTTGGTATGCATGGATTTTCTGACTCTAGAAGTAGAACCAGGAAAGAAATGCCATATATTGGTGATAACTGATCATTTTACCAGATACGCCCAGGCATATGTAACACCAAATCAAAGGGCAACTACAGTAGCAAACACATTATGGAACAAATTTTTTGTCCATTATGGTCTTCCAAACAGACTTCACTCTGACCAAGGTAGAGAGTTCGAAAGTAAACTAATAAAAGAGCTTTGTGTAATTTGTTGAATAACTAAATCAAGGACAACCCCATATCATCCACAAGGTGACCCCCAACCTGAGAGGTTCAACAGAACCTTGTTGGATATGTTGGGAACGTTAATCCTTTTGATAAAAGGTACTGGAAAAGACATACTGACTGTTTAGTACATGCATATAACTGTACACAAAATGAAGCCACAGGGTACTCCCCATACTACTTAATGTTTGGTCGGGAAGCCAGGCTTCACATAGATGTGTGTATGGGGATATCCACTAGTGACAAACCTGCTATCTCTCACATAAAATACATAAAGAAATTAAGGGAGGAACTACAAGAGGCTTATGATATAGCTGAATGTGCTGCCAAGAAATTGGGATTAAAAAATAAGACCAGATATGACAGGAGAATACGCGACCATGAGTTAGTTCCAGGGGATCGGGTCTTACTGAGACACTTAGGGATACCTAGAAAGCTTAAAATTTCAAATAGGTGGAGGAAAGATCCTTTCGTGATTGTTGAGAAACTTTCAAACTTACCTGTATATAGGATCAAGCCTGAGACAGGAGAAAACCGGATACTGACATATCATAGGCAGCATCTATTACCTATAGGGAAAGAAGTTCGGTTAGAAGGGCTGGAACTAAATAATACTACCAGCACAACTAATGAAAGAACGGGAAATAGAAATGTAATACATAATGAATTGAGTATCGTAGATGACATAGATGATGAACCAGAGATACAAGGATATTATTATAACGATGAGTCTTTAGGTTTTGACAAATTTACTGATGACCATGTTACTGAGGGTCCCCTAGAACATGTGGAAGGTAAAATTCAAGAGTTTAATGATGACAATATCTGGGAAGGAGATCTGGAATATTGTAATGCTGAAAATTCAAGAGTATCAGATGAATCTAATAGGGTTTCATATCCTTATAGTGAAATAGAGAGGAAGCAGATATGGGATAAGCCAAAAAGGGTATGTCAACCCCCATCCATGCTTACTTACGATGTGTTGGGAATACCTAGCATTGTACCCAGAATAATACATCCCAATATGATAGATGTATGGCCTTACTATGGATACTTACCAATACAAACTTAGAGTTAATAAAAAAAAAGAGAATGGTGATCCATTTGCTTGAGGATTATTTGAAATGAATCACCAAGGGGAGAGTGTAATATAACTATTGAATTATTAATATGTGAAGTGTTATATTTCTGAGGTATATATATATATATATATTTATGTATATATTTAACGCAAGTTATATTAAAAGGAGAAATGTGGTGTTAATTGATGTATATATATATATTTGCTTGTGTATGTATGGATATGTAAATATATGTGTATATAGATGGATTTGAAGGGGTTAAATATTTGTAATTTATTTATTAAATGTGCTGTGGGTGCAGGAGTTTTTAATAGAACAGCTCTTATTAACGTAGCATGAAATAGGAGAGAGGGAGAGGCTGTATGGACTTAGTGGGGCTGTCAGTGGTCTCTCTGTCAGGCAATAACCGCTCTGACAGAAAGATCCAGAATGCCACGAGCGCTTCACGAGCGCTACTGACCGGGGGGTATAGCTCGTGGCTTAGGCGGGAAGAAGGGGGGCACGAGCCGTGAGTTGAGGGAGTATAAATAAAGCTCCTCACTGACGGAGAGGCAGAATGCTGATCCCCCTTTGGAGTGCTAGCACCTGAGCCTCTGGCGCCACTAAGAGCTGAGCGGCGGCCAGAGAGCATAGGGAGTGCAGCCGGCAAAGGGCAACGGAGAGCGCGGCCAAAACAAAGCGGCCGGAGAAGCGGGGAGCGGAGTCAGAGGTATCTGCCAGCCGCCCTCCGGAAGCAGCGGCGGAGAGGAAGGGGAGATCGCTACTCTGCTGTGCCTCGCCGGGTTGTCCAGGCGGCAGGGGAGGACGGTGTGGTCTGGCGGGGTACATGCAGTGGCCTGTTGGAAGCTCCGGTCAGCGCTATAGCAACGCGGGTGCTGAGACCGGAAGAGGCAGAGAAGCTGACCAGCGCCATAGCAACGACCGACGCTAGATGAGTCTTTTCTCACAAGAGTACAGAGAGACCAGAAGTTGTACAACTAAAGCGTGAGTGGAAAAACTATCATGCACCTCACTGACACCCTAGCCTAGCCCAACAAAGTATAATTAACTATAAAATATTCAGTAAATCATATTCAAAGGATATGAACAACAGTGCTAGGCAGCATTAATTAAGCAGAGCATATATACAGTGCGCCTATGGTGAACTATACTTTGGCATTACTAAAATTGGGAAGGAGAGCAGGAGAGTTTATACTGCAGCATCAGTGAGCAGAGGTGTTGGTGCATTTAACCCGCTACCTACACCAAATACCAGCAGCAACATAACTTTGGTTGTCACTGGAGTGGAACGGATTATATTAATATGCTCAAATAACTATGGTTTTGTCAGTGGTCAGCAATAAAGCAATGCTTAAGCAAAGGAAAGAGGCAGCATTAAGCAGTCCAGAGGATTATTAGGGACAGAAACCTATATCACAGCTACAGTGTGTGTATAGTGGATAAAAGCCAAGTCAGTTAGCTCTACGTCACTCACATTGAAGAGTTTATTGTCTAAAACACAGCCATATTGTATGTTAATTGCAAAGAGACCGGCAGTTTAAAAACTGGAGTATTTAAATTAACTGAGAACCACAGCATATTTCATTAAGTGCCTTTAACCAAGACTTCTCCTTGTTAAAGAGACAGTTTACATTTAAGCTGCACCACACCAGGATAGAGGACAATGATGGGCATGAAATACTACGACATATAGCTTGTGAAAGGAATACAGCTGCCAGAAATAAGTATTTCTCTATCGTCCTAAGTGGATGCTGGGGTTCCTGAAAGGACCATGGGGAATAGCGGCTCCGCAGGAGACAGGGCACAAAAGTAAAGCTTTTACAGGTCAGGTGGTGTGTACTGGCTCCTCCCCCTATGACCCTCCTCCAGACTCCAGTTAGATTTTTGTGCCCGGCCGAGAAGGGTGCAATTCTAGGTGGCTCTCATAAAGAGCTGCTTAGAGAGTTTAGCTTAGGTTTTTTATTTTACAGTGATTCCTGCTGGCAACAGGATCACTGCAACGAGGGACAGAGGGGAGAAGAAGTGAACTCACCTGCGTGCAGGATGGATTGGCTTCTTGGCTACTGGACATGAAGCTCCAGAGGGACGATCACAGGTACAGCCTGGATGGTCACCGGAGCCACGCCGCCGGCCCCCTCACAGATGCTGAAGCAAGAAGAGGTCCAGAATCGGCGGCTGAAGACTCCTGCAGTCTTCTTAAGGTAGCGCACAGCACTGCAGCTGTGCGCCATTTTCCTCTCAGCACACTTCACACGGCAGTCACTGAGGGTGCAGGGCGCTGGGGGGGGGCGCCCTGGGAGGCAAATGAAAACCTTTAAAAAAGGCTAAAAATACCTCACATATAGCCCCAGAGGCTATATGGAGATATTTACCCCTGCCTAAATGTACTAAATAGCGGGAGACGAGCCCGCCGAAAAAGGGGCGGGGCCTATCTCCTCAGCACACGGCGCCATTTTCTGTCACAGCTCCGCTGGTCAGGAAGGCTCCCAGGTCTCTCCCCTGCACTGCACTACAGAAACAGGGTATAACAGAGAGGGGGGGCAGAATAAATGGCAATATATTAATATAAAAGCAGCTATAAGGGAGCACTTAATCATAAGGCTATCCCTGTCATATATAGCGCTTTGTGGTGTGTGCTGGCAGACTCTCCCTCTGTCTCCCCAAAGGGCTACTGGGTCCTGTCTTCGTATAGAGCATTCCCTGTGTGTCTGCTGTGTGTCGGTACGTGTGTGTCGACATGTATGAGGACGTTATTGGTGTGGAGGCGGAGCAATTGCCAAATATGAGGATGTCACCTCCTAGGGGGTCGACACCAGAATGGATGCCTTTATTTGTGGAATTACGGGATAGCGTCAACTCGCTTAAGCAGTCGTTTGCCGACATGAGGCGGCCGGACACTCAATTAGTGTCTGTCCAGGCGCCTCAAACACCGTCAGGGGCTGTAAAACGTCCCTTGCCTCAGTCGGTCGACACAGACCCAGACACAGGCACTGATTCCGGTGGTGAAGGTGACGAATCAACCGTATTTTCCAGTAGGGCCACACGTTATATGATTTTGGCAATAAAGGAGATGTTACATTTAGCTGATACTACAGGTACCACTAAACAGGGTATTATGTGGGGTGTGAAAAAACTACCAGTAGTTTTTACCGAATCAGAAGAATTAAATGACGTGTGTGATGAAGCGTGGGGTGCCCCGATAAAAAACTGCTAATTTCAAAGAAGTTATTGGCTTTATACCCTTTCCCGCCAGAGGTTAGGGAGCGCTGGGAAACACCTCCTAGGGTGGACAAAGCGCTAACACGCTTATCAAAACAAGTGGCGTTACCCTTTCCTGAGACGGACGCACTTAAAGATCCATCAGATAGGAGGATGGAAAATATCCAAAAAGGTATATACACACATGCAGGTGTTATACTACGACCAGCTATTGCGACTGCCTGGATGTGCAGTGCTGGGGTAGTTTGGTCAGAGTCCCTGATCGAAAATATTGATACCCTGGACAGGGACAATATTTTACTGTCGTTAGAACAAATAAAGGATGCATTTCTTTATATGCGTGATGCACAGAGAGATATCTGCACACTGGCATCACGGGTAAGTGCTATGTCCATTTCGGCCAGAAGAGCTTTATGGACACGACAGTGGACAGGCGATGCGTAGAGGAGTTATTTGAGGTCGGTCTATCGGATTTGGTGGCCACGGCTACGGCCGGGAAATCCACCTTTCTACCTCAAGTCACTCCCCAACAGAAAAAGGCACCGACCTTTCAACCGCAGCCCTTTCGTTCCTTTAAAAATAAGAGAGCAAAGGGCTATTCATATCTGCCACGAGGCAGAGGACGAGGGAAGAGACAGCAACAGGCAGCTCCTTCCCAGGAACAGAAGCCCTCCCCGGCTTCTACAAAAGCCTCAGCATGACGCTGGGGCTTCGCAAGCGGACTCGGGGGCGGTAGGCGGTCGTCTCAAAAATTACAGCGCACAGTGGGCTCACTCGCAGGTAAATCCCTGGATCCTGCAGATAATATCTCAGGGGTACAGGTTGAAATTAGAGACAGAGCCACCTCGCCGTTTCCTGAAGTCTGCTTTACCAACGTCCCCCTCAGAAAGGGAGACGGTTTTGGAAGCCATTCACAAGCTGTATTCTCAGCAGGTGATAGTCAAGGTACCTCTTCTACAACAAGGGAAGGGGTATTATTCCACTCTATTTGTGGTACCGAAGCCGTATGGCTCGGTAAGGCCTATTCTAAATCTGAAGTCCTTGAACCTATACATAAAGAAGTTCAAGTTCAAGATGGAGTCACTCAGAGCAGTGATAGCGAACCTGGAAGAAGGGGACTTTATGGTATCCTTGGACATCAAGGATGCGTATCTCCACGTTCCAATTACCCCTCACACCAGGGGTACCTCAGGTTCGTTGTACAAAACTGTCACTATCAGTTTCAGACGCTGCCGTTTGGTTTGTCCACGGCACCTCGGGTCTTTACAAAGGTAATGGCCGAGATAATATTTCTTCTTCGAAGAAAAGGCGTATTAATTATCCCATACTTGGACGATCTCCTAATAAGGGCAAGGTCCAGAGAACAGCTAGAGATGGGTTTAGCACTATCTCAAGAGGTGCTAAAGCAGCACGGATGGATTCTGAATATTCCAAAATCCCAATTAATGCCGACAACTCGTCTGCTGTTCCTGGGGATGATTCTGGACACAGTTCAGAAAAAGGTTTTTCTTCCCGAAGAAAAAGCCAAGGAGTTATCTGACCTGGTCAGGAACCTCCTAAAACCAGGAAAGGTGTCTGTACATCAATGCACAAGAGTCCTGGGAAAAAATGGTAGCTTCTTACGAAGCAATCCCTTTCGGCAGATTCCATGCAAAGGGATCTGTTGGACAAATGGTCAGGGTCGCATCTTCAGATGCACCTGCGGATAACCCTGTCGCCGAGGACAAGGGTATCCCTTCTGTGGTGGTTGCAGGAGGCTCATCTATTGGAGGGCCGCAGATTCGGCATGCAGGATTGGATCCTGGTGACCATGGATGCCAGCCTGAGAGGCTGGGGAGCAGTCACACAGGGAAGAAATTTCCAGGGAGTGTGGTCGAGCCTGAAAAAGTCTCTTCACATAAGCATTCTGGAACTAAGAGCAATCTACAATGCTCTAAGCCAGGCGGAACCTCTGCTTCAAGGAAGACCGGTGTTGATCCAGTCGGACAACATCACGGCAGTCGCCCATGTAAACAGACAGGGCGGCACAAGAAGCAGGAGGGCAATGGCAGAAGCTGCCAGGATCCTTCGCTGGGCGGAGAATCACGTGATAGCACTGTCAGCAGTATTCATCCCGGGCGTGGACAACTGGGAAGCAGACTTCCTCAGCAGACACGACCTTCACCCGGGAGAGTGGGGACTTCATCCAGAAGTTTTCCACATGCTATTAAACCGTTGGGTAAAACCAATGGTGGACATGATGGCGTCTCGCCTCAACAAAACACTGGACAGGTATTGCGCCAGGTCAAGAGATCCGCAGGCAATAGCTGTGGACGCGCTGGTAACACCTTGGGTGTACCAGTCGGTATATGTGTTTCCTCCTCTGCCTCTCATACCAAAGGTATTGAGGATTATACGGCAAAGAGGAGTAAGACTAGTGGCTCCGGATTGGCCAAGAAGGACTTGGTACCCGGAACTTCAAGAGATGGTCACGGACGATCCGTGGCCTCTACTTCTGAGAAGGGACCTGCTTCAGCAGGGTCCTTGTCTTTTTCAAGACTTACCGCGGCTGCGTTTGACGGCATGGCGTTGAATGCCAGATCCTAAAAGGAAAAGGCATTCCAGAAGAAGTCATTCCTACCTTGATAAAGGCAAGGAAGGAAGTCACCACGAAGCATTATCGCCGTATTTGGCGAAAATATGTTGCGTGGTGCGAGCAGCGGAGTGCTCCGATGGAGGAATTTCAACTGGGTCGTTTTCCTACATTTCCTGCAATCAGGATTGTCTATGGGTCTCAAATTGGGATCTATTAAGGTTCAAATTTCGGCCCTATCAATATTCTTCCACAAAGAATTGGCCTCAGTCCCTGAGGTCCAGATTTTTATCAAAGGAGTACTGCATATACAGCCTCCTGTGGTGCCTAAGGTGGCACCGTGGGATCTAAATGTAGTTTTAGATTTCCTCAAATCCAATTGGTTTGAACCACTAAAGAATGTGGATTTGAAATATCTCACATGGAAAGTGACTATGTTACTGGCCCTGGCTTCGGCCGGGAGAGTATCTGAACTGGCGGCTTTGTCTTATAAAAGCCCTTATATAATTTTCCATTCGACATAGGGCAGAGCTGCGGACGCGTCCGCATTTTCTCCCTAAGGTGGTATCAGCGTTTCACCTGAGCCAGCCTATTGTAGTGCCTGCGGCTACAGACGACTTGGGGGACTCCAAGTTGTTGGACGTTGTCAGAGCCTTAAAAATATACATTTAAAGGACGGCTGGAGTCAGAAAATCTGACTCGCTGTTTATACTGTATGCACCCAACAAGTTGGGTGCACCTGCTTCTAAGCAGTCGATTGCTCGTTGGTTTTGTAACAAAATTCAACTTGTACATTCTGTGGCAGGCCTGCCACAGCCTAAATCTGTTAAGGCCCATTCCGCAAGGAAGGTGGGCTCATCTTGGGCGGCTGCCCGAGGGGTCTCGGCATTACAACTCTGCCGAGCAGCTACGTGGTCAGGGGAGAACACGTTTGTAAATTTTTACAAATTTGATACCCTGGCAAAGGAGGACCTGGAGTTCTCTCATTCGGTGCTGCAGAGTCATCCGCACTCTCCCGCCCGTTTGGGAGCTTTGGTATAATCCCCATGGTCCTTTCAGGAACCCCAGCATCCACTTAGGACGATAGAGAAAATAAGAATTTACTTACCGATAATTCTATTTCTCGGAGTCCGTAGTGGATGCTGGGCGCCCATCCCAAGTGCGGATTATCTGCAATACTTGTACATAGTTATTGTTAACTAATTCGGGTTATTGTTTAGGAAGCCATCTTTCAGAGGCTCCTCTGTTATCATACTGTTAACTGGGTTTAGATCACAAGTTGTACGGTGTGATTGGTGTGGCTGGTATGAGTCTTACCCGGGAT
The DNA here is from genome assembly GCF_028390025.1 of Pseudophryne corroboree. Lineage (NCBI taxonomy): Eukaryota > Metazoa > Chordata > Amphibia > Anura > Myobatrachidae > Pseudophryne > Pseudophryne corroboree. Next base: position 147,378,054 of record NC_086445.1, read on the forward strand.
TCAAAATCCTCCCTTATTGTGTACGCTCGTCCGGGCACAGTACCTAACTGGAGTCTGGAGGAGGGTCATAGGGGGAGGAGCCAGTACACACCACCTGACCTGTAAAAGCTTTACTTTTGTGCCCTGTCTCCTGCGGAGCCGCTATTCCCCATGGTCCTTTCAGGAACCCCAGCATCCACTACGGACTCCGAGAAATAGAATTATCGGTAAGTAAATTCTTATTTTTCCCACTTCCAAGGATTTCAGTATAGAATTGTACAGCTACAACCATACTTTTATTACTTGTATGGCAGATAAGGAAGTAGTCTTTTGCTAATACAAGTTACATCTGAGGAAAAGATACTTTTCACCTAACTGACAAAAGAGAAACATAAGTGGCAATATATTACAACTTATTGGACAGCAAGTGTTACAGTAGCATTCTGTATAGATACATACCTTTCTCCCACAGACTGAAAAAAAAGCAAAAAGGAAAGAGGAATATTATTACTAAAGTGTGATGTTAAGTATTTAGAATCATTTATTGTTTCTTCTATGAGTTTTATCGGGTTGATAGTGCACTATCTTATAAAGAGTACCCGGGTCACTCAAACACCTAACGGTGTTGCTTAACAAAGGTAATTTTTTGTATTGCATGCAAATAACCTGTATAGGTTATAAAAGGGGGGATTAGTGAGACAGGATTGAAAAAGTGATGTATCTTACTATGCTGGTGAAATGTGTTTGCTTTTAACTTTTTAAACCTTTATGAGAAAGAATAAATACCTTTACTTATACTTACCATATGTAATGTGACTTGAAATTTCCATCCGGAGATCCTGGAAAGCAAACAGAAGAACAGGTATAATATTGTATAGATTGTGCACATATATACATTTATGAGACATATTGATTTGCAATTTCATTACTAAAAAAAGAAAAGGGCTTACCCGGGCAAGCCTAAAATAATTAGCTTGGGTGGAGGCACAGCTATTAGGTAACCATCCCTTAATAGAATACATAGACAGCTCTCGTTCAAGGTATTGAGGGTAGGGTTACATATAATATAACATATGTATAATGCATAATTCAAGTGCACTAGGATAGAGTCTGGAACCTGATCCCTAGAGGAGGAGGGCCTACAGGCAGTGGGGCCCACCGGTGGTTTCCCCTGTGGGCCAGTCCGACCCTGCACTGGTTGCAAGGCTTAGGGGTCAGCACTGACCCTCCCCAGCCAAGCACACAACAGCAGTGTCTGCTCTCTCTCTAGCTGATGTTATGTTGGGCTGCTATATAGTAGCCATCAGTAGTGGGTGGTAGAGAAGTGTTACCGATGGGGGAAAGGGGGAGGGGAGCACGTGATTACAATTACCCTCCCCCCCTTCCCCGAATTGCGCCTGCCCTCATTGTGACATTATGACGTCACATGTTTGTGCACATTTTCTCCCTGTTACGGACCTGGTTGCAATTACATAGCTAGCTGTATGGCTTGCTGCTATAGAATTGCAAATGCTTAATGTTGGTGACAATCGCAACTTAAATTGAATCAGTGAATTGCTGAAAATAAATAAATAAGGAAAAAGTAATGTCATTTTAAATGATACCCTTTTCAGACTAACAAAAATTTCCTGGGTTATTGCACGTGAACGGGGAACCTAAAGCAATATCCCGGGTCGAACGTCCCAGCATTTCATCCCAGGTCGCGACCTGGGTTGAAGCCAGAATCGACCCGGGATGCGTGAAGTGTTAACGGGTAAGCCAGGTCAAAGGGCCCGGCACCCGTTCTCTGCATAAGAGGAGGCGGCGCTTGGAGGTGATCATCTCCAAGCGCCGCCTCCTGTAGCGTCGTCGCTGACGTCACCAACCCGGCAATATGCCGGGTCGGGCCGCAAGTCTGAAAGGTGTCTCAAGCCAGGTTGCACCCAGGAAGCACCTGTGTACAAATTCCCGGGTGCGACCCGGCTCTGAAGTGTGAATGGAGTATGAATAAATCAGCAAGCTCAATGTCTACCCGCTTTTACCACACTTACACAGTGGTAAATACTGTGGAGTCTTGCAGCTGTGATCCACACAGTTCCCTGCACATCCTACAGCAGCCATACTGTATAACACCTACTCAGAACTGTCGGAAAGATCCTCTTACCAGGGAACAACCCTTAATGATTACGCTTCTGTATCCCATGGGGTAGTACCAAGTAGTGTCTATATATTGCAAGGATTCACCAGATTAGGACGTGCTGTTCAGTCAGCATTCCCTCAACCTTCGCTTTGTCATTGGCCCATTGCATTGCTTCACTCCAGCAAGTGTACTTGGTCTTGACGTTGGATACCGCTTATCCTCACAACAGAGCAGGATTACCCAGGTAGCTGGGCATCTTAAGACACCTCCTAGTTTTACCCTTTTTCAGTATTTATATATGAAATATTTACAGGACTTCCTGTGAATTATGGACAACACCTAGCGGATACAGTCATCATCATTATCGTTTAATTGTAAGGTGCCACCATTTCTGCTGATCGGACAGTAAGCACAAAAATCATATGAGGACTAGTTAAACATAATAAAACAAGCAAGAACAGACACGAGATGGTACCTGCTGGTGAGATCTGACAGTCTAGGGCAGTGCTTCCCAAACTCGGTCCTCAAAGACCCCCAACAGCCACATTTTCCAGGTCACTTCACAGAATCACAAATGAAATAATTAGCTCCACCTGTGGATCTTTTAAAATATGTCAGTGAGTAATGAGTACACCTGTGAAAACAAGTGGGTCCTTGAGGACCAAGTTTGGGAACCACTGCTCTAGGGGAAATGGAGAAAGGAGCAGGGCCGTAGAGCGCTAGGCTGGGCTCTGGTAATTTTTTGAGGTGTGTGGCCTAATCGTGAGAGGTATGACCACACCTCCTTAGAAAAAAGTATTTGCAGTGTTGCTGCATGCTAAACAGGGGGGTTGCTGTGATCAGTGAGATCGCTTTCCCCCTGCACAGGCAGAGGAGACTGCAGCTGCTCAACAGCAGCAGCCTCTCTGCCCCACTGCAGCCCAGCACACTGCAGCCAAGCATACAGCAGCTTGTGCTGGACTGGGGTGAGAGGCTGCTGCTGTTCCCAGGTAAGAATTGTGCCAGGCTCCTCCAATAAGCCCAGGCCTGGGTAATTAGTACCCACCCCCCACCCTTCTCGTTGGCCCTGAGTAGGAGCATATGGGACACAAGTGGATGTGGCATAAAGAGAGTGGTGAAGGAGTGGTCTAGGAGGGTGTAGGGTAGGCTATAGGGAAGAAGTTGATACGCTTTAGTGAAGAGAGAGATTTTAAGAGAGAACACTTCATAGTTTGGAGATTGTATGAGAGTCTGGTTGTGTGGGGGAGGCAGATCTAAAGGTGGGGAGCATGACAGGAGGAGAGCGGAGGAGAGATGCAGGTCAGAGGCAGAGTAGAGAGTACGAGCTGGAGTATATTTTATGACAAGATTAGAGATGTTAGAAGAGCGTTCATGAGGGCCTTTTACAAGATCAGTTTGAATTGACTTCTGGAGAGAAGCCCTGAAAGAGTAGAGCCAGCAGGCAGCACAAACAAACTCTGTGGCACTAAGGACCCCAAATGTGCCCAAATGTCAATGGCTGTTTAAGAAGACATGGTACACAGAACAGTGGTGGTTAATGACGGTGCCAAAGCTGGGCTCTGGGTCACCAACACAAGGAAGTAGAGCTCTGTCTGGTGCTTCCTTATGATGCTCTGGACAGCTCATTAATCTGCAGTGTGTGTGCCATCTTCCCGGTGATATCTTCAGCAAGATGGCGCATCCCATAGAAAGCAAAGACTCTGGCACTGTGTCAGAGTCTTTGCTCTCTAGTGACCAGCATCATCTTCCCAAATACCATTGGGAAAATGGTGCTGGCCAGGGTGGAGAGACCCACTTCCAGATCAAGTAATATAGGAAGCGAGTGCCCCCCCTTGCCCCCCCCCCAGCCCCCTGTGATAAAACAGCGCTGCCATGTGGAGCGCGCAGGGCCACAAGATACTTTTATATTAAAGGGCTTATTAACACCCACTTTATTAAGCCACGTCCCATTTACCGGGGCCCTGAGTGGCTCTCAACGGCCCTGACTATAGATGGCAAGGACAAGGTAAGTAACACACACCATCATAGCTGGTATCTGAGAATGGGGAGAGGGTAAGAGTAATTAACATACTTAGGGGTTTATTTACTAAGCTTTGGAAAGAGATAAAGTTAAGTGAGATATAGGGGTCTATGGGGTTTATTCATGAAGCAGTGAAAAGTGTGGAGAAGTGAGCTAGTGGAGAAGTTGCACATGGCAACCAATTAGCATTGATGTAACATTTATAATTTGCATACTTTAACTTTATACAGAGCAGGTGATTGGTTGCCACGGGCAACTTCTCCGCAGGCTCACTTCTCCACTGTTTTCACTGCTTCATGAATAGACCCCATACTAAGATGTGGAGAAAGATAAAGTAGAGATACAGGGTCTATTCGTGAAGCAGTGAAAAGTGTGGAGAAGTGAACTAGTGAAGAAGTTGTCCATGGCAACCAATCAGCATTGCAGTAACATTTATAATTTGCATACTATACAATTGTACAGAGCAGCTGATTGGTTGCCATGGGCAACTTCTCCACAAGCTCCCTTCTCCACTCTTTTCACTGCTTCGTGAATAGACCCCAAAGTACCAGCTGATCAGCTCCTAACTGCCATGTTACAGGCTTTGACAGAAGGGAGCTGATTGGTTTGTAATTTATCTCTCTCCACTATGTCTCTCCCCTTAACATTAGTTCTTTCCTACAACAGGGCATATATATCTTTTTAACATTTCTTGTAACTCATATTTAACATTTATATTTAACATTTTTCGTAAATCAACCACAATTGGCACCTCTGCTCGGACTACAAATGCTGAGGATTACACTAAATATAATTAGTAAACGTAAATTGCAAGGCTTGTGTATTGGGACAAGAATACAACATATTTTTATTCTATGAGATAGCAATTTAAACATGTATTTATGTACATTAAACCTGGACAATTCTGCACTTATTAGCATGAATTGAGTTATTATGTGAGTATACAGAACAATAGAGGTAGCATTGTGCATTGCATAAAAAGGAAGAAATTGGTGCATAATGTAATGGCAGTACTTAGATGCAGGGACTAGGAGCAAAAAGAATAGATTAAAAAACATCAAGATTTATTTGAATAAGAATCGCACAATATTCTTTACAAAAAATTCCAATATTTTTCTTTTATGAATGATTTTTAACCTGCTTTATGACTGCATGATTTCCCCGCTTCATGGTCAAACTAATATTTACAGTTTCACAATGTGGCTGCTTCAAAATAAAAATGTTGTGCTTTATTACTTGCACTATATTACTGAGTTTGAAAAGTATTTATTGTATTTTTTTCAGAGTGGATAATGCTTCCTTTTGTTATAAAGAGAATACATATTTTGGGATTTTACTGGGATTATACAGTATATACAGTAGGGAAATCTCTTTTCTATGTTTCCTATACAGTACTTACATTTAAATAGTGCCAGTACTCAATGGTAAACACATAGGGGTATATTTACTAACATTCGTAATTTTCGGAAAAAGGTCAAAGTTCAATCACGAATGACATCGAAAGTGTAAAACTGCAACTTTTTGAATTTATTACGCCTAATTTACTAAGCTGTCGTATTCGGATTTTTCATTTGTTCCGATGTCGATGTCATTCGTGTTTTTTCCCCGTTTTTTACGGCAGTGATTAGCAAAACACTGCCGACTTTATCACAATGAATCTCGGCCGGATCTGTGTGATCCGTGCTGGGGTTAATTTTTTTTTTTTTTTTTAAATAAACACTGTAAAACTTTAAAAAAAATTGCGTGGGGTCCCCCCTCCTAAGCATAACCAGCCTCGGGCTCTTTGAGCCGATCCTGGTTGCAGAAATATGGGGGGAAAAATGACATGGGTTCCCCCATATTTAAGCAACCAGCATCGGGCTCTGCGCCTGGTCCTGGTTCCAAAAATACGGGGGACAAAAAGAGTAGGGGTCCCCCGTATTTTTAAAACCAGCACCGGGCTCCACTAGCTGGACAGATAATGCCACAGCCAAGGGTCACTTTTATATAGTGCCCTGCGGCCGTGGCATCAAAAATCCAACTAGTCACCCCTGGCCGGGGTACCCTGGGGGAGTGGGGACCCCTTCAATCAAGGGGTCCCCCCCAGCCACCCAAGGGCCAGGGGTGAAGCCCGAGGCTGTCCCCCCCATCCAATTGGCTGCGGATGGGGGGCTGATAGCCTTTTGTGAAAATGAAAAGATATTGTTTTTAGTAGCAGTACTACAAGGCCCAGCAAGCCTCCCCCGCATGCTGGTACTTGGAGAACCACAAGTACCAGCATGCGGCGGAAAAACGGGCCCGCTGGTACCTGTAGTACTACTACTAAAAAAATACCCAAAAAAAGACAATACACACACACCTTGAAAGTAAAGTTTTATTACATACATCCACACAAACATACATACATACTTACCTTATGTTCACACGAGGATCGGTCCTCTTCTCCAGTAGAATCCAAGGGGTACCTGTTGAATAAATTCTACTCACCAGATCCAGGGTACCAGGCTCCTCGTAGCATCCATTTGTAATCCACGTACTTGAATAAAATAAAAAAACGGAAAGCCGAGCCACGCACTGAAAGGGGACCCATGTTTGCACATGGGCCCCCTTTCCCCGAATGCCAGAAACCCACTCTGACTGATGTCTAAGTGGGTTTCTTCAGCCAATCAGGGAGCGCCACGTTGTAGCACCCTCCTGATCGGCTGTGTGCTCCTGTACTGTCTGACAGGCGGCACACGGCAGTGTTACAATGTAGCGCCTATGCGCTCCATTGTAACCAATGGTGGGAACTTTGTAGTCAGCGGTTGACCGAAAGTGACCTCACCGCTGACCACAAAGTAAATTACCGAGATTCATACTTAAACAGACGCGTTTTGACCGATGGTGTATTCATTTGTATTTTTTTTGTTGGACTTCCAAAAAATTACGAATGCCCTCATCACTGCCGTGATTATTGCTTAGTAAATTACCGAGATGACACTTTGATGAAAAAACGGCATCTCGGTCAAAATCGGGACCTTAGTAAATTTACCCCATAGACTACACACAACACAACAGGAATAACCTATGCAGAATTAAAAATAATTAATAGATTTATAAAAAAAAAATGAAATACATAGATTACCTCTGCAACAACATATACACAAATTTGGTTAACAAAAAACTAAGAAAAATAATAACTGATATATACAATACTATACTCTATAATATCTATTAAAAGTATAAATTACCGCAGCTAATTACCTCCATCCAATTAGCCCTGATGTTTGCCATTACCGGGGATTTTGCAATAAACAAGCTTTTTTCCACATTCGATGCCGCCATAAAAACACATAGGTTCACGATTTGTCACGCATCCAATGTGTTTTCGCACAAAAAATGCAAAAACGGGCTAATTTTATAGCAAACCAAAAAACATTTTTTTGCACCCTAAAAAGGTTTGCAGCTAATTGGGAACCCTCCTAAGCAGTGTGAAGCCAAGATCAACTCCTGGCATAATCAATTACAATATGGGCATCATATAGGACAGGGGTAGGCAAGTAATTTTTAATGGAGTCCGGATGTTATCTAATTATTTTGATCGAGGTTCAAAAAACCACAAAATCTTTCACTTTTTCATTTGTATACATTTGTAATACCTAATTGTAATCTTATGTATACGATGACTTCTTTACTCCCAGGGTGTAAGAATTAATTGCGTCCCAAACCTCTACAGTGGAGCGCAGTATCTTTCTATCTATTCTTGTGCAGTACAGACATAAAATATGTTTCAAAATATGACTGCTCACCCTTATGTACAAAGCCCGTGTACGTGGGGACGGGCAGGCCGCAACCCGCAAACGCACTAAAAAGTGCCTCCCGGCTCCGCCGCCTGGTAGCTTGGTTTCCTCTTGAGAGGGTGAGTCCCCTGGGTGCGGGGGCTGGGTCCAGTCGGGGCTCCTCCACGCTGTGGTGCGGTGCACGGGATCCACTCAGCGCCTCAGCCTCCATCATTCCCGTGACGCCGCGTCAGCCCACTCACAAGAGACGTCGCGTCAGCCCGCTCACGTGGGACGCCTCGTCAGCACGCTCTGCAGGGGAAGGAAGATGGACGCTCTTGCCTCTCTGCGTCATTACAGTGTGAGCTTCCTTCCCCTGCCAGTATCCTGCCAGTATTAAAGTATTTATAATTAGAGTAAACCGGTCCGCTGTTCTGTCCTTTGCGGTCCGGAGATGGACTGCGGTCCGCCAGTCGCTGGTTCCTGATATAGGACATCTCATAAATTAAATTAAGTGCCAAACACAGGTAAAAGGGGATCATCTGTAGGTAACTACCTTAGAGTATAACAAGTTCAGCCTCAGAATGACATTTAGGGGTTGGTTTGCTAAATTTTCTACAACAGACCGGTGGTGGTGTTGCCCACAGGAACCAATCAGATTGTAGCTATCTTTTTCGCAGAACGCAATAGAGAAATTAAAGATTAAATCTGATTGGTTGCTGTGTGCCTTAGTGTCCACAAATCACAAATTAGGAGTGAAGATTTCCAAAATGTATGTTTATTAGTGTGATACCCTAACCAAGCAAGCTATCATCATTTGGGACAGATATCCTGAAGTGACTTTCAAAAAGACCGCTTTATTTTAATTGTTCCATTGAACTGAGGGTATACCAATCTCCTATATAATAGCCCAGATCTGTGACTTTGTGATTCATTTGCTAACGCTGGGCGGAGTCACAAGACTGGGCGGAGTTAGTCAAATGAGTCACAGATCTGGCCAAATCTACAGGAGACTAGGAGCAGAAGCAGATGGTATGGGCATGGCACAGGCAGGGGTGCATACCTCCCAGCTTTCTGCAGGAGCTTTCTTCAGGCAGAAGGAGGGACACACACTCGGCGAAAAGGGGGCGTGGCTTCACGGGAGGGTCCCCATTTTCGTCAGTGAGGGGGCATGCCCAGCGCTCTGTGAGCTGCTGGCATGCCCCCAGGGGCTGATTATGAGTCCGGGGGGCCCAGGGCACTTGAGACAGGGGAGCCCTATCTCATTGCTGTGCCTGCTGTGGGTTGGGGGCGTGGCCTAATCGCGGGACGCGCGGTCACGCCCCCTTATGCAAATTCCGATTTTTATTTTTATTTTTTAATGGGATTTTGGCCCCTCAGCTAGGGCTAAATCCAGAGGAGGTGCTCGCTCCCCCCCTACACACCCGCACAGGCAGAAGCAAGCAGGGAGACTGCTGCCTCCCTGTAACACCACAGACCTGCCAACACGCAGCAGCGTGTGCTGACAGTAGCACAATGCTGCCGTTGTTGCTGGCAGGACGGGGGGGGGGGGGAGCTTCTGAGCTGGGACAGAGCTACTCCAGCTGGGGGGCCCCCTAAAACTGTGGGGCCAACGGTACGTACCCCCTGCCCCCCCCCCCCTTAATCCGGCTCTGCTGCTGGAACCCCCCCTTAATCCGTACCCCCTGATGCCCCCTCTCCCTCTGTCTCCACTATTCACCGCTGCTCTGCTAAGCAGAACAGCGAGTACAGGAGCTTTCCAACTGTCCCCCCCCCCACCGCGGGACACTGCGACCCGCGGGTGGGACAGCGGGACAGACCCCAAAAAATGGGACTGTCCCGTGAAAATCGGGACATTTGGGAGGTATGGGGGTGTGTGAGGGGTATGTCATACAGACAGACGGGCACCGGCTCACTGTGTGCTTGACCCCCCACATCGGCATACTCAGCAGGGTCTCTCTGGCGCGGAGGAGCGTCACTTTCTGGCACACTCCACGCTTCTTAGCTGCAGTTTTGTGGGGCACCTGCCGCTGTGCAGGTTCCGTACTGCCTCTGTTATCTCCAACCCCGGCAACCCCACCGCTAGCTGCAGCGCTGCCACCCGCAGTGAGGTGCGCCCAACTCATTCACACACTTTAGCTGGCGGGTAGCGCTGCAGAATCCGAGCTGCTTGCAGGCTCCGACCCACTCCTCCCTCCAGCCGCAGCGTCTCCTGGGAGCTAACCAGTCACTCCCAGTCTCCCCTTACCACAGTGCCCGGCAGCCGCGAGGTCCGCGCCACGTGCATGCTATGACCCCCTCCTCCCTCCAGCCGCAGCATCTCCTGGGGGCTAACCAGTCATTTCCAGTCTCACCTTACCACAGTGCCCGGCAGCTGCGCGAGGTCTGCGGTGTGTGACTGAGGAGGGGGGGGGGGGATGCAGACGGGCAGAGGAAGCAGGACTCCAGCCTGAGAGAGTCAGCCATGCCAAGTCTCCAGCAGCAGCAGATCCCAACAGGTTGGAGTGGAACAGCAGCAGCCAGCAGCAGTGACTCCGGTAAGACACATCTGTCTGTCACCACTGTTTTGTCCCTAATACCAATCTCTCCCATGCCCTGTGTTCTGTCATGTCCCTGTCACCCCTGGCCTTGCCCTGCCACCCTTATCCTGGCCCTTTCACCCTTATCCTGGCCCTTTCACCCTTATCCTGGCCCTGTCACCCTTATGCTGGCCCTGTTACCCCTATCCTGGCCCTGTCACCCCTGTGCTTGCCCTGTCAACCCTATACTGGCCCCGTCACCCCTGTCCTGGTCCTGTCGCCCCTACCCTGGCCCTGTCACCCCTATCCTGTCCCTGTCATTTCTGTCCTGGCCCCGTCGCCCCTGTCCTGGCCCCGTCACCCCTGTCCTGGCACCGTCACCCCTGTTCTGACCCTGTCACCCCTGTCCTGGCCCCGTCAACCCTGTTCTGACCCTGTCGCCCCTGTCCTGGCCCTGTTACTGCATACCCTCCAACTACCTTTTATGGCATGTACAGTACCCGCAGCGCCTCCAGACCTCTCCCCAATGCACCACACCACATGCGGCACTCCACCCCTCCCCCACATGCAGTGCCTCCAGACCCCCTACACCACCCGCGGCTCCCACTCCTCCGCCCCTTCACCACCCACAGCACCTCCAGGCCCCCTCCACCATTCATCCCCCTTATATGTCTCCCCCCACACCTGCCCCCCTCCACCCGCAGCATCTGCTGACACCCTCCTCCATCCGCGGTCCCCCCCTCACCCACCCCTCCCCCACTAATGGCACCGCCGCACCTGCCCCTCCACCACCTGCAGCACCTCCGGACCTCCTTTCCCTTCCGCCGCACCACCCGTACCTGCCCCTACCCTACCCATGGTGCCTGCGGTCCCCTACCCCACCCCCGGCACTCCCGTCCCTTCCCATCCCACAGCACCTCCGGAACCCTTCACCCATCCACAACATCCCCACACTTGCCCCTCTCCCACCCATGGCACCCCTGCCCCTCCCCCACCTGCAGTGCCTCCGGACCCCTCCCCCATCTGCATCCCCCACTCCTCTGCCCCTCCCCCACCCGCAGCACCTCCCGAACCTTCCCCATCCGGGCCCCACCCCCACTTCTGCCCCCCCTCCACCCGCAGCATCTACAGACACCATCCGCAGTCCCCCCCACACCCGCTACATTCTGTACATCGTGCCCTGCAGGTGCTGTTCACGCCGTCGCAAGGGGCTGCGCCTCCTTCACCATCGCACGCCCTTTCATTGTGCAATATTTAACCACTAACAAAGAAATGCAGGTAATACTCCATATAATACAAATATTAAACCCCAGAAAGGCATGCAAGGATTAAGGGGGCGTAGCCCCTTGCGACGGTGTGAAGAGCGCCCGTAGGGCGCGATGAAGCACCTAGTATTTTAATATATGTGCAAATGTATGTAAATTTATATTATTTACAAATAAAAAGACAAATGTATGACAAGCCAGCAGGCACCTATCAGACTTTAAATACTTCTGGCAGCTGGAGGAGGAGTCAGCAGGAGCAACTAGCTATAAAAAGGGAGCAGTTAGCATGAGCCACTAGCTATAAAAAGGGAGGAGTCAGCATGAGCCACTAGCTATAAAAAGGAGGAGTCAGCATGTGCCACTAGCGATAAAAAGGAGGAGTCAGCATGTGCCACTAGCTAACAAAATACCAGTCGAGAGCTGTTAAATACTCTTTACTGGAGGAGGAGCTGGTGATTTTGGCAGAGGGACCGACAAAGCTTCCCTAACTGAGTAGGAAGTGTGTTACAGTGTCACTTCTGGAAATAGCATCGGTAGAACCAACAGTGGTGTCAACCTCTGGAGTTGTCATTAGTGAGACTGAAACATACAGCATACATAGAGGTTGCTTCCAAGGGCGACAGCACAGCATAAAGGAGAATGGTCATGGGCACAGCAGTCCTTTGCAGAAACTGAGAACCACCCTGTGGAGCAGTAACAGTGTGGTGAGCTCAGGTCTATGACCAGTAGAAATTCTGTGGTAACAACCATATGCCTAAACTAGGTCCATTTGTCTGCATGTCTCCCCAATAACATACCTCCCAACATTTTGGAGAGTGGAAGAGGGACACTTGCGTGACGGGCCCGCCCGATTTTGAAAAGGGGACATGGCATATGTGAAAGGGGGCATGGCTTTGCAGGAGTGTCGCAATCACGAGCCACGCCCTCCATTTTCATCACTGAGGGGGCATGCCCAGTGCTCTATGAGATGCTGGCATGCCCCCTCTCCCTCTGTCTCCACTGAATAGATGCTGTGTGCATGCACACAGCATCTCTTCTCCGCTGCACTGCTAAGCAGGGAAACAAGTGCAGGATCCTCCGAACTGTCCCCCCCAAAAAATCGGGACAGTTGGAAGGTATGCCAAAAGTCAGGTTAACACAGACAGTGCAGATAGCAGTGGTGGGAACAGACAACCTTAAATAACAGAAAGGAGGTTCTGCTATCCCTCTGTAATCATCAGTAAAATACTCTTTATAATCAAAGATAAACTGAATACATTTCAACTACAGGTTGAGTATCCCATATCCAAATATCCGAAATACGGAATATTCCGAAATACGGACTTTTTGGAGTGAGAGTGAGATAGTGAAACTTTTGTTTTTTGATGGCTCAATGTACACAAACCTTGTTTAATACACAAAGTTATTAAAAATATTGTATTAAATGACCTTCACGCTGTGTGTATAAGGTGTATAAGAAACATAAATGAATTGTGTGAATGTACACACACTTTGTTTAATGCACAAAGTTATAAAAAAATATTGGCTACAATGACATTCAGGCTGTGTGTATAAGGTGTATATGTAACATAAATACATTCTGTGCTTAGACTTGGGTCCCATCACCATGATATCTCATTATGGTATGCAATTATTCCAAAATACGGAAAAATCCCATATCCAAAGTACCTCTGGTCCCAAGCATTTTGGATAAGGGATACTCAACCTGTACTGACTTCCACCATAATGTAGATTGTGGATCAAAAGTGAGAAACTCATCCCTTAACACATACAGATGGTTTTACAGCAATCTTTACAACAACAATACCGAGTACCCCATAATCTGTTTCTGTAACGACTTTATAACAAAGAGAGTCAAAGAAATAGTTAGGTGAACCCTTCATAGTGAGAGATAGCATTTACTCAAAGCTAACCCATCATATGAGAGAATTGATCATAGCAACATATTGCTGCTTGTTGGTTCAATGCCTGGACTTTACAACTGTGTCCAGTAATTATATTGCAACAATACAACGTGACAACTGCTACAGTTATTCAATTGAGATATTTCATTACTGGAATGATCTTCAGCAAATCTATGAAGTTGTTATAGTTATTCCCTCTAATACAATTTAAAAAAGATTAATTACAATTGGAATCAGCAGCCAACTCTGTATTCAGGATCCACTACAATAATAGAAAGTGGAGTTTGTGCACCACCGAGGTTACACAGAGAGACTGATAATTACAGCTGAGGTTTTATATTACAGTATAAAACATACGTAGTGAAATATAAAGTTGTACATGTTAAAGTTTGTGCCAAATGTATTTTGTTGTGTTAATTTATTCTTGTAATTGTGTTTTAGACCATGTTATAATGAATAATATTTGTATATTTGTACAGGGAATCTCTTAAGGTGCATACACACTGAGCGCTTTTACCCCCTGCCCAGTGATGTCAGTGGGGGTGAGCGGATTTCCATAGCAGGACGCTATGGAAAGCCGCTCACCCTGCCGTTCATCTACTCCCGCTGGCGATGAAGCGGGAGCGCGCATCAGCGCTCACCGCTCATCGTTTGAGCATACACACTGGGCGGTTTTGAGCTGACAGTAGCTCAACACACCAAAAGTGAGCTGCTTTCAGCTCAAAATCGCCCAGTGTGTATGGGCCTTTAGAGAATTCTGACTGGAGTTTTGAGCAGTTCTGCAAGGCAGCTATCTTAGACATAGTAACAATAAATGTTTAGTTTGAATGTATTTAAAGGAAAACCCTTCCTGAAAATTCTTCAAAGAAGCATTCCTGAAAAATAAAGCTAAAATGTATTAGATTATAATCTTTGTGTTTAGTATGTTTGAACTATGTCAAGAGAATGGTGTTCTAATTAAAAAGTGCTCTTAAAACATAACTTAAATTAGTATAAATTTGGTTTGGTTAGGTGACAGTAAGGATATAAACATAGGGCCTAATTCAGAGTTGATCGCAGCTGCAAATTTGTTAACAGTTGGGCAAAACTATGTGCACTGCAGGTGGGGCAGATATAACATGTGCAGAGAGAGTTAGATTTAGGTGGGGTGTGTTCAAACTGAAATCTAAATTGCAGTGTAAAAATAAAGTAGCCAGTATTTACCCTGCACAGAAACAAAATAACCCACCCAAATCTAACTCTCTCTGCACATGTTATATCTGCCACACCTGCAGTGCACATGGGAGGTCATTCCGAGTTGTTCGCTCGCAAGGCGATTTTAGCAGAGTTGCTCACGCTAAGCCGCCGCCTACTGGGAGTGAATCTTAGCATCCTAAAATTGCGAACGACGTATTCGCAATATTGCGATTACACACCTCGTAGCAGTTTCTGAGTAGCTTCAGACTTACTCGGCATCTGCGATCATTTCACTGCTTGTCGTTCCTGGTTTGACGTCACAAACACACCCAGCGTTCGCCCAGACACTCCTCCGTTTCTCCAGCCACTCCTGCGTTTTTTCCGGAAACGGTAGCGTTTTTTCCCACACGCCCATAAAACGGCCTGTTTCCGCCCAGTAACACCCATTTCCTGTCAATCACATTACGATCGCCAGAACGATGAAAATGCCGTGAGTAAAATTCCTAAGTGCATAGCAAAATTACTTGGCGCAGTCGCAGTGCGGACATTGCGCATGCGCATTAAGCGGAAAATCGCTGCGATGCGAAGATTTTTACCGAGCGAACAACTCGGAATGACCTCCATGGTTTTGCCCAACTGCTAACAAATTTGCTGCTGTGATCAACTCTGAATTACCCCCGTAGTGAACTAGGTTTAGTTTAATGGAAAACACCTGTATAGATAAAAAGAGAAAGAAATTAGAGGAACTAACCTCTCTGTCATGAGTAGAAACTTGAAGATGATCAGAAAAGATAGAAGAGACTAATGATAAAGAGAAGTATCCTTCTATAACATTTCATTAGGGAAGGCTGTTGGTGGAAATATAGGTATACAGATACTCCCAGAGACAGTTGTGCAGGAGTCCATCCATAAAGTACAGAAATAATCATGCTCAATACGAATGCTAAGATGGTGAAATAGTCTGCTCTATTTGCACTCATATAGTGGTGACAATGGGCCTAATTCAGACCTGACCGCAACAGCAAAATCTTTCTCTTATAGGCAAAACCATGTGCAGTGCAGGTGGAGCAGATGTAACATGTGCAGAGAGAGAGAGTTAGATTTGGATGGGTTGTGTTCATTCTAAATTGCAGTGTAAAAATAAAGCAGTCAGTATTTACCCTGCACAGAAACAATATAACCCGTCCAAAACTAACTCTCTCTGCACATGTTACACCTCCCCACCCCCCACAGTGCACATGGTTTTGCCCATTAGAGAAAGATTTTGCTTTTGCGATCAGATCTGAATTAGCCCCACTATTCAATACGCACCACTGCACACTTCTGGTACTAGCATAAATATAATGCACTTATGTGCCACTCATCTCATTTCTATGTGATTGAGAATATGAGGAAGTGACAGCACTGGAACAGCTAGATTTATTTATTTTTCAGAAAGATTCCATTGCATATAGATCGAAACTATTGTGTTATTCTATGATCTATGGCCAAGAATAGTGATCAGAGCTTTACAGTTCCCTTCCCACTGTCTCCTGGGGCAACAATGCTACATTAAAAAAAAACCAATAATAATAATAATAATAATAATAATAATACAATGCTGTAACATGTTTTGTAGAGCAATACCAATTTTGCTGTGCTAAAACTGTACTCGATTGAAACAAAATGCGTAAGGATTTATCAGACATCAGTAGACTGGCCACACCCACATTTGCTGAAACTTTGGTTCTCTTCTCTTAGGCACACTATCTACAGTATATCTTAAAATTAGGGATGTGCACTTGAAATTTTTCGGGTTTTGTGTTTTGGTTTTGGGTTCGGTTCCGCGGCCGTGTTTTGGGTTCGAACGCGTTTTGGCAAAACCTCACCGAATTTTTTTTGTCGGATTCGGGTGTGTTTTGGATTCGGGTGTTTTTTTCAAAAAACCCTAAAAAACAGCTTAAATCATAGAATTTGTGGGTCATTTTGATCCCAAAGTATTATTAACCTCAAAAACCATAATTTCCACTCATTTTCAGTCTATTCTGAACACCTCACACCTCACAATATTATTTTTAGTCCTAAAATTTGCACCGAGGTCGCTGGATGACTAAGCTAAGCGACCCAAGTGGCCGACACAAACACCTGGCCCATCTAGGAGTGGCACTGCAGTGTCACGCAGGATGGCCCTTCCAGAAAACACTCCCCAAACAGCACATGACGCAAAGAAAAAAAGAGGCGCAATGAGGTAGCTGTGTGACTAAGCTCAACGACCCAAGTGGCCGACACAAACACCTGGCCCATCTAGGAGTGGCACTGCAGTGTCACGGAGGATGGCCCTTCCAAAAAACACTCCCCAAACAGCACATGACGCAAAGAAAAAAAGAGGCGCAATGAGGTAGCTGTGTGACTAAGCTCAACGACCCAAGTGGCCGACACAAACACCTGGCCCATCTAGGAGTGGCACTGCAGTGTCACGCAGGATGGCCCTTCCAAAAAACACTCCCCAAACAGCACATGACGCAAAGAAAAAAAGAGGCGCAATGAGGTAGCTGTGTGACTAAGCTCAGCGACCCAAGTGGCCGACACAAACACCTGGCCCATCTAGGAGTGGCACTGCAGTGTCACGCAGGATGGCCCTTCCAAAAAACACTCCCCAAACAGCACATGATGCAAAGAAAAAAAGAGGCGCAATGAGGTAGCTGTGTGACTAAGCTCAGCGACCCAAGTGGCCGACACAAACACCTGGCCCATCTAGGAGTGGCACTGCAGTGTCACGCAGGATGGCCCTTCCAAAAAACACTCCCCAAACAGCACATGACGCAAAGAAAAAAAGAGGCGCAATGAGGTAGCTGTGTGACTAAGCTCAGCGACCCAAGTGGCCGACACAAACACCTGGCCCATCTAGGAGTGTCACTGCAGTGTCACGCAGGATGGCCCTTCAAAAAAATACTCCCCAAACAGCACATGACCCTGGATGGCCCTCCCACCCACCCTTATGTTGTATAAACAGGACATGCACACTTTAACCAACCCATCATTTCAGTGACAGGGTCTGCCACACGACTGTGACTGAAATGACGGGTTGGTTTGGACCCCCACCAAAAAAGAAGCAATTAATCTCTCCTTGCACAAACTGGCTCTACAGAGGCAAGATGTCCACCTCATCATCATCCTCCGATATATCACCGTGTACATCCCCCTCCTCACAGATTATCAATTCGTCCCCACTGGAATCCACCATCTCAGCTCCCTGTGTACTTTGTGGAGGCAATTGCTGCTGGTCAATGTCTCCACGGAGGAATTGATTATAATTCATTTTAATGAACATCATCTTCTCCACATTTTCTGGAAGTAACCTCGTATGCCGATTGCTGACAAGGTGAGCGGCGGCACTAAACACTCTTTCGGAGGACACACTTGTGGGAGGGCAACTTAGGTAGAATAAAGCCAGTTTGTGCAAGGGCCTCCAAATTGCCTCTTTTTCCTGCCAGTATAAGTACGGACTGTCTGACGTGCCTACTTGGATGCGGTCACTCATATAATCCTCCACCATTCTTTCAATGGGGAGAGAATCATATGCAGTGCCAGTAGACGACATGTCCGTAATCGTTGTCAGGTCCTTCAGTCCGGACCAGATGTCAGCATCAGCAGTCGCTCCAGACTGCCCTGCATCACCGCCAGCGGGTGGGCTCGGAATTCTGAGCCTTTTCCTCGCACCCCCAGTTGCGGGAGAATGTGAAGGAGGAGATGTTGACAGGTCGCGTTCCGCTTGACTTGACAATTTTCTCATCAGCAGGTCTTTGAACCCCAGCAGACTTGTGTCTGCCGGAAAGAGAGATCCAAGGTAGGTTTTAAATCTAGGATCGAGCACGGTGGCCAAAATGTAGTGCTCTGATTTCAACAGATTGACAACCCGTGAATCCTTGTTAAGCGAATTAAGGGCTCCATCCACAAGTCCCACATGCCTAGCGGAATCGCTCTGTCTTAGCTCCTCCTTCAATGTCTCCAGCTTCTTCTGCAAAAGCCTGATGAGGGGAATGACCTGACTCAGGCTGGCAGTGTCTGAACTGACTTCACGTGTGGCAAGTTCAAAGGGCAGCAGAACCTTGCACAACGTTGAAATCATTCTCCACTGCGCTTGAGACAGGTGCATTCCACCTCCTATATCGTGCTCAATTGTATAGGCTTGAATGGCCTTTTGCTGCTCCTCCAACCTCTGAAGCATATAGAGGGTTGAATTCCACCTCGTTACCACTTCTTGCTTCAGATGATGGCAGGGCAGGTTCAGGCGTTTTTGGTGGTGCTCCAGTCTTCTGTACGTGGTGCCTGTACGCCGAAAGTGTCCCGCAATTCTTCTGGCCACCGACAGCATCTCTTGCACGCCCCTCTCGTTTTTTAAATAATTCTGCACCACCAAATTCAAGGTATGTGCAAAACATGGGACGTGCTGGAATTTGCCCAGATTTAATGCACACACAATATTGCTGGCGTTGTCCGATGCCACAAATCCACAGAAGAGTCCAATTGGGGTAAGCCATTCCGCGATGATCTTCCTCAGTTGCCGTAAGAGGTTTTCAGCTGTGTGCGTATTCTGGAAACCGGTGATACAAAGCGTAGCCTGCCTAGGAAAGAGTTGGCGTTTGCGAGATGCTGCTACTGGTGCCGCCGCTGCTGTTCTTGCGGCGGGAGTCCATACATCTACGCAGTGGGCTGTCACAGTCATATAGTCCTGACCCTGCCCTGCTCCACTTGTCCACATGTCCGTGGTTAAGTGGACATTGGGTACAGCTGCATTTTTTAGGACACTGGTGACTCTTTTTCTGAGGTCTGTGTACATTTTCGGTATCGCCTGCCTAGAGAAATGGAACCTAGATGGTATTTGGTACCGGGGACACAGTACCTCCAACAAGTCTCTAGTTGGCTCTGCAGTAATGATGGATACCGGAACCACGTTTCTCACCGCCCAGG
The DNA here is from genome assembly GCF_028390025.1 of Pseudophryne corroboree. Classification (NCBI taxonomy): domain Eukaryota; kingdom Metazoa; phylum Chordata; class Amphibia; order Anura; family Myobatrachidae; genus Pseudophryne; species Pseudophryne corroboree. Next base: position 147,397,723 of record NC_086445.1, read on the forward strand.
ATGCCAAGGCCTCAGTTATCCGCTTTGCAGCAGGATGACTGCTGTGATATTTCATCTTCCTCGCAAAGGACTGTTGGACAGTCAATTGCTTGGTGGAAGTAGTAAAAGTGGTCTTACGACTTCCCCTCTGGGATGACCATCGACTCCCAGCAGCAACAACAGCAGCGCCAGCAGCAGTAGGCGTTACACGCAAGGATGCATCGGAGGAATCCCAGGCAGGAGAGGACTCGTCAGAATTGCCAGTGACATGGCCTGCAGGACTATTGGCATTCCTGGGGAAGGAGGAAATTGACACTGAGGGAGTTGGTGGGGTGGTTTGCGTGAGCTTGGTTACAAGAGGAAGGGATTTACTGGTCAGTGGACTGCTTCCGCTGTCGCCCAAAGTTTTTGAACTTGCCACTGACTTATTATGAATGCGCTGCAGGTGACGTATAAGGGAGGATGTTCCGAGGTGGTTAACGTCCTTACCCCTACTTATTACAGCTTGACAAAGGCAACACACGGCTTGACAAATGTTGTCCGCATTTCTGTTGAAATACTTCCACACCGAAGAGCTGATTTTTTTGGTATTTTCACCAGGCATGTCAATGGCCATATTCCTCCCACGGACAACAGGTGTCTCCCCGGGTGCCTGACTTAAACAAACCACCTCACCATCAGAATCCTTCTTGTCAATTTCCTCCCCAGTGCCAGCAACACCCATATCCTCCTCATCCTGGTGTACTTCAACACTGACATCTTCAATCTGACTATCAGGAACTGGACTGCGGGTGCTCCTTCCAGCACTTGCAGGGGGCGTGCAAATGGTGGAAGGCGCATGCTCTTCACGTCCAGTGTTGGGAAGGTCAGGCATCGCAACCGACACAATTGGACTCTCCTTGTGGATTTGGGATTTCGAAGAACGCACAGTTCTTTGTTGTGCTTTTGCCAGCTTGAGTCTTTTCATTTTTCTAGCGAGAGGCTGAGTGCTTCCATCCTCATGTGAAGCTGAACCACTAGCCATGAACATAGGCCAGGGCCTCAGCCGTTCCTTGCCACTCCGTGTGGTAAATGGCATATTGGCAAGTTTACGCTTCTCCTCCGACAATTTTATTTTAGATTTTTTAGCCCTTTTTTTATTGATATTTGGTGTTTTGGATTTTACATGCTCTGTACTATGACATTGGGCATCGGCCTTGGCAGACGACGTTGATGGAATTTCATCGTCTCGGCCATGACTAGTGGCAGCAGCTTCAGCACGAGGTGGAAGTCGATCTTGATCTTTCCCTATTTTTGGAACCTCAACATTTTTGTTCTCCATACTTTAATAGGCACAACTAAAAGGCACCTCAGGTAAACAATGGAGATGGATGGATACTAGTATACTTATGGATGACGAGCGACTGCCGACACAGAGGTAGCTACAGCCGTGGACTACCGTACTGTGTCTGCTGCTAATATAGACTGGATGATAATGAGATAAAATTAAAATATATATATATATCACACTAGTACTGCAGCCGGACAGGTATATATTATGTAATGACGGACCTGCTGGACACTGTCTGTCAGCACTGCAGACTCCTAAAGTAAGCTACTAGTATCAAGAAGATAGAAAAAAAAAAACCACGGGTAGGTGGTATACAATTATGGATGGACGAGCGACTGCCGACACAGAGGTAGCTACAGCCGTGGACTACCGTACTGTGTCTGCTGCTAATATAGACTGGATGATAATGAGATAAAATTAAAATATATATATATATATCACACTAGTACTGCAGCCGGACAGGTATATATTATGTAATGACGGACCTGCTGGACACTGTCTGTCAGCACTGCAGACTCCTAAAGTAAGCTACTAGTATCAAGAAGATAGGAAGAAAAAAAAACCACGGGTAGGTGGTATACAATTATGGATGGACGAGCGACTGCCGACACAGAGGTAGCTACAGCCGTGGACTACCGTACTGTGTCTGCTGCTAATATAGACTGGATGATAATGAGATAAAATTAAAATATATATATATATCACACTAGTACTGCAGCCGGACAGGTATATATTATGTAATGACGGACCTGCTGGACACTGTCTGTCAGCACTGCAGACTCCTAAAGTAAGCTACTAGTATCAAGAAGATAGAAAAAAAAAACCACGGGTAGGTGGTATACAATTATGGATGGACGAGCGACTGCCGACACAGAGGTAGCTACAGCCGTGGACTACCGTACTGTGTCTGCTGCTAATATAGACTGGATGATAATGCGATAAAATTAAAATATATATATATATCACACTAGTACTGCAGCCGGACAGGTATATATTATGTAATGACGGACCTGCTGGACACTGTCTGTCAGCACTGCAGACTCCTAAAGTAAGCTACTAGTATCAAGAAGATAGAAAAAAAAAACCCACGGGTAGGTGGTATACAATTATGGATGGACGAGCGACTGCCGACACAGAGGTAGCTACAGCCGTGGACTACCGTACTGTGTCTGCTGCTAATATAGACTGGATGATAATGAGATAAAATTAAAATATATATATATATCACACTAGTACTGCAGCCGGACAGGTATATATTATGTAATGACGGACCTGCTGGACACTGTCTGCAGAATGCGTTTATAAAAACACCACACGACGAGTGTTTAACTTTTTCAGGCAGACAATCACAATATACTGGTGGTCAGCAGACAATCACAATATACTAGTGGTCACTGGTCAGTCACACTGGCAGTGGCACTCTGGCAGCAAAAGTGTGCACTGTACTTAAAATATGTACTCCTGCTATAACTGCTCCCCAGTCTCCCCCACAATTAAGCTGTGTGAGCAGTGAGCACTCAGCACAGTCAGATAATGATATACAGTATTACATATGATGCAGCACACTGGGCTGAGCACAGATATGGTATGTGACTGTGTCACACTGTGTATCGTTTTTTTTCAGGCAGAGAACGGATTAATTAAACTGGTGGTGGTCACTGGTCACTGGTCACACTATCAGCAAGTAGTACTCCGTCCTAAGCAGACAATCACAATATACTGGTGGTCAGTGTGGTCACTGGTCAGTCACACTGGCAGTGTGGCACTCTGGCAGCAAAAGTGTGCACTGTACTTAAAATATATTATTTATGTACTCCTGCTCTAACTGCTCCCCAGTCTCCCCCACAATTAAGCTGTGTGAGCAGTGAGCACTCAGCACAGTCAGATATACAGTATTACATATGATGATGCAGCACACTGAGGCTGAGCACAGATATGGTATGTGACTGTGTCACACTGTGTATCGTTTTTTTTCAGGCAGAGAACGGATTCATTAAACTGGTGGTCAATGGTCACACTATCAGCAAGTAGTAGTACTCCAGTCCTAATATGCTCCCCAAAATTAGTAAATACTAAATAGTGTCTCTAACTCTCTACTCTCTTCTCTATAAACGGAGAGGACGCCAGCCACGTCCTCTCCCTATCAATCTCAATGCACGTGTGAAAATGGCGGCGACGCGCGGCTCCTTATATAGAATCCGAGTCTCGCGATAGAATCCGAGCCTCGCGAGAATCCGACAGCGGGATGATGACGTTCGGGCGCGCTCGGGTTAACCGAGCAAGGCGGGAGGATCCGAGCCTGCTCGGACCCGTGTAAAAAAAGCTGAAGTTCGGCGGGTTCGGATTCAGAGAAACCGAACCCGCTCATCACTACTTAAAATGCAACATAACCAGGGTTATTTGATAGGGGACTTTCGTAATCAGATGATCATGCCCGCCTTCAGACAGACAGTATCTGCATCGGGTTTCCATCTGCCATTTCCATCTGGATCATTTACATTATCGTCTTTTCTAACCACAAGTCCTTACGTCAAAGATCCCATGTTGCAATATTTGGGTGACTATTTGTTACACCAGACAGCGCCCTACATTTGGTATACATATTTAACATTAGATGTCTATCCTTTTACACAAAATTAATGATGTTTATATTGCAACTGATTTTACTTTTATGTATGGTTACTTTTTATTAAACATGTACAGGTGATTTTAGTGTTTCACTCTTGGTACTATTTACATTTTTCTCTATACTGTGAGACATCCCATATAGCGCTGTACATGCAAAATTATATTGGCCCTCATTCCGAGTTGTTCGCTCGGTATTTTTCATCGCATCGCAGTGAAAATCCGCTTAGTACGCATGCGCAATGTTCGCACTGCGACTGCGCCAAGTAACTTTACTATGAAGAAAGTAATTTTACTCACGGCTTTTTCATCGCTCCGGCGATCGTAATGTGATTGACAGGAAATGGGTGTTACTGGGCGGAAACACGGCGTTTCAGGGGCGTGTGGCTGAAAACGCTACCGTTTCCGGAAAAAACGCAGGAGTGGCCGGGGAAACGGTGGGAGTGCCTGGGCGAACGCTGGGTGTGTTTGTGACGTCAACCAGGAACGACAAGCACTGAAATGATCGCACAGGCAGAGTAAGTCTGAAGCTACTCTGAAACTGCTAAGTAGTTAGTAATCGCAATATTGCGAATACATCGGTCGCAATTTTAAGAAGCTAAGATTCACTCCCAGTAGGCGGCGGCTTAGCGTGTGTAACTCTGCTAAATTCGCCTTGCGACCGATCAACTCGGAATGAGGGCCTTTGTATCAAAAAAACTCAATGTTTCTCCATCTGCTGCTGCTTCCACCATGTGCTCGATCATGGGTCATTTTTGCAAGTTATATAATAATAATTAAGAGTCACTGGCAATTTTTTTTATGTCCAGCATAATATTATCGTATAGAAAATAAAAACTCCAGATGTGACTTGAGGCCATAAATGAACTAACCATCCCTGTCCTTTTAAATAATGATGATGAACTGTCCACATAATGGGGGTCATTCCGAGTTGTTCGCTCGGTAAATTTCTTCGCATCGCAGCGATTTTCCGCTTAGTGCGCATGCGCAATGTCCGCACTGCAACTGCGCCAAGTAAATTTGCTATACAGTTAGGTATTTTACTCACGGCTTTTTCTTCGTTCAGGCGATCGGAGTGTGATTGACAGGAAGTGGGTGTTTCTGGGCGGAAACAGGCCGTTTTATGGGCGTGTGGGTAAAAACGCTACCGTTTCTGGGAAAAACGCGGAAGTGGCTGGAGAAACGGAGGAGTGTCTGGGCGAACGCTGGGTGTGTTTGTGACGTCAAACCAGGAACGACAAGCACTGAACTGATCGCACTGGCAGAGTAAGTCTCTAGCTACTCAGAAACTGCACAGAGATGTCTTTTCGCAATATTGCAAATCTTTCGTTCGCAATTTTAAGAAGCTAAGATTCACTCCCAGTAGGCGTAGGCTTAGCGTGTGTAAAGCTGCTAAAAACGGCTTGCGAGCGAACAACTCGGAATGACCCCCAATGTCTACACACTGTTTCCATTTTGTCATAATTGTAACCGATAAAGCCACTTATCTTACTGAGGTCTGAATGTCTTACTAAGAAGTACAGTTCAGACCTCATTAACTGGATAAATAGCATATAAAGTTACAGTTGCAAAAATTGTAATGCATTTTCCATGCTCATTCCTTGCATTGAGCTTTTACCAGATCAATCTAGTTTTGGTAGGACCTATTCATGTGTGAGAAATAGTGCATACTGCCCTTCTAACATTTCTAAGCTCAATGTTAAAATTTCAGAACACAGTGGTAATCATGACACCATGGACTCTTTCTTGTCTTAACATTCAAAGCACTTTTTATTACTGATATTAATGTATAAAAAGCACAATAAGTCCCCTTATAGCTATTTCAGTTTGTTTGACAGAAATGTTGCCTCAGGAGATAGATGTGTGATAGGACATCCTAATCGCTACGAAAACCCTTATAATGTACAGTAGCTCACTACAAGTGCTCAGCCATTATACTGCATGTGGAAGCTATGGAAACTAAGTGGTCTATTCATGAAGCAGTGAAAAGAGTGGAGAAGTGAGCCCGTGGAGAAGTTGCCCATGGCAACCAATCAGCTGCTCCGTACAATTCTATAGTATGCAAATTATAAATATTACTTCAATGCTGATTGGATGCCATGGGCAACTTCTCCACTGGCTCACTTCACCACCCTTTTAACTGCTTCATGAATAGATCCCTAAGGATCAGACTCATGGGGGTATATTTACTAAGAATTGTATTTGTTTCAATTTGGTGGGAGTTTAATCTCGAATTGTATCGGTCGTGTTTTTTTGCATCTTTTTGAATAAATTGCATGTAATTTACTAAGCTGCCGAGTTGTCTTCTTTCGTATTTTCCGATGTAGATGTGATTCCTATGTCCTATGTTGGGCAGTGTTTTATGGGAGTGATTAGTAAAACACTGCCGGACTTAACACAATGAATCCCGGCCGGATCAGTGAGATCCGTGCAGGGCTTCATTGCGTACATATATAAAGCGTGGAAAGTGTTAAAAATAGAAAAAAATTTTTTAGTGGGGTCCCCCCTCCTAAGCATAACCAGCCTCGGGCTCTTTGAGCCGGTCCTGGTTGAAAAATTACAGGGGAAAATTAGCGTAGGGTCCCCCCATATTTTAACAACCAGCACCGGGCTCTGCGTCCAGTCCTGGTTCAAAAACTACAGGGGACAAAAGATGTAGGGGTACCCCGTATTTTTTAAACCAGCACCGGGCTCCACTAGCCAGAGAGATAATGCCATAGCTGGGGAACACTGTTATACTGGTCCCTGCGGCCGTCGCATTACCCCCAACTAGTCACCCCTGGCCGGGGTTCCCTGGAGGAGTGGGGACCCCTTAAATCAAGGGGTCCCCCGTTCCAGCCACCCAAGGACCAGGGGTGAAGCCCGAGGCTGTCTCCCCCATCCGTGGGCGGTGGATGGGAGGCTGATAGCCTTTGTGTAAAAAGAGAGAATATTGTTTTATGTAGTAGAACTTCAAGTCCCAGCAAGCCTCCCCCGCAAGCTGATACTTGGAGAACCACAAGTACCAGCATGCGGAGAAATAATGGGTCCGCTGGTACCTGTAGTTCTACTACAAAAAAATACCCCCCAAAAAACAGAACACAGACACCGTGAAAGTACAATTTTAATTACACACACTTACACACTCACATACTTACCTACATCCAACGCTGCGATTCACGTCAACTTGTCCAGTAGAATCCGTGGATTACCTGTAAAAATAAAATTATACTCACAAACAATCCAGTGTAGATCTGTCCTCTTCTTTCTCGTCGTAATCCACGTACTTGTTTAAAATAATAAACCGGAAAATCGAACCTCGCAACTAAAGGGGTTCCATGTTTACACATGGAACCCCTTTCCCCAACTGGTGGGACCCCCTGTGACTTATGTCAGTGAAGGTCCCGCCAGCCAATCAGGGAGCGCCACGTCATGGCACTCTCCTGATTGGCTGTGCGCTCCTGCACTGTCAATCAGGAGGAGCGCACTGGTTACAATGTAGCTTAGCGCAGCTCCATTATAACCAATGATGGGAACTTTGCGGTCTGCGGTAGACCGCAAAGTTAATTGGGGTCACTCTTGTGGGTGAACAAAATCTTAGTAAATATACCCCACAGGGATTTTGAAACAAGCAGCGGTTCCTCACTCCTCTTTTGTCAATAATACATTGATGAAGTAGTTTGGGTGTAGTGATTATAGGGATACCTCTCATACATCTGCCAGTGCAGCTATTACTATATCTTCCTGGCCTCCCGTTCTCTTTAGAGTACTTTGTTTTCATATGTATTCACTTTAGCTGCAATGTCTTCATATAGATATTATCGCAGGCTAAGGAAAAGTCCACCTCTGGGTCTTAACGCATGGGGTAAACCCTGCCAATTGAATTGTCTGGCGCAAGTAATTAACCGCGGGGTACACCTTGTGGCTAACTGGCTTCCCCCCTAAAAGTGTTAGTTGTAAACAAGCCCACAAGGGTAAATATACTATTTGTAGTACTTACAGTAGAGTACTGTTGTGTATTGCTGGAGACACAAACATTATACATTTTCTGGAGTATACATAGATACTGCCAGTGGTCGAGGTGGAAATTTTGAAGTGGGGGTATGGAAACATCGGGGGGCTTCACTTAGGCAGTTATGCGGTTAGCATACCGCTCATTGGGAACCCCTGAGGCAGGCCCATGTCTCTGCACAGAGTTACCCTTATTTGTAATAGCGACACTGTATTTCTGTTGTGTCAGATAATTGACTTGACATATTGTTATGTTGCATATTTGTATTAAACACATTTATTTAGAAATTCATTTTAGCTCATTTTTTTTTTTCCTTCAAGGAAACAGAGACCAAATTGTTCCAAGATATAATCAATATTCTTGGCTGGGTCATTTTGCATACATTGCACTTTATTCCTTTGCAGCCCTTACAGATTTTTGTCTTAACATTCAGTTATTTTCCCAGGGAAAGGAGAGGGGTGGGTTAGTGACCTGGGATGACTCGTATTTCCGCACTACTTTTCCTATGCGCAGTGTGGTGTATGAAAACAGCACAGGGCTGATACAAATACATTCTTGCATGTTGCATATCTCACTTTGCGCCAGAACTAGGCGTACACAAGTAGGGGTGATGCAGAGATCCTCACATATCAAGCATATCTCTACTCCACTTGTGACTGAAGGACCATAACTGTGGGGTCTATTTACTATGCTTTGGATGGAGAGAAAGTGAAAAGAGATAAAGTATCAACCTATCAGCTCCTAATTGTCATTTTTTTTAACACAGCCTGTAACACGACAGTTAGCAGCTGATTGGCTGGTACTTTATCACCGTGCTATTTATCACGCTTGAGGCCCCTTAGTGGGGTCTTAAAAGAGTCCTGCATTGGCTCTGCTCCTTGCTCTAGAACCTCTTGCTGCTTCAGACTGATGATGACGTCTTACTGCAATACTTTTGGTGATGGGACTTTGATTGTTATTGTTCTGCACTGCTGAGAGCTGTACAGTGGGTTGGCCAACATAGGGTTTTGCCCACAACATACCTGCACTTTGGCCTCTCTGATAGAGAAGTTATCCATGGCAACCAATGAACGGCTACCTATAATTTTATGGCATGCTCTTGATTAATATTACCTCAAAGCTGAATAGTTGCCATGGGCAACTTCTCCACTGACTTACTTCTCCACTCTTTTCACTGCTTCATACATCAACCGCACTGTTCATTAATTTAAACAATTCAATATTTCTACTTGCTTGCTCAGTGTTATGATTCTGTTGGTGCATGTATTCCCTCTGTTCTGAATGCACCTGGTGTCAGCTGACATTAACAATCCATCAGTGTATTTCCTGTTCCTTAGGCTCTGTGTACATGCAGCTCTGCAGGTGCACAGGGTTTGTAATTAGAGTTAACACTGCTGGCCTGGCCTTGTTCATTGGTTAGTGACGTGCGGTGGGGTGTAGTGTGGCTGTTATAAACCAGCTAGCTGAGTTCTCCCATGCCGGTGATATTATACTATTTTCCTGCCTGAACTTTCTGCATTGTCTGATGTCTTAGTCCTAGCTCCTGTTCATGCCGAGAAACCTGGTCTGCCAGTTCATGTTATCCAGAAACTCCTGTTATTTGCCAGTTTGTGTTCCAAGACTACATTAGCTCATACTTGCCTTCCTGACCCTTTCCATGAGGGAGAATATGCTCTGTTCCTGGACTTTCCTGGTAATGTATGATTACCATCACCTGTGGTGAAACACCTTTCTTATCAATTAACTAGCTCACCACAGGTGATGGCAATCATACATTACCAGGAAAGTCCAGGAACAGAGCATTTTCTCCCTCATGGAGAGGGTCAGGTAGGCAAGTATGCCTTAGCTAAGTATTATGATCTTTCACTGTGCCCTGTGGATTCTCTAAGCATTCATTACTTGTGTTTACTTAATACTGTGGACTTCCTCTATGCTGCATGTATTTCTGATTTATTGTGCAAATCCTGCAATCTGAGTTTTGTGGATTATATTACTCTGGATTCTTGTTCAACTATTTCATTACTCTGCTGCAAGTCTCATTCTGGATAACCATTTACTCTCTGCTCATATTGTACCTTGGATTGTTACTGTGATCCCTTTGCCATATATTATTATATCACTGCTACAATAAAGTACCTAGTATTTCCTCACATCTGTGGACATTCATTACCTGCAATAGTGATTGTGATACATTCTGGTCCTGTATTCAAGCCCTGGCTCATAGCTGTGTAACTACTGCATCTGCCTGCATCTCCAGTGGTAATCCTCTTCTCGTAATTCACCTGCCAAACATTAGAGGCAGGTGAATTGTAACATTATCACCGGTCAACACACACTACTTGAGTAGTATGCTCAGAATGTACCCTGTCTTGTCCAGTCCAGATCTCAGCCGGTCAGACTCATGTCACAGATCCAGTTCCAGGTCTTCTAAGTAAGCTGCAGAACTTTGAGAGTATACAGACACCACTGTTACAGGCCTTTGTAGGAATGTCTTCTCGTGTGGATGTGCTGCAACCTCTCAAAGTGTCCTGGATGCATTTAATCCTTGCCATAATCAGCCTGGTAAGGACAATTTTGTCAGTACATTTTCTTGCAATTGTTCCAGGTCCTCTCAGTCCCACGGTGGAGTGAATCCTGAGCGACTGAGTATATTGTTCGTGAAAAGTTTTCTGGACATTTTCAAAGCTTACCCTCAAGTTTCTGAGACCAACGTGACTACAGACTCTTGCTCCCCCACTACTACTGAATTTTCCTCGTCAGATTGGAGGGAAGGGAGATTTTGGAGTTACCTGCGACCCAGGCTCTCTGAAGCCGAACTCCAGCGGCATATGGAGAATGGTCTCTGTCTCTATTGTGGGAGTGCTGAACACCTGATTAAAGACTGTTCGTTATGCAAGTCCAGAAATAATGATAAACTTCAGCATTCCAGGGCTCAAGCTGATAAATCACTCTTTGTTCTTCCAGACTCTATTACTCCCAATAAGGTTGCCCAAAAGAAAACTCGTATTTACGATTGGAGTCCTGTGACGAGGGTGTCACTGACCTGGGTTGGGGATGTTGTGGACTCGGGGGTTCTTCCGATGGTCGGGAAAAGGAACCACAGGTAGGTCGGAGCAGGGATGGTCGGATATAGGATTTCCTCATACAAGACTCTGATAGTTAGGTTTGGTGAAAGAATGCTGAGGAACTTTATTAAGGGAACGGAGCAATACAGCGGCACATGAAAGAAAGTGAACTTGTGGGCAATGTCAAAAAGTTACTGGAGAGTTCGTGAGCAATGTTCAACTGATGAATGAAGAATTTGTGAGCGATGTTTAAAGACACTGATGAATGAAGAACTTGTGAGCGATGGTAAATGACACTGAAGAATTTGTGAGCGTTGTTTTAAAGACACTGATGAACGAAGAACTTGTGAGTGATGATGGAAGACACTGAAGAATTTGTGAGCGATGTTTAAGAGACACAGATGAATGAAGAACTTGTGAGCGATGGTGAAAGACACTGAAGAATTTGTGAGCGATGTTTTAAAGACACTGATGAATGAAGAACTTGTGAGCGATGGTGAATGACACTGAAGAATTGGTGAGCGATGTATAAGGACACTGATGAATGAGGAACTTGTGAGCGAAGCTGAATGACACTGAACGCTGGAAACACTAAAGTTGGTTCGGCCCGCAGGCCTTGCTGAATCCAGGGAGCGCTGGCAACTGCACTGCAGAGGAACACACTAGTTGCTCGGATCACTGGAGACTGTGCTGCAGGAAGGCACCCTGAATGCTAGATGCACTGGAGTATAGCTGCTGGGAAACACACTGCGTACGGGAGCTCTGGCATCCACTTCAGAAAAGAGCCGATACTCAGGCGCCGAGGCTCTGCCCGGCGTCCGGTTTTGAATCTCCCGCCTCTACTGGATTGGTGAAGCGGGTTCGTGACATCACCTGCTCCCCGCCCACGTGACGCTGGCTGTCATGGCAGCGCCCACGCTCCGGGGAACCGCCGGGAGCCGCGCCAGCCAGACGCCGGGACCCGAGGACCGCCGGAAACGAGTACCGCCAAACGGACCAGCAGCCACGCAGGGGTAAGCGTGGCGGCCGCTGCCCCTGGCATGTGACAGTACCCCCTCCTCCAGGAGTGGCCCCTGGACACTTCCCGGGCTTTGTTGGATGTCTGGAATGGAAGATCCGCACCAGTCGGGGGGCCGTAACATCAGTAGCTTTGACCCAGCTCCTCTCCTCAGGGCCATAACCCTTCCATTCCACCAAGTACTGCAGATTCTTGTGAAGATAACGAGAGTCAAGAATAGCTTTAATTTCAAATTCCTTTCCATCTTCAGTCTCTACAGAGGTTGGCCTAGGTGACTCTGAATGGAACCGATTTAAAATAAGGGGACGGAGAAGAGAAACATGGAAGGAATTTGGTAACCGAAAGTGGGAAGGCAAACCCAATTTGCAGACAACCGGGTTCAGAACTCGCAACATGGGATAAGGACCAATGAACCTCGGGGCAAACTTCATAGCGGGCACTCTTAAACGGAGATTGCAGGTAGAGAGCCATACTCTATCACCAACTTTGTATTGGGGAGCTGCCCGTCGCTTCCTATCCGCAAAGAATTTGTAGCTGCTGGAGATTTTCTTGAGGTTAACGTGAACCCTCCTCCAGATTTGACTGAAGTGCCGAAGAGTAGAATCTGCAGCAGGAACATCTTCTGGAGGACAGACGAGTAATTTTGGAACCTGAGGATGGAATCCATAATTAATGAAGAATGGGGACTCACCAGTGGAAGAGTGGTACAAATGATTATGGGCAAACTCGGCCCAGGGCAACAGTTCCACCCAATCATCTTGCGAAGGAGAGAGATAAACACGGAGAAAAGTCTCTAAATCTTGATTAACGCGTTCAGTTTGCCCATTGGTCTGAGGATGGTAGGCAGATGAAAACTTAAGTTTTATTTGTAAGGCTGAACAGAGAGCCCTCCAGAATCTTGCAGTGAACTGCACCCCCCGATCAGAGACTATTTCCTGAGGTAACCCATGCAGGCGGAAGTGTTCACGGATAAATAATAAAGCCAATTTGGGAGCTGACGGTAACCCGGTCAAAGGAACAAAATGTGCCATTTTAGAAAAGCGGTCAATAATCACCCACACGGTATTGTGACCCTTGGAGAGGGGCAGTTCGGTGACAAAGTCCATAGAGATATGGGTCCAAGGCCTCTTAGGAATGGACAGTGGATGAAGCAACCCTGCAGGAGGCAGACGAAGAATTTTGTGCTGAGCACATTGAGGACATGAGTTGACATAATCTTGTATGTCCTTCTTCATAGTGTCCCACCAGTATGACCTTCGTAGAAACTCCCACATTTTTTGAACTCCAGGATGACCGGAAAACTTGGAGGTATAAGCCCACTGCAACAACTTCGGTCGAAATTCAGCTGGTACAGACATTCTCCCAGGAGGAGTACCCAAAGCGGTGGGAGCTGCCGAAATAGAAACTGGACTGAGAATCAAAGCCTTTCCAACGCAGTTCTCCTCATTTGAAGCTGTCAAGGAACGAGATAAAGCATCAGCTTTGGTGTTAAGCGTCCCGGACCGGTACTTAATGACAAACGAGAATCGAGTGAAGAAGAGCGCCCATCTAGCTTGACGGGGATTCAAGCACTGGGCTGTCTTGAGATACAGCAAGTTCTTGTGATCGGTATAAATCGCAATTAGGTGTTTAGCACCTTCCAATAGATATCTCCATTCTTCCAGGGCAGATTTTATTGCCAAGAGTTCCTGGTCTCCGATGGTGTAGTTTCGTTCAGCAGGAGAGAACTTGCGAGAATGGAATCCACATGGATGTAACTTCCCGTCAGAGGAGTACTGTGAAAGCACGGCACCGATGCCGACCGAGGAAGCATCGACCTCCAAGAAGAATGGTTTTGAAAAATTTGGTTGCTGGAGTACCGGAGCAGACATAAAGGCTGCTTTCAACTGGGCGAACGCTGCTGCAGCTTCAGAAGACCAGTGACTTGGGTCAGACCCCTTTTTGGTTAGAGCAGTAATAGGTGCCACAATGGTAGAAAATCCCTTTATGAATTTCCGGTAGTAATTCGCAAAACCCAGAAATCTTTGTACCGCTTTCAAAGAAAGAGGTTGAGTCCAGTCCCGAATAGCAGTGAGTTTTTCCGGATCCATGCGAAGCTCCGCACCTGAGATGACGTAACCAAGAAATGGAATTGTAGGAACCGCAAAGGTACATTTGGAGATCTTACCGTAGAGATGATTCCTTCGTAGATGAAGAAGTACCTCCTTGACCTGAATTCTATGCTCCGTGAGATCCTTAGAAAATATCAGAATGTCATCCAAGTATACCACTACACTTAGGTATAACATATCTCGGAAGATTTCATTCACAAAACCTTGGAAGACGGCAGGGGCATTACTGAGCCCAAACGGCATTACCAGATATTCATAATGCCCGTCCCTGGTATTGAAGGCCATCTTCCATTCGTCCCCCTGTCGAATACGAATCAAATTATAAGCTCCCCTTAAGTCGAGCTTCGTGAAGACATGGGCTCCGCGAACCCTATCAAATAGTTCCGTGATGAGTGGCAAAGGATATTTGTTCTTAATGGTGATCTCATTTAAGCCGCGGTAGTCAATGCATGGTCTCAACCCTCCGTCCTTCTTCTTCACAAAAAAGAAGCCTGCTCCCGCCGGGGAAGTAGAGGGGCGAATGAATCCTTTCTGCAGATTAGACTTGATATAGTCCGACATGGCTTGGGTCTCGGGCAATGACAAAGGATAAATGCGCCCCCGGGGTGGCATCTTCCCTGGGATGAGCTCAATGGGACAGTCCCAGGGTCTATGGGGTGATAACTGATTGGCCGCCTGTTCCGAAAACACGTCTGCAAACTCCCGATAGGCCTCCGGAATGAGCTCCTCATCCGACTTGGAAGATACACAGAGCGGGTAGACAGTAGTGAGACAATTAAAATGACAGAATGAACTCCAAGATACTATTTGTGACGACTTCCAGTCGACGTGAGGGTTGTGTACTTTAAGCCAAGGAAGACCAAGAACCAGATCGTGAGGCATCTCCCGAATCACTAGGAACTCCAGATGTTCTTGATGTAGAGCTCCAACCTGCAGTTTGATTGGCACTGTGCGACTTGAAATAAGACCATTAGAAATTTGGGTACCATTGATGGCAGTCAGCGTAATAGGTCGTTCGACGGATTGTAACTGTAAACCCAGTTTTTGGACGCAAGAAAGAGAAACAAAATTCCCTGCAGCCCCGGAGTCCAGCAGGGCCTTAACAGGTTTGGCTCTAGACCCAGAAAACAGAGACACGGAGAGTAAACAGTCCACTGTCGGAGAAGGTTTAGATGTAACCCCTAACTCGACTCCTCCGGAACAAGCTAGGACTGCCCGTTTCCCGGACGGGACTTACAAAACTTGAGAAAGTGATCCGCAGCTCCACAGTAGAGGCAGAGTCTACCCTCACGACGGCGCTGTCGTTCTTCCAGGGACAGCCGAGATCGATTCATTTGCATAGGTTCGTCTGGACTTGGGGTGATCGTTTGCTTAGTCGGGAGAGACCGGTATCTGGATTGTTCTGTCCGACTACGTTCACCACCTCGATCCTGCATACGGAGATCCACCTTTACACAGAGTGAGATCAACTCTTCTAAGGAATCTGGCAAGTCCCTAGTGATCAGTTCGTCCTTTAGACGGTCAGAGAGCCCATTCCAGAAAGCGGCCTGGAGAGCATCATTATTCCAGCGCAGTTCCGAGGCTATGGTTTGGAAATGAATCACATACTGTCCCACTGAACGGGAGCCTTGTCGGACTCGGAGCAAATCCGAAGAAGCAGCGGCCGTTCTGCCGGGCTCATCGAAGATCCTACGGAATGACGTGATGAAATTGGTGTAACTGGAAACCAACGGGTCAGAACGCTCCCATAACGGAGACACCCAATCCAACGCTGAACCTTCAAGCAAGGAAATAATGTACGCCACCTTGGACCGATCTGTGGGGAAGTTGTGTGAGAGAAGTTCAAAATGTACCTCGCATTGGTTGAGAAAACCACGGCAATTCTTTGGATTCCCATTATAGCGAGAAGGAGTGGGAAGCCGAAGGCGTGACCTGGTTCCAGACAGGGACTGAACATTACTAGGGACAACCACAGGAGCGGGTACTGGAGCTGGAGCCGGAACCACTGAAGCCAGAGAAGCCTGAATTTGATCCAGCCGACCAGATAACTCCTGGAGATACTGCATCACTTGGCTTTGTGCCGTCTCCTGAATTTGCACTCGGGAAACCAGATCCTGGATGGCGCTTGCCTCTGGGTTCCGATCCCCCGGGTCCATGTGGCCTGAGTATACTGTCACTGACCTGGGTTGGGGTTGTTGTGGACTCGGAGGTTCTTCCGATGGTCGGGAAAAGGAACCACAGGTGGGTCGGAGCAGGGATGGTCGGATATAGGATTTCCTCATACAAGACTCTGATAGTTAGGTTTGGTGAAAGAATGCTGAGGAACTTTATTAAGGGAAGGGAGCAATACAGCGGCACATGAAAGAAAGTGAACTTGTGGGCAATGTCAAAAAGTTACTGGAGAGTTCGTGAGCAATGTTCAACTGATGAATGAAGAATTTATGAGCGATGTTTAAAGACACTGATGAATGAAGAACTTGTGAGTGATGATGGAAGACACTGAAGAATTTGTGAGCGATGTTTAAGAGACACAGATGAATGAAGAACTTGTGAGCGATGGTGAAAGACACTGAAGAATTTGTAAGCGATGTTTAAAGACACTGATGAATGAGGAACTTGTGAGCGATGGTGAATGACACTGAAGAATTGGTGAGCGATGTATAAGGACACTGATGAATGAGGAACTTGTGAGCGATGGTGAATGACACTGAACGCTGGAAACACTAAAGTTGGTTCGGCCGCAGGCCTTGCTGAATCCAGGGAGCGCTGGCAACTGCACTGCAGAAGAACACACTAGTTGCTCGGATCACTGGAGACTGTGCTGCAGGAAGGCACCCTGAATGCTAGATGCACTGGAGTATAGCTGCTGGGAAACACACTGCGTACAGGAGCTCTGGCATCCACTTCAGAAAAGAGACGATACTCAGGCGCCGAGGCTCTGCCTGGCGTCCGGTTTTGAATCTCCCGCCTCTACTGGATTGGTGAAGCGGGTTTGTGACATCACCTGCTCCCCGCCCACGTGACGCCGGCTGTCATGGTGGCGCCCACGCTCCGGGGAACCGCCGGGAGCCGCGCCAGCCAGACGCCGGGACCCGAGGACCGCCGGAGACGAGGACCGCCAAACGGACCAGCAGCCACGCAGGGGTAAGCACGGCGGCCGCTGCCCCTGGCATGTGACAGAGGGGCCCTAAACTCAAATTTGGGAACCAGCAGGAGACAATCAAGTCTCTCATCAATGGTGACGTGTGCACTGACTGTGCCCCAGGAGGGGTCTCAAGTGGCTGTGCCCCAGGAGGGTTCTCGAGTGGCTGTACCCCAGGAGGGGTCTCGAGTGGCTGTACCCCAGGAGGGGTCTCGAGTGGCTGTGCCCCTGGAGGGGTCTTGAGTGGCTGTGCCCCAGGAGGGGTATCGAGTGGCTGTGCCCCACAAGGGGTCTCGAGTGGCTGTGCCCCAGGAGGGAACTCATGTGCCAAAGCCCCAGGAGGGGTCCCCACTGCCCTTGCCTCACGGCATATGGACCTGTCTGCCCTCGCCTCACGGCATGAGAACCTGTCTGCCCTTGCCTCACGGCATGAGGACCTGTCTGCCCTTGCCTCACGGCATGAGGACCTGTCTGCCCTTGCCTCACAGCATGAGGGCCTGTCTGCCCTTCCCTCACGGCATAAGGACGCTGTTACCCCTTCCATAGGGCAAGTGAGGACTGCCATGTCAATGGTCAGTCCAAATGTTGTCTTGTCTTTCAGGGTCCCTCAGTCATCCAAGTCTGCCTTGCCAGAGGTCCGTGAGGTGTCTGCCTTGCCTGAGGTCCGTGAGGTGTCTGCCTTGCCTGAGGTCCGTGAGGTATCTGCCTTGCCAGAGGTCCGGGAGGTGTCTGCCTTTCCAGAGGTCCGGGAGGTGTCTGCCTTGCCAGAGGTCTGAGAGGTGTCTGTCTTGCCTGATGTCGTGCCAATGCCTGTCTTGCCTGATGTCGTGCCAATGCCTGTCTTGCCTGATGTCGTGCCAATGCCTGTCTTGCATAAAGTCGTGCCAATGCATGTCATGCCAATGTCTGTCTTAGTTGATAGCCCTCTCCCAGGACGGGAGATCGATGTCCAGATTCCAGAAGGGGTAGTTGA
Source organism: Pseudophryne corroboree (assembly GCF_028390025.1). Classification (NCBI taxonomy): domain Eukaryota; kingdom Metazoa; phylum Chordata; class Amphibia; order Anura; family Myobatrachidae; genus Pseudophryne; species Pseudophryne corroboree. The sequence continues at coordinate 147,415,957 of NC_086445.1, forward strand.
TGGCCTGTCACCGAGAGGGTCATCAAACCCTGAAGCCCCAGGATGGGTTCCAATTTCCATGTCCAATTCTGAAGCCCCTGGTGGGGCATCTGATCCTGCAGCCCTAGAAAGGGCGTCTGATTCAAGTTCTAGTGTTAAACATTGTGCCTCAGAGTTGATTTCCAGAGTGAACACAGCTTTCTCAGACTGTATCCACAATTCCTCCAAACATTATCATGTCGCATCTGTTAGTTCCAGTTCCAGGAAAGATCTCCACTTTAATACTCCAGGGAATATTGTCTTCGAAGGAGATCTTGCTCAATTCCATGCCCTGGCTCGTCAGTATCTCATCTACATCGAATCAGATTCGTCAATCAGCATCAGTCCTGCCAATGCAGTTAATTATTTCCTCAGATCCTTCAGAGGGGAAGCTTTGGACTGGGCCAAGCACTTCATCAAGTCCAAAGATCCATTGCTCGCTGATCTCCCTGCCTTCATTAAAGCGGTACAACAAAGATTCACCCCAAAATCAGACTGCTCAAAGTTATCTAAAGATTCAGATTCTGTCGTATCTATTTCCAGTCAAAGTCTGCCTGTTCCGGTCCATAAAGTTAGTCTAACTGTTCCTGTTAATGAGTCTTCATGTCTTGCTGATCCTAAAGAGAAATTCCCTGCCCTACCGGTTCCTGGGAAGAACCTTGAGTTTTGTGAGTCCCAAGTAGGAGCTTCATGTTCTGTTGGTCCTGAGAAAGTTCTTCCTTCTGTCAAGCCTGAAAAGAAAGTCCAATCTGTTGGTCCAGCTAAAGACTCTCAATCAGTTGATCCTGTCCAAGACCCAGACCCTGTTAACTTTAATGGGAAGTTGGAGCAATATCATGACCTGTTGCTTCAAGATCAGGAATTGGGTCCATGCCTTTCCTCTGATGCTGAGAAAATTCTATTATTGTGCATGGCCTTCAAGGGAAAGGCTCTGGAATGGCTTAAACCACTCATCTCTTCCAACAGTCCTGTTCTTCAAGACTTGAAAGCCTTCAGTAATGCTGTTATTAAAAAATTTAGTGTTCCTGAAATAGGTTTTTCTGGATGCTCTGGGAGTCCTGCCTTGTCTATGAAAGAACCATTTGAGGAACCAGCGCACTAATGACTCTCAATTTCACAAAAACTGCAGCCTTTCTAAATCTTCTCCAAAACAACAAACCAAGTACATAACTTCTGGCTGTATGTCATTTTCATCTCCATACAATTGGTCTTCTGAAAATTCTTGTCATTGGAACCCATCATCTGCTCAGTCTGTCAAATTTTTATCTCCTGCTAAGAAAGCTGTGGTTTTGTCTTGTGATGTTGACTCCAATTTGGATTATGACTCGGTAGCTGAAGAAGCTCTGTTACTGGAGTCGCCTGTAAGTTATGACAATGGGGGTCATTCCGAGTTGATCGCTAGCTGCCGTTGTTCGCAGTGCAGCGATTAGGCTAAAAATCACAATTTCTGCGCATGCGTATGCACGGCAATACGCAGGCGCGTCGTACGGGTACAATGAGCATCGTGGGTTTGCACAGAGTCTAACGAAGATTCCAGTCACACGGCCGAATGCAGAAAGATTGACATGAAGTGGGCATTTCTGGGTGTCAACTGACCATTTTCAGAGAGTGCCTGGAAAAACGCAGACGTGGCTGGGCGAACGCTGGGTGGGTGTATGACGTCAAAAGCCATCACTCCATCGTTAGAATCAACGCACACGAAGAGTAACTACAGGGCTGGTCTTGTTTTCCACAAAATGATTTTGCAGGCGCTCTGCTGCACAAGCGTTCGCACTTCAGCAAAGTGAAAATACACTCCCCAGTGGACGGCGACAATGCATTTGCACGGCTGCTAAAAGTAGCGAGCGATCAACTCGGAATGACCCCCAAAGTCTTTATGCTTCCAGTGGTTAAACCTAAACGGTCCCGTAAGAAGAAGAATCGTCGGAGATCTTGAATTGTGATTTATCTCTAAGACTTTTTTGTTTCCCTTAGTCCTGTTTGGGTGTCCGGAGTCCACCCTGAAGAGGGGGGTACTGTTATGATTCTGTTGGTGCATGTATTCCCTCTGTTCTGAATGCACCTGGTGTCAGCTGACATTAACAATCCATCAGTGTATTTTCTGTTCCTTACGCTCTGTGTACATGCAGCACTGCAGGTGCACAGGGTTTGTAATTACAGTTAACACTCCCAGCCTGGCCTTGTTCATTGGTTAGTGTGGCTGTTATAAACCAGCTAGCTGAGTTCTCCCATGCCAGTGATATTATACTATTTTCCTGCCTGAACTTTCTGCATTGTCTGATGTCTTAGTCCTACAGATGGGTCCTACCGTTATCTTGGCTGACTGAGGTGTTAGTCGCAATCGGGCATACGCAGCGTGCCTGGGGGCAGGGAGGCGAGCCTAGTCAAAGGGAGGTGCACAGAGCGTTTGGCGTTACCTTTGAGAGCAATACCTAAGATCAGACACCAGATGTTGCTTTTTAAAATCACCAATGTGCATGCGTGTGGTTTCCATTAAAATACAATACTGAACTACAGCATAAGAACTACTTTACTGGTGCGTCTCATTACGCAACAGTATGTCATACAGTATTTACCAGTATATATATACAGACGTGTTACAGATACAGCATGGTCTATTGATGTTAGGGATATGTGAGCATCCAAATCCCATATTATTAAGTATAATGGGGAGAGATAAAAGCTCCTCCCTAAGTTCCTGGATGCTAAATCACTGTGTAAATAGTTTATACAGACACAAATGAACGTGTTAAAATACTTGTATATGCAGATGCAACTAATGTGTGAAAGGAATAATGTAGCTTATTGACTTTAAAGCATATACAGTGCACTAAATGAGCATCCGAGACCCCTAACGGCATAAACAAACACCAATGGGAAGAAATCACTGCTTGCATTACTTTTACACATGAACTTGTGTATCTTCCATGCAGCGACATGGGCTAGTGGTGAAGTCTCCTGCCTCCCACGCTGAGGGTCCAGGGTTCGATTCCCAAAGTGCCAATCTATTTTTTTCCCCCTGACATTCACTTTATTCATTTTTTTTCCTGTGTAATCCATTGTAAAACATTCAATGGAAGGGTGCACACAGGTTTCACATAAATCAGGGTAAATCTGCAGGAGCGACTCATTCCGCCATCTAAAATACACAGCGGTAATGAGCACCTGTAGACATACCAGTAAATATAGACACTCATTTATGTCCAGGGACAATGTAATGTAGAAACAGTATATATAAAAGACGTCTTGATAAAGGTCCTTGTGACCGAAACGCGTCGAAATCTGTACCGTGAGTAGCCACAAAAGGAATACTATATCCATCTGCGGATTTTTTATCATCAATTTTTATCATATTTTATTTTTTATTTATTGTCTGTATTTTTGATACGACTTTTTGCCTGTGATGAATTTGTCAATTTTTTGTATGAACTACAGTATATTAAAAGAAAGTACCCCTATTTTTGACATACAGGAAAGCTATTATTCTTTTGAATTGGAACCACTGTTGGTTGTACTATTCAATTCTGGTCGGATGATATACAAAGATACCTTGATGGGAGTTAACACATGCCATACTGTGTGAGTTGGGGTACGCATCCGGGCTTTAGTGTGCTATAAAAAGATACCTTTATAGGAGTCCTTTCTCTCATTTCTCTGTGAGTTTGGGTACGCTAATATAAATCCTATTGGAAATGCATACTGGGGACACCATTAGTGGCAAAGATACCTTTATATGACTATAGCCTCCAATAATTTGTGAGTCAGGGTATGCAGAACCCTATCCCTATATTGGTTACACATATGAGATGTAGTGATGAGCGCCTGAAATTTTTCGGGTTTTGTGTTTTGGTTTTGGGTTCGGTTCCGCGGCCGTGTTTTGGGTTCGACCGCGTTTTGGCAAAACCTCACCGAATTTTTTTTGTCGGATTCGGGTGTGTTTTGGATTCGGGTGTTTTTTTCAAAAAACCCTAAAAAACAGCTTAAATCATAGAATTTGGGGGTCATTTTGATCCCATATTATTATTAACCTCAAAAACCATAATTTCCACTCATTTTCAGTCTATTCTGAATACCTCACACCTCACAATATTATTTTTAGTCCTAAAATTTGCACCGAGGTCGCTGGATGACTAAGCTAAGCGACCCTAGTGGCCGACACAAACACCTGGCCCATCTAGGAGTGGCACTGCAGTGTCACGCAGGATGTCCCTTCCAAAAAACCCTCCCCAAACAGCACATGACGCAAAGAAAAAAAGAGGCGCAATGAGGTAGCTGTGTGAGTAAGATTAGCGACCCTAGTGGCCGACACAAACACCGGGCCCATTTAGGAGTGGCACTGCAGTGTCACGCAGGATGTCCCTTCCAAAAAACCCTCCCCAAACAGCACATGACGCAAAGAAAAAAAGAGGCGCAATGAGGTAGCTGTGTGAGTAAGATTAGCGACCCTAGTGGCCGACACAAACACCGGGCCCATCTAGGAGTGGCACTGCAGTGTCACGTAGGATGTCCCTTCCAAAAAACCCTCCCCAAACAGCACATGACGCAAAGAAAAAAAGAGGCGCAATGAGGTAGCTGTGTGAGTAAGATTAGCGACCGTAGTGGCCGACACAAACACCGGGCCCATTTAGGAGTGGCACTGCAGTGTCACGCAGGATGTCCCTTCCAAAAAACCCTCCCCAAACAGCACATGACGCAAAGAAAAAAAGAGGCGCAATGAGGTAGCTGTGTGAGTAAGATTAGCGACCCTAGTGGCCGACACAAACACCGGGCCCATCTAGGAGTGGCACTGCAGTGTCACGCAGGATGTCCCTTCCAAAAAACCCTCCCCAAACAGCACATGACGCAAAGAAAAAAAGAGGCGCAATGAGGTAGCTGTGTGAGTAAGATTAGCGACCCTAGTGGCCGACACAAACACCGGGCCCATCTAGGAGTGGCACTGCAGTGTCACGCAGGATGTCCCTTCCAAAAAACCCTCCCCAAACAGCACATGACGCAAAGAAAAAAAGAGGCGCAATGAGGTAGCTGTGTGAGTAAGATTAGCGACCGTAGTGGCCGACACAAACACCGGGCCCATTTAGGAGTGGCACTGCAGTGTCACGCAGGATGTCCCTTCCAAAAAACCCTCCCCAAACAGCACATGACGCAAAGAAAAAAAGAGGCGCAATGAGGTAGCTGTGTGAGTAAGATTAGCGACCCTAGTGGCCGACACAAACACCGGGCCCATTTAGGAGTGGCACTGCAGTGTCACGCAGGATGTCCCTTCCAAAAAACCCTCCCCAAACAGCACATGACGCAAAGAAAAATAAAAGAAAAAAGAGGTGCAAGATGGAATTGTCCTTGGGCCCTCCCACCCACCCTTATGTTGTATAAACAAAACAGGACATGCACACTTTAACCAACCCATCATTTCAGTGACAGGGTCTGCCACACGACTGTGACTGATATGACGGGTTGGTTTGGACCCCCCCCAAAAAAGAAGCAATTAATCTCTCCTTGCACAAACTGGCTCTACAGAGGCAAGATGTCCACCTCATCATCATCCTCCGATATATCACCGTGTACATCCCCCTCCTCACAGATTATCAATTCGTCCCCACTGGAATCCACCATCTCAGCTCCCTGTGTACTTTGTGGAGGCAATTGCTGCTGGTCAATGTCTCCGCGGAGGAATTGATTATAATTCATTTTAATGAACATCATCTTCTCCACATTTTCTGGATGTAACCTCGTACGCCGATTGCTGACAAGGTGAGCGGCGGCACTAAACACTCTTTCGGAGTACACACTTGTGGCAGGGCAACTTAGGTAGAATAAAGCCAGTTTGTGCAAGGGCCTCCAAATTGCCTCTTTTTCCTGCCAGTATAAGTATGGACTGTGTGACGTGCCTACTTGGATGCGGTCACTCATATAATCCTCCACCATTCTTTCAATGGGGAGAGAATCATATGCAGTGACAGTAGACGACATGTCCGTAATCGTTGTCAGGTCCTTCAGTCCGGACCAGATGTCAGCATCAGCAGTCGCTCCAGACTGCCCTGCATCACCGCCAGCGGGTGGGCTCGGAATTCTGAGCCTTTTCCTCGCACCCCCAGTTGCGGGAGAATGTGAAGGAGGAGATGTTGACAGGTCGCGTTCCGCTTGACTTGACAATTTTCTCACCAGCAGGTCTTTCAACCCCAGCAGACTTGTGTCTGCCGGAAAGAGAGATCCAAGGTAGGCTTTAAATCTAGGATGGAGCATGGTGGCCAAAATGTAGTGCTCTGATTTCAACAGATTGACCACCCGTGAATCCTTGTTAAGCGAATTAAGGGCTCCATCCACAAGTCCCACATGCCTAGCGGAATCGCTCCGTGTTAGCTCCTCCTTCAATGTCTCCAGCTTCTTCTGCAAAAGCCTGATGAGGGGAATGACCTGACTCAGGCTGGCAGTGTCTGAACTGACTTCACGTGTGGCAAGTTCAAAGGGCAGCAGAACCTTGCACAACGTTGAAATCATTCTCCACTGCGCTTGAGACAGGTGCATTCCACCTCCTATATCGTGCTCAATTGTATAGGCTTGAATGGCCTTTTGCTGCTCCTCCAACCTCTGAAGCATATAGAGGGTTGAATTCCACCTCGTTACCACTTCTTGCTTCAGATGATGGCAGGGCAGGTTCAGTAGTTTTTGGTGGTGCTCCAGTCTTCTGTACGTGGTGCCTGTACGCCGAAAGTGTCCCGCAATTCTTCTGGCCACCGACAGCATCTCTTGCACGCCCCTGTCGTTTTTTAAATAATTCTGCACCACCAAATTCAAGGTATGTGCAAAACATGGGACGTGCTGGAATTTGCCCATATTTAATGCACACACAATATTGCTGGCGTTGTCCGATGCCACAAATCCACAGGAGAGTCCAATTGGGGTAAGCCATTCCGCGATGATCTTCCTCAGTTGCCGTAAGAGGTTTTCAGCTGTGTGCGTATTCTGGAAAGCGGTGATACAAAGCGTAGCCTGCCTAGGAAAGAGTTGGCGTTTGCGAGATGCTGCTACTGGTGCCGCCGCTGCTGTTCTTGCGGCGGGAGTCCATACATCTACCCAGTGGGCTGTCACAGTCATATAGTCCTGACCCTGCCCTGCTCCACTTGTCCACATGTCCGTGGTTAAGTGGACATTGGGTACAGCTGCATTTTTTAGGACACTGGTGACTCTTTTTCTGAGGTCTGTGTACATTTTCGGTATCGCCTGCCTAGAGAAATGGAACCTAGATGGTATTTGGTACCGGGGACACAGTACCTCCAACAAGTCTCTAGTTGGCTCTGCAGTAATGATGGATACCGGAACCACGTTTCTCACCACCCAGGATGCCAAGGCCTCAGTTATCCGCTTTGCAGTAGGATGACTGCTGTGATATTTCATCTTCCTCGCAAAGGACTGTTGGACAGTCAATTGCTTGGTGGAAGTAGTAAAAGTGGTCTTACGACTTCCCCTCTGGGATGACCATCGACTCCCAGCAGCAACAACAGCAGCGCCAGCAGCAGTAGGCGTTACACGCAAGGATGCATCGGAGGAATCCCAGGCAGGAGAGGAATCATCAGAATTGCCAGTGACATGGCCTGCAGGACTATTGGCATTCCTGGGGAAGGAGGAAATTGACACTGAGGGAGTTGGTGGGGTGGTTTGCGTGAGCTTGGTTACAAGAGGAAGGGATTTACTGGTCAGTGGACTGCTTCCGCTGTCACCCAAAGTTTTTGAACTTGTCACTGACTTATTATGAATGCGCTGCAGGTGACGTATAAGGGAGGATGTTCCGAGGTGGTTAACGTCCTTACCCCTACTTATTACAGCTTGACAAAGGGAACACACGGCTTGACACCTGTTGTCCGCATTTCTGTTGAAATACCTCCACACCGAAGAGCTGATTTTTTTGGTATTTTCACCAGGCATGTCAACGGCCATATTCCTCCCACGGACAACAGGTGTCTCCCCGGGTGCCTGACTTAAACAAACCACCTCACCATCAGAATCCTCCTTGTCAATTTCCTCCCCAGCGCCAGCAACACCCATATCCTCCTCATCCTGGTGTACTTCAACACTGACATCTTCAATCTGACTATCAGGAACTGGACTGCGGGTGCTCTTTCCAGCACTTGCAGGGGGCGTGCAAATGGTGGAAGGCGCATGCTCTTCACGTCCAGTGTTGGGAAGGTCAGGCATCGCAACCGACACAATTGGACTCTCCTTGTGGATTTGGGATTTCGAAGAACGCACAGTTCTTTGCGGTGCTACTGCTTTTGCCAGCTTGAGTCTTTTCATTTTTCTAGCGAGAGGCTGAGTGCCTCCATCCTCATGTGAAGCTGAACCACTAGCCATGAACATAGGCCAGGGCCTCAGCCGTTCCTTGCCACTCCGTGTGGTAAATGGCATATTGGCAAGTTTACGCTTCTCCTCCGACAATTTTATTTTAGGTTTTGGAGTCCTTTTTTTACTGATATTTGGTGTTTTGGATTTGACATGCTCTGTACTATGACATTGGGCATCAGCCTTGGCAGACGACGTTGCTGGCATTTCATCGTCTCGGCCATGACTAGTGGCAGCAGCTTCAGCACGAGGTGGAAGTGGATCTTGATCTTTCCCTAATTTTGGAACCTCAACATTTTTGTTCTCCATATTTTAATAGGCACAACTAAAAGGCACCTCAGGTAAACAATGGAGATGGATGGATACTAGTATACAATTATGGACGGACTGCCGAGTGCCGACACAGAGGTAGCTACAGCCGTGGACTACCGTACTGTACTGTGTCTGCTGCTAATATAGACTGGTTGATAAAGAGATGTAGTAGTATGTATGTATAAAGAAGAAAGAAAAAAAAACCACGGGTAGGTGGTATACAATTATGGACGGACTGCCGAGTGCCGACACAGAGGTAGCTACAGCCGTGAACTACCGTACTGTACTGTGTCTGCTGCTAATATAGACTGGTTGATAAAGAGATGTAGTAGTATGTATGTATAAAGAAGAAAGAAAAAAAAAACACGGGTAGGTGGTATACAATTATGGACGGACTGCCGAGTGCCGACACAGAGGTAGCTACAGCCGTGGACTACCGTACTGTACTGTGTCTGCTGCTAATATAGACTGGTTGATAAAGAGATGTAGTAGTATGTATGTATAAAGAAGAAAGAAAAAAAAACCACAGGTAGGTGGTATACAATTATGGACGGACTGCCGAGTGCCGACACAGAGGTAGCTACAGCCGTGAACTACCGTACTGTACTGTGTCTGCTGCTAATATAGACTGGTTGATAAAGAGATGTAGTAGTATGTATGTATAAAGAAGAAAGAAAAAAAAACCACGGGTAGGTGGTATACAATTATGGACGGACTGCCGAGTGCCGACACAGAGGTAGCTACAGCCGTGAACTACCGTACTGTACTGTGTCTGCTGCTAATATAGACTGGTTGATAAAGAGATGTAGTAGTATGTATGTATAAAGAAGAAAGAAAAAAAAACCACGGGTAGGTGGTATACAATTATGGACGGACTGCCGAGTGCCGACACAGAGGTAGCTACAGCCGTGGACTACCGTACTGTACTGTGTCTGCTGCTAATATAGACTGGTTGATAAAGAGATGTAGTAGTATGTATGTATAAAGAAGAAAGAAAAAAAAACCACGGGTAGGTGGTATACAATTATGGACGGACTGCCGAGTGCCGACACAGAGTTAGCTACAGCCGTGGACTACCGTACTGTACTGTGTCTGCTGCTAATATAGACTGGTTGATAAAGAGATGTAGTAGTATGTATGTATAAAGAAGAAAGAAAAAAAAACCTCGGGTAGGTGGTATACAATTATGGACGGACTGCCGAGTGCCGACACAGAGGTAGCTACAGCCGTGAACTACCATACTGTACTGTGTCTGCTGCTAATATAGACTGGTTGATAAAGAGATGTAGTAGTATGTATGTATAAAGAAGAAAGAAAAAAAAACCACGGGTAGGTGGTATACAATTATGGATGGACTGCCGAGTGCCGACACAGAGGTAGCTACAGCCGTGAACTACCGTACTGTGTCTGCTGCGACTGGATGATAAATAATGATATAAAAAATATATATATATCACTACTGCAGCCGGACAGGTATATATTATATAATGACGGACCTGCTGGACACTGTCTGTCAGCAGAATGAGTTTTTTATAGAATAAAAAAAAAAACACCACACAAGTGAAGTCACACGACGAGTGTTTAACTTTTTCAGGCAATCACAATATAGTATACTACTAACTATACTGGTGGTCAGTGTGGTCAGGTCACTGGTCAGTCACACTGGCAGTGGCACTCCTGCAGCAAAAGTGTGCACTGTTTAATTTTAATATAATATGTACTCCTGGCTCCTGCTATAACCTATAACTGGCACTGCAGTGCTCCCCAGTCTCCCCCACAATTATAAGCTGTGTGAGCTGAGCACAGTCAGATATATATACATAGATGATGCAGCACACTGGGCTGAGCAGTGCACACAGATATGGTATGTGACTGAGTCACTGTGTGTATCGTTTTTTTCAGGCAGAGAACGGATATATTAAATAAAACAAAACTGCACTGTCTGGTGGTCACTGTGGTCAGTCACTAGTAAACTCTGCACTCTCTACACTTCTACAGTACTCCTAAGCTCCAGTAAATCAGGTCAATCTCTCTCTCTTCTAATCTAAATGGAGAGGACGCCAGCCACGTCCTCTCCCTATCAATCTCAATGCACGTGTGAAAATGGCGGCGACGCGCGGCTCCTTATATAGAATCCGAGTCTCGCGAGAATCCGACAGCGTCATGATGACGTTCGGGCGCGCTCGGGTTAACCGAGCAAGGCGGGAGGATCCGAGTCTGCTCGGACCCGTGAAAAAAACCATGAAGTTCGGGCGGGTTCGGATTCAGAGAAACCGAACCCGCTCATCTCTAATGAGATGTAGTGGATTGAGTTACGCTTTAAAAAGATACCTTTATGTGTATGTTCTCATCAGCTCACACTGTGAGTGGGGTACGCTTCTTTCCCTTTTGAGGGGTTCACACTAGAAGATTCGTATTACTATTATTTTGTTAAGCTAAGACTGGTCTACACATTCTCTGTATTTCATTCTTTTTATGAACTCCGGAGAATCTTCGTACAAGGTGTTTGGATCTGAAGTGGACTTCTACAAAGGATTATCCAGTTATATTAACCCATTAAGGAGAACCTTCCATCTGGTTACCACTGAAGGGACGTATTGTCTTTTATATATACCGTTTCTACATTACATTGTACTTCTATCATTGTAGTATTTTTCCTAGCGCCCTGGACATAAATGAGTGCCTCTATTTTTTGCTTGAGGTTATTTAGATAAATTTGGTGACATTTATTTTGATACTTATAGTGTACGGGCAGCTCTGCGCCAAAAAGATAGTCCACTAAAAAAAACTGTTATACCAGTAAATATAAATTAGTGTATTCTGACGCAACTAACTGTTCGAGCAACACAGTACTGTAGATCGTCGGCATTAGAGAATCTGTGTTGTACATTATACAACTCGGTAATTTACTAAGAATTTGTAATCTCAATCACTGCCGACAATGGCCCTCATTCAGAGTTGATCGCTCGCTGCTGATTTTCGCAGCTGAGCGATCAGGTAAAAAAATGGCAAAACTGTGCATGCGTATGGGCCGCAGGGCGCATGCGCGACGTACTTTCACACAAAACTATGCAGTTTTATACAAGGTCTAGTGACTCTTTTCCGTCGCTCTGTTGATTGGTGAGTGATTGACAGGAAGTGGGTGTTTCTGGGTGGTAACTGACCATTTTCCAGGAGTGTGCTAAAAAACGCAGGCGTGCCTGGGGAAACGGGGGAGTGGCTAGCCGAACGCAGGGCGTGTTTGTGACGTCAAAGCAGGAACTAAACAGACTGAAGTGATCGCAAGGAAGGAGTAAGTTTCGAGCTGCTCAGAAAATGCACAATCTTTTTTTGTAGCAGTTCTGCTATCCTTCCATTTGCACTTCTGCTAAGCTAAGATACACTCCCAGAGGGCGGCGGTCTAGCGTTTGCACTGCTGCTAAAAGCAGCTAGCGAGCGATCAACTCGGAATGAGGGCCAATAGCCAAACACTGCTGGGAAAGCATAGAATTCTATATAAAAAAAAGGAGCTTTCAAATAGACCTGCTTTTGCTGGTGTGTTCAGATAGTCATGCACGGATCAGTGAGATCATGCTTCTCTGTGAAAAAGGGTCAGAAATAGTTAGAAATGTAAAAAAAAATTTGCATGGGGTCCCCCCTCCTAAGCATAACCAGCCTCGCGGTCTTTGAGCCGGTCCTGGTAGTTTAAATACTGGGGGAAAATTGACTGGGGTCCCCCTGAATTTAGACAACCAGCACTGGGCTCTTGGGCCAGCCCTGGTTCCAAAAAAATGGGGGACAAATGATGTAGGGGTCCCCCGTATTTTTAAAACCAGCACCGGGCTCCACCAGCCGAGATGATAATGCCACAGCCGGGGGACACATTTATATAGGTACCTGCGGCCGTGGCATTACCCCCCCAACTAGTCACCCATGGTCGGGGTACCCTGGGGGAGTGGGGACCACTTAAATCAAGGGGGCCCCCCCTCCAGGCACCCAAGGGCCAGGGGCGAAGCCCGAGGCTGCCCCCCCATACCTGAGATGTGGATGGGGGGCTGATGGCCTTTTTGTGAGTAAAAAAAGAATATTGTAGTTGCTTTAGAACTACAAGTCTCAGCAAGCCTCCCCCGTTTGCTGGTACTTGGAGAACCACAAGTACCAGCATGCAGGGAAATAACGGGCCCGCTGGTATCTGTAGTTCTACAACAACAAAAAATACCCAAATAAAAACAAGACACACACACACACACACACACACACACACCGTGACAGTACAATTTTATTAAAGCACACTTACACACTCACACATACTTATCTACATCCCACGCCGCCCAATCACGTCCCCTTCTCCATGTAGAATCCAAACGTTTACCTACAAATCCAAAATTCCAATATACTCACCTATTATCCAGTGATGATCGGTCCTCTTCTTTCCTGAAGTAATCCATGGCCTTGTCAAAAATAAAAAAACGAAAGTCCCATCCACACCACTAAAGGGGTTCCATGTTTACACATGGAACCCCTTTTCCCGAATTCCGGGACCCCCGTGACTCCTGTCACTGGAGATCCCAGCAGCCAATCAGGGAGCGCACGTCATGGCTCTCTCCTGCTTGACGTTGTGCTACTCGCCTGTTAATCAGGCAGAGCACAGTGGCTAGAATGGAGACCACAGGGACCAGTATAAAAGTGTCCCCTGGCTGTGACATTATCTCTCTGGCTAGTGGAGCCCGGTGCTGGTTTTAAAAATATGGGGGACCCATACATCTTTTGTCCCCCGTATTTTTGGAACCAGGACCAGACGCAGAGCCCGGTGCTGGTTGGCTAAATACAGGGAACCCCTGTCCAATTTCCCCCCAGCATTTAAACAACTAGGGCCGGCTCAAAGAGCCAGTGGCTGGTTATGCTTCGGAGGGGGGACCCCACGCAAATTTTTTTTTAACACTTTTAACTCTTTTAACTCTTTTAATACTGTACACAATGAAGCCCTGCACAGATCTCACTGAGGCTGTCGAAAATACCGTGTTTTTAAATATGAGCGTCTGAGTCCCCTAACAGCATAAAGGGGAGGGAGAAGGGTGAGGGGGGAGAGGGGATTAACCAGCGGAGGTCAGAAATGCTGTTGAAAATATTAATTGTATGTCGGAACCCCAAAAAAGAAACCAATAAAGAAAAGTAGTGTGGACAGACACAAAGAAATGTGTTAAAGCAATAGACCATTGACGTTCAGTTTATGTGAGCTATTAAATTAAATTCAATTAAAATGGGCTTAAAGATTAATATCTCCAGTTCTAAGGGTCCAATCGGCTCAGAATCAGGTTGGTATGGAAGGGAAGACAATTAGCTACCAGAAGATACCAACCCCAAGTTTCTGTGACCCACAGAAGGTTCATGGCAAGCGTCAGAACCCATGGTGGTTCTGAATTAACAGGCCCATTATAGTCTATGGGAAAATGGGTCCAATTTGCATACTGATATCTCTGGTTCTGGGTGTCCCAGAGACTCAGGACTGGTACCATACAAAATAGGGGACTCTTGGCTTTTGGGGCAGACCAACCACTAGTTTATGTGACACTGCAAAGGGAAACGGCAAGCAACCGAGTCTCAGGTACACTCCAGTTGTCTGCCCAGCTTGCACGGGATGCAGGGTTTCTGGCTAGATAGAAAATACTGTACAGAATGCTAAGCACGGTAATTTGGCATCCATGAACTTAGGGAGGAGCTTTTATCTCTCTCCATTATACTTAGAAAGATTACACTTGCCGCTGTACGTTACAAGCTGTTCGTGCTATTTAGTACTCAAAGTTCCTGGATGACAAATTGCCGTCCTTAGTATCTCTGTACAGTATGTTCTATTTGAGTACTAAATAGCACGAACAGCTTGCAATGTACAGCGGCAAGTGAAATATTTCTAAGCTGTTCGTGCTATTTAGTACTCAAATAGAACATACTGTACAGAGATACTAAGGATAGTGATTTGGCATCCAGGAACTTAGGGAGGAGCTTTTATCTCTCTCCATTATTTTAGAAATATTACACTTGCCGCTGTACGTTACAAGCTGTTTGTGCTATTTAGTACTCAAATAGAACATACTGTATAGAGTACTTAATAGCATGAACAGCTTGTAATGTTCCTGGATGCCAGATATCCGTCCATAGTATCTCTGTACAGTATGTTCTATTTGAGTACTAAATAGCACGAACAGCTTGTATAGTACAGCGCCAGTGTAATATTTCTAAGTATAATGGAGAGAGATAAAAGCTCCTCCCTAAGTTCCTGGATGCCAAATTACCGTCCTTAGTATCTCTGTAAAGTACTGTATGTTCTATTTCAGTACTAAATAGCACGAACAGCTTGTAATGTTCCTGGATGTCAAATCACCATCCTCAGTATCTCTGTACAGTATGTGCTATTTAGTACTCAAATAGAACATACTATACAGAGTACTTAATAGCATGAACAGCTTGTAATGTTCCTGGATGCCAAATCACCGTCCTTAGTATCTCTGTACAGTATGTTCTATTTGAGTACTAAATAGCACAAACAGCTTGTGATGTGCAACGGCCAGTGTAATATTTCTAAGTATAATGGAGAGAGATAAGAGTTCCTCCCTAAGTTCCTGGATGCCAAATCACCATCCTTAGTATCTCTGTACAGTATGTTCTATTTGAATACTAAATAGCACGAACAACTTGTAACGTACAGCGGCAAGTCTAATCTTTCTAAGTATAATGGAGAGAGATAAGAGTTCCTCCCTAAATTCCTGGATGCCAAATTACCGTGCTTAGCATTTCTGTACAGTATTTTCTATTTAGCCAGAAACCCCGCATCCCGTGCAAGCTGGGAGGACAACTGGAGGGGACCCGACACACGGTTGCTTGCCGTTTCCCTTTGTAGTGTCACATAAACTTGTGGTTGGTCTGCTCCGAAAGCCAAGAGTCTCTTATTTTGTATGGTACCAGTCCTGAGTCTCTGGGACACCCAGAACCAGAGGTATCAGTATGCAAAGTGGACCCATTTTCCCATAGACTATAATGGGCCTGTTAATTCAGACCCACCATGGGTTCTGACGCTTGCCATGAGCCTTTTGGGGGTCACAGAAACTTGGGGTACCCAAGGCGGGGCCCCCACTCTCCCAGGGTACCCCGACCAGGGGTGACTAGTTGGGGGGGGGGGTAATTCCACGGCCGCAGGGACCTACATAAATGTGTCCACTGGCTGTGGCATTATCTTCTCGGCTAGTGGAGCCCGGTGCTGGTTTTAAAAATACGGGGGACCCCTATGCTTCTGTCCCTCTTATTTTTGGAACCAGGGCCGGCCCAAGAGCCCGGTGCTGGTTGTCTAAACACAGGGGGACCCCAGTCAATTTCCCCCCAGTATTTAAACTACCAGGACCGGCTCAAGGAGCCCGAGGCTGGTTATGCTTAGGAGGGGGGACCCCACGCAAAAAATGTTGACATTTTTAACTATTTCTGACCGTTTTCCACAGAGAAGCATGCACAGATCTCACTGATCCGTGCATGACTATCTGAACATGCCAGCAAAAAGCAGGTCTATTTGAAAGCTCCTTTTTTATCGAATTCTATGCTTTCCCGGCAGTGTTTGGCTATTGTCGGCAGCAATTGAGAATACAAATTCTTAGTAAATTACCGAGTTGTATAAAGTACAACACAGATTCTCTAACGCCGACGATCTACAGTACTGTGTTGCTCGAACAGTTAGTTCCGTAAGAATACACTAATTTATATTTACTGGTACTGTATGTCTACGGGTGCTCATTACCGCTGTGTATTTTATATAGTGGAATGAGTCACTCCTGCATATTTACTCTGATTTATGTGAAACCTGTGTGCACCCTTCAATTGAATGTTTTACAAAGAAAAAGAAATTTATAAAGTGAATGTCAGGGGAAAAAAAATATATAGATTGGCACTTTGGGAATCGAACCTGGGACTCTCAACGTGGGAGGCGGGAGCCTTCACTGCTTGCTCACCCACGTCGCTGCATGGAAGTTCATGTGTAAAAGTAATGCAAGCAGCGATTCCTTCCCATTTTTTGCGTGGGGTCCCCCCTCCTAAGCATAACCAGCCTCGGGCTCCTTGAGCCGGTCCTGGTAGTTTAAATACTGCTAAGAGTTAAGAGTAGTTACCAACCTGATATCTCTATAACTGTTGACAATGCAACTATCCACCCCACCCCACAAGCTCGTTGCCTAGGTGTCACCCTTGACTCTGAACTGTCCTTTGTTCCACACATTCAATCTGTCTCTAAATCATGTTACATGCACCTTAAAAACATATCCAAAATACGCCCTTATCTTACACAAGACACTGCAAAAACTCTAATCCATGCACTCATCATCTCCCGCATTGATTATTGTAATAGTCTCCTTACTGGTCTTCCCAAACATAGGCTATCACCACTTCAATCCATTTTAAATGCAGCTGCGAGGCTAATCTTCCTCGCCAGACGTTCTTCATCTGCTGATCCGCTCTGTCAGTCCCTCCATTGGTTACCGGTATTCTACCGTGTCAAATATAAAATACTTTTACTTACATACAAGGCTATTAACCAAACTGCACCATCATACATCTCCTCACTCATCTCAAAATATCTCCCTACCAGACCTCTCCGCTCTGCACAAGATCTGCGTCTCTCATCCACATGTATTACCTGTTCCCACTCAAAATTACAGGACTTTACCCGGGCTTCACCCACTCTGTGGAATGCACTCCCACGCACAATAAGACTCTCCTCTAGTCTCCAAACCTTTAAACGTTCTCTGAAAACTCATCTCTTCAGACAAGCCTACCAAATTTCAGACCCACACACATAACCTTCACAGCTTCCCTATCAAGTTACATCCCCTCTGTACAGTCCACATAAACTCACATTTTGTCTTCCAACATTGCTGGGTGATCATATCATATACAACCCATTAAGAACCTAGCAACCTGGGGAACCATTATGTGACAAGTAGCATCTATCCTTGTGTATCAATGCCTATTTCCCTATAGATTGTAAGCTTGCAAGCAGGGCCTTCCTACCTCTGTCTGTCTGTCTGTCTGTCTTTACTCAGTTTTGTTCTATAATTGTTGTTCTAATTGTAAAGCGCAACGGAATATGCTGCGCTATATAAGAAACTGCTAATAATAATAATAATAATAATTGGTGTTTGTTTATGCTGTTAGGGGACTCGGACGCTCATAAGCAAAACACGGTATTTAGTGCACTGTACATACTTTAAAGTCAATGAGCTACATTATTCCTTTCACACATTAGTTACGTCTGCATACACAAATGGTCATACATTAGTTACGTCTACATACACAAGTGTTTTAACATGTTTGTTTGCGTCTGAATAAACTATGTTTTGGTTTTTTTACTCCATCCGTCTGACCATTGGTCACCATCTGTGTGTACACTATGCAGTACAGGACTGTATATTAACATTACAGTTGTCACTGACCATTTGCCAGAGCTTGTACTGTAGATCAATCTGCCGCTATTCAAACTAAAGGTCTGCATTAGTGGAGTATTAGCCACCCAGTGGTTGAGATGTGTATTGCATGCTCGTGGCTCAACGTGCCTGTCTGTGATTAAACTCAGCAACCTACGCTATCACCTAGGCGTGACTAAACCTCCGTCTAGGCGCAGACACAGTCAAAATAACGGAGGACCCATCTGTAGCTCCTGTTCATGCCGAGAAATCTGGTCTTCCAGTTCATGTTATCCAGTAACTCCTGTTCTTGCCAGTTTGTGTTCCAGGACTACATTAGCTAAGTATTAGACTTTCACTTTGCCCTGTGGATTCTCTAAGCATTCATTACTTGTGTTTACTTATTACTGTGGACTTCCTCTATGCCTGCATGCATTTCTGATTTATTGTGCAAATCCTGCAATCTGAGTTCTGTGGATTATATTACTCTGGATTCTTGTTCAACTAGTTCATTGGATTGTTACTGTTATCCCTTTGCCATAAATTATTATATCACTGCTACAATAAAGTACCTAGTATCCTCACATCTGTGAACATTCATTACCTGCAACAGTGATTGTGATACACTCTGGTCCTGTATTCAAGCCCTGGCTCATAGCTGTGTAACTACTGCATCTGCCTGCATCTCCAGTGGTAATCCTCTTCTCGTAAATTCACCTGCCAAACATTAGAGGCAGGTGAATTGTAACACTCAGGCTCAGAAGCAGAGCTGATTGTGAGTTTTTCGGATGGATCTTGTGCATTTTTCATACTCCTGAGCCACACAGAGCTACAGTAGGCTTGTTTTCAAAATGAGAAAGGGGTAGGAGAGTGCGCTTTCAACGGCAGCCGGTATAGGGAAGGTCAATTCCCTGAGTTATTGAGAAATGTGAGAAAAATATGTATACTAGTGCCGGCTGTTAATCAAATAATAATAAACAATTAAACCAATGAAATATAAACAATGGTTTATTTAAACATTCGTAAAATCCACCGGATAAAATCCCAGCACAAGTCATCTACAGACCCGGACACAACCCTGCTTGCCATTTGCATCTTTTTGCATGAGATTCCTAGGGGGACTTTTCCGGGAGCAAGTCTGGTAATAATCCATTCACCAACTGAATTTGTGAGCAATGTGGAATAGAGTCCTAGTCAGAAGCTGTGGACATTATTTTTAGAAGGGAATAACCAATGGTACCTTGCATTTATGAATTTTAGAATTTATGAATGTTAGCAATTGCTTTACTCTACAGTGAGGAATAGAAAAACCTAATTTTTAGGAATGTTTAAATAAACCATTGTTTATATTTTATTGGTTTAATTGTTTATCATTATTTGATTAACAGCCGGCGCCAGTATATATATTTTTCTCTTGTTTTCAAAATGAGCTTGAAAAGGAGCTTTGTAACAGACGCCTCCTGCTGCATTAACATACAGAGATATCTAGGGACGTTTCTACAGGCGTGCAAGCCGCGCATTTGCACGGGGCGCCCGCCGCAGCTCCTGCTGGCAGCTGCTGCCTTCAAACTCCTGCCTCCCCCCGCCCCTCCATTTTACTCCGCTGAGCTCACTGGGCGGAGTAATACAGTCTGACGCAATTACGCAGTGACGTCATGACATCACACGCCGGGGGTTTAACTGGTAAAGGTAGATGCCGCGGAGGAGCGGGTGGGCGCCTTTTCATAAGTGACAAGTGCGGCACTTAGTTAGGCACCAGGTCAGAGCGGCTCAGGCTAACGGAGCGGAGGCCCTGCGGAGGAGTCACTCACTGCAGCTGGAGGCAGCTTTTCAAAGGGTGCGTGCGGCGGCGGTGTTAGGGGAGGAGGACCGTGACGGACAGGCCGCAGCACTCACACCGTGACCTACTGACCTGACCGCGCAGTGAGTATTCTGCAGCCAGCCCAGCAGTCTCTCACAGTCACAATCAGACTGCTGGCTTTTTGTGGTAATTTTCTTGATGTAGTTAATGTAGGCTGTAATGGAGCTTGCAATTCCCCCCCCCCCCTTTTTGTGTGTGTGTGTGTGAGAGAGAGAGAGAGAGAGAGAGAGCGGGGGGCTCCGCGGAAACATGTAATCCTATAATTCAACTTATGTTTTAAATGGTGCCGAATATGTGTGTGTTTATTTTGCAGGGTGGGGTAGTTATTCATGTCATGCCTGCCATTTTACCTCCCCTCCCTTCCTCCCTTCCTTTTTTATTTTTAAATTAAAGGGTGTTGTGCAAAGGAGCCTATAATGTCACCTTATTTTATTTAAAAATGGGGACACTTGCCTGCCGCACTGTGTAAAATGGGGACACTTGCCTGCCGCACTGTGTAAAATGGGGACACTTGCCTGCCGCAATGTGTAAAATGGGGAGCCTTGCCTGCCGTAATGTGTAAAATGGGGACACTTGCCTGCCGTAATGTGTAAATGGGGACTCTTGCCTGCTGTACCGTGTAAAATGGGGACACTTGCCTGCCGTAATGTGTAAAATGGGGACACTTGCCTGCCGTAATGTGTAAAATGGGGACTCTTGCCTGCCGTACTGTGTAAAATGGGGAGTCTTGCCTGCCGTAATGTGTAAAATGGGGACACTTGCCTGCCGTACTGTTTAAAATGGGGACTCTTGCCTGCTGCACTGTGTAAAATGGGGACTCTTGCCTGCCGCACTGTGTAAAATGGGGACACTTGCCTCCCGCACTGTGTAAAATGGGGACACTTGCCTGCCGCACTGTGTAAAATGGGCTCTTGCCTGCCGCATTGTGTAAAATGGGGACTTTTTTTTTCTTTTTCCCGTGGCGGCTGTGATATCAGACGAGGCCATGCCCATTTTAATGAGACCACGCCCATTTTAATAAGGCCACGTCCCCCTTGCCGGGAGCGCGCGCGCATGTTTTTTTTTTATAGCTATGGGGGGGAGCACTTTTTTTTTTTTAACGGTCAACGGGGTGGGGGGCGCATTTTTAAATCTCGCACCGGGAGCCAAATTGAAACAGCCCTGGAGATATCGCTGCTGCTGCTGTGATAGCCACTCCGGCCACATCTGAATTGGCCTTAATGCAGGTACAATTACAGCCGACTTCCATTCAACTTTGTGTAAGCCCCTTAATTCGCAACTATGTCTATAGTAAATCATGAGTATTTATTACAGTTCACTATTATACAGTGTTTAACCACTCTTCTAGTGTCTCATGCACGCACTCCAAGCAAAGCTTTCTGTGATGTGTCAGAGGACTCTGACCGGGTGCCAGGTTGCCCAAAGATAGGTGTGCCAAGCTTGTGGCATCATATTCACAAAGACTTGAGACTGTAATTGCTACCAAAGGTGCATCAACAAAATATTGAGCATAGGCTGTGAATACTCATGTACTGGTGATGTCTTTTATTTTTTATAAATTTTCAAAAATCTCAAACACTTTTTCCACGTTGTTATTATGGAGTATTGTGTGGAGAATTTTGAGGGAAAAAGTTAAATTTAATGGCAACAGATAATGTTGCTATGTAGCTTTCCCACCTATCAAAGAAATGGACTTTCACCTCCTGTTCCCGTGTAGCCCCCATCTGCTCCATTTGAAGAGATAGAAGAGTTTGTTTTGAGATATTTTAACAATATAGAATATGTCTGCCCATGCAGGCACCACACATACTGTATAGTATTCTTTGTGACTACAAACGGATTCCCTATTTCCAGATACAGATATTCTTACTTCTAGTCCTCAGGGAACCCTAACAGTGCATGTTCTCCAGGTTTCCTCATAGAGTCACAAGCAAAATAACAGTAGCACCTTTGACTGTTTTATATGTGTCAGTTTGTAATGACTATAACCAGGGCCGGATTATAGGAGGGGCGACAGGGGTTGTCGCCCTGTGTCCCCCACACAATTGACTACTGTCACTGCTATTGTGTCACCCAAGTAAGTTTACTATATACCCTGCCTTAGCCGCTGCTGCTGACTGCATCATTCTGCCTCTGGGACCATGATGCTGGCTCTCCGTCTCCTTTCAGAGTCCCCGGCAGACTCACGGAAGTGCTGTCAGCGGGACTTCAGAAGCTTGGTCCCCTCCCTCAGCAGATGCCTCAGACCGGGGGCAGAAGGGATTGGACCTTATCCACGCAGCAGGGCTCCGTTCCCTCACAGACGGCTCCTCCCCCTGACAGGAGACCTGGCCAGCGCAGCTACGCTCTCAAGCAATCCCTCAGCAATGGTCAGTGAGTCCCTCGGTAACAATCAGTGAGTCACCTTTTTATAAAATCTCTGGGTCCTCGGATGTCTCCTGCCTCAGCGCAGGGCCTCCTGCAACAGCTGTTGTGAGTCCTTACAGCCCCCCACAGCTGGAACAGGTAGGGGAAGCAGGAGGGGAGGAGGGAGGTTTGAGGGGTACAACGTACTCCCCCTGCTGACCCACGCCACTTCTCCAGATGCTCTTTATATATAGTGTGTGTGTATATATGTGTGTGTGTGTGTGTGTGTGTGTGTGTGTGTGTGTGTGTGTGTGTGTGTGTGTGTATAACTTTGACTATTTTATTGATAGCAGCCCCCACAAGTGTGTTGCCCAGAGGCCCCCAAACCTTAATCCGGCCCTGAATATACTTGTGCTCCAGCACAGAGTATGGAAAAAGCACTGTTAGGGTTCACTGAGGCCTGGGGTTGGCAAACACTGTTCTAGCACCTGTAGGGCTGTGCAATAAGATATAGTTGACGGGGCATGCGGTTATGGGGACGCCGGGATCCCAAACACTGAATAGCACGACTGTAGACATGCCGACCAACAGGGACCATTTCCGCTCGTGGGAATAGTACGCCCCCCCCCTCCGCCGGCCATCTAAAAGCTGGGATCCCAACGTCGGTATGGTGACCGCCAGTCTCCCAACCGCCGGTCACCCAAACCCAACCTGTTGATTAGTAATCTCTGACACTCATCAATCTGGTGGCTGCTTTCTATTGTGGCACTAAAATGGTCTCTGATGTGTATATTAGCCATTTGACAGTTTATCAGTTTGTATGTCGCTCGTTTGTATGTGGCTCCAAGATTTTTGAGTTGTGTCCCAGATCACAGGCAGCATATATTATTAGATACAGTTAGAAGAACAGTATAAGGCACTGTATGCATTCAATTACCCTCCCTTAGAGCTCCCAGCAATAACTCATATGAATTACTGTACATAAAACTGCATCTCAGTGCTGCGGATTACTGTTATGCTGAAAGCTAAATGATGAGCAATTAAATGTCAGTAATTTATAAAAATAGTGTTCATTATTTACCAAAGATGTACTTACAAAATCTATATTTTATATCAAAGTTGTAATCAAGAATAAAATCTGCGGTGTCTGGCTGAAGTCTCGTACTGGAAGCAGAGCGTGAATGATGAATTTCCTCATTTTAATGACTAGAACTTTTAATGATGAAATTACGATTACAGGGCTAGAGTTTAACAAGTGTTTCTACTTCATCAGACTGGATATTTGTGTGTTCGGCAACTGAGACTGACTTATTTCTACAGAAGGAACTTCTAATTGCCCATAAAGAATTGTGTCTGTGGCAGGATCAGACATATATTAATTTAAAGAATACACATCAGCTGCTCACAGACATTTTGGGGCCTATTTATTAGTCCTATAAATTATGCAGATTTAAGGGCAACTTGATTTTAGTATCCCTGCAAATCTCCAGAAGACTGGAAATATAGATACACATAGTAGCTGCTGGGTTCAACTAACAGCAGCACTCATTATTCTGGAGCTATTTACCAAGCTCCACTAAGATATTCAGAGTAGAGATGTGCACCGGACATTTTTCGGGTTTTGTGTTTTGGTTTTGGATTCGGTTCCGCGACCGTGTTTTGGATTCGGACGCATTTTGGCAAAACCTCCCAGAGATTTTTTGGTCGGATTCGGGTGTGTTTTGGATTCGGGTGTTTTTTAAAAAAAAAAAAAACCCTCAAAAACAGCTTAAATCATAGAATTTGGGGGTAATTTTGATCCCATAGTATTATTAACCTCAATAACCATAATTTCCACTCATTTCCAGTCTATTCTGAACACCTCCTCCTCGTCGTCCGATTCCTCACCCCTTTCACTGTGTACATCCCCCTCCTCACAGATTATTAATTCGTCCTCACTGGAATCCACCATCTCAGGTCCCTGTGTACTTTCTGGAGGCAATTGCTGGTGAATGTCTCCACGGAGGAATTGATTATAATTCATTTTGATGAACATCATCTTCTCCACATTTTCTGGAAGTAACCTCGTATGCCGATTGCTGACAAGGTGACCGGCTGCACTAAACACTCTTTCGGAGTACACACTGGAGGGGGGGGGGGGCAATTTAGGTAAAATAAAGCCAGGCCTCCAAATTGCCTCTTTTTCCTGCCAGTATACGTATGGACTGTCTGACGTGCCTCCACCATTCTTTCAATGGTGACTGAATCATATGCAGTGACAGTAGATGACATGTCAGTAATCGTTGGCAGGTCCTTCAGTCCGGACCAGATGTCAGCACTCGCTCCAGACTGCCCTGCATCACCGCCAGCGGGTGGGCTCGGAATTATTAGCCTTTTCCTTACAGCCCCAGTTGCGGGAGAATGTGAAGGAGGAGCTGTTGACGGGTCACGTTCTGCTTGACTTGATAAGTGTCTCACCAGCAGGTCTTTGAACATCTGCAGACTTGTGTCTGCCGGAAAGAGAGATACAACGTAGGCTTTAAACCTAGGATCAAGCACGGTGGCCAAAATGTAGTGCTTTGATTTCAACAGATTGACCACCCACGAATCCTGGTTAAGCGAATTAAGGGCTCCAATCTCTCCAGCTTCTTCTGCAAAAGCCTGATGAGGGGAATGACCTGACTCAGGCTGGCAGTGTCTGAACTGACTTCACGTGTGGCAAGTTCAAAGAGTTGCAGAACCTTGCACAACGTTGAAATCATTCTCCACTGCGCTTGAGTCAGGTTCATTCCCCCTCCTTTGCCTATATCGTAGGTGGATGTATAGGCTTGAATGGCCTTTTGCTGCTCCTCCATCCTCTGAAGCATATAGAGGGTTGAATTCCACCTCGTTACCACCTCTTGCTTCAGCTGATGGCGGGGCAGGTTCAGGAGTGTTTGCTGGTGCTCCAGTCTTCGGCACGCGGTGGCTGAATGCCGAAAATGGCCTGCAATTCTTCGGGCCACCGACAGCATCTCTTGCTCGCCCCTGTCGTTTTTTTAAAAATTCTGCACCACCAAATTCAATGTATGTGCAAAACATGGGACGTGCTGGAATTTGTCCACATGTAATGCACGCACAATATTGGTGGCGTTGTCCGATGTCACAAATCCCCAGGAGAGTCCAATTGGGGTAAGCCATTCTGCGATGATGTTCCTCAGTTTCCGTAAGAGGTTGTCAGCTGTGTGCCTCTTATGAAAAGCGGTGATACAAAGCGTAGCCTTCCTAGGAACGATTTGGCGTTTGCGAGATGCTGCTACTGGTGCCGCCGCTGCTGTTCTTGCTGCGGGAGGCAATACATCTACCCAGTGGGCTGTCACAGTCATATAGTCCTGAGTCTGCCCTGCTCCACTTGTCCACATGTCCGTGGTTAAGTGGACATTGGGTACAACTGCATTTTTTAGGACACTGGTGACTCTTTTTCTGACGTCTGTGTACATTCTCGGTATCGCCTGCCTAGAGAAATGGAACCTAGATGGTATTTGGTACCGGGGACACAGTACCTCAAGCAATTCTCTAATTCCCTGTGAATTAACGGTGGATACCGGACACACGTTTAACATCAACGCAGCTGCCAAGACCTGAGTTATCCGCTTTGCAGCAGGATGACTGCTGTGATATTTCAT
Organism: Pseudophryne corroboree; assembly: GCF_028390025.1. NCBI lineage: Eukaryota > Metazoa > Chordata > Amphibia > Anura > Myobatrachidae > Pseudophryne > Pseudophryne corroboree. The sequence goes on from NC_086445.1 coordinate 147,441,888, forward strand.
CTTCCTCGCAAAGGACTGTTGGACAGTCAATTGCTTACTGGAAGTAGTACAAGTGGTCTTCCGACTTCCCCTCTGGGATGACGATCGACTCCCAGCAGCAACAACAGCAGCGCCAGCAGCAGTAGGCGTTACACTCAAGGATGCATCGGAGGAACCCCAGGCAGGAGAGGACTCGTCAGACTTGCCAGTGACATGGGCTGCAGGACTATTGGTTTTCCTGTCTAATGAGGAAATTGACACTGAGGGAGTTGGTGGTGTGGTTTGCAGGAGCTTGGTTACAAGAGGAAGGGATTTAGTTGTCAGTGGACAGCTTCCGCTGTCACCCAAAGTTTTTGAACTTGTCAATGACTTCTGATGAATGATAACGTCCTTACCCCTACTTATTACAGCTTGACAAAGGCAACATACGGCTTGACACCTGTTGTCCGCATTTCTGTTAAAATAATTCCACACCGAAGAGGTGATTTTATTTGTAATTTGACCAGGCATGTCAATGGCCATATTCGTCCCACGGACAACAGGTGTCTCCCCTGGTGCCTGACTTAAACAAACCACATCACCATCAGAATCCTCCTTGTCAATTTCCTCCTCAGCGCCAGCAACACCCATATCCTCATCCTGGTGTACTTCAACATTGACATCTTCAATTTGACTATCAGGAACTGGACTGCGGGTGCTCCTTCCAGCACTTGCAGGTGCGTGCAAATGGTGGAAGGCGCCACCTCTTCCCGTCCAGTGTTGGGAAGGTCAGGCATCGCAACCAACACAATTGGACTCTCCTTGGGGATTTGTGATTTAGAAGAATGCACAGTTCTTTGCTGTGCTTTTGCCAGCTTAAGTCTTTTAATTTTTCTAGCGGGAGTATGAGTGCTTCCATCCTCATGTGAAGCTGAACCACTAGCAATGAACATAGGCCAGGGCCTCAGCCGTTCCTTGCCACTCCGTGTCATAAATGGCATATTGGCAAGTTTATGCTTCTCCTCAGACGCTTTTAATTTAGATTTTTGAATAATTTTACTGAACTTTTGTTTTTTGGATTTCACATGCTCTCTACTATGACATTGGGCATTGGCCTTTGCAGACGACGTTGATGGCATTTCATCATCTCGGCCATGACTAGTGGCAGCAGCATCAGCACGAGGTGAAAGTGGATCTTGATCTTTCCCTATTTTACCCTCCACATTTTTGTTCTCCATTTTTTAATGTGTGGAATTATATGCCAGTAATATATCAATAGCAATGGCCTACTGTAATGTACTATATATGTATACTGTTGGTCACCAAAATGCTGCACTGTAATACTATATATACTGCTCACAAAAATGCAGCACAGATATGGAATGGATACGTGTAGTGACATAGAGCTGCAAGATACAGCAATGGCCTACTGTAAACAACTATATACTGTTGGGTCACCAAAATGCTGCACCGTAATACTATATATACTGCTCACAAAAATGCCACACAGATATGGAATGGATACGTGCAGTGACACAGAGCTGCAAGATACAGCAATGGACTACTGTACACAAGTATATACTGTTGGGTCACCAAAATGCTGCACTGTAATACTATATATACTACTCACAAAAATGCCGCACAGATATGGAATGGACACGTGCAGTGACAGAGCTGCAAGATACAGCAATGGCCTACTGTACACAACTATATACTGTTGGGTCACCAAAATGCTGCACTGTAATACTATATATACTGCTCACAAAAATGCCGCACAGATATGGAATGGATCCGTGCAGTGACACAGAGTTGCAAGATACAGCAATGGCCTACTGTACAACTATATACTGTTGGGTCACCAAAATGCTGCACTGTAATATTATATAATACTGCTCACAAAAATGCAGCACAGATATGGAATGGATACTTGCAGTGACACAGAGCTGCAAGATACAGCAATGGCCTACTGGACTGTACTACTATAATTATTATATACTGGTGGTCCCCCAGTCCCCACAATGCAGCACACTGAGCAGATATTTGCAGCACACTGAGCACAGATATGGAGCGTTTTCAGGCAGAGAACGTAGATATTTTCAGCACACTGAGCACAGATTATTTGCAGCACACTGAGCACAGATATTTGCAGCACACTGAGCACAGATTACGGAGCTTTTCAGGGAGAGAACGCAGCCACGTCCTCTCCGTTCAATCTCCAAAGCACGAGTGAAAATGGCGGCGACGCGCCGCTCCTTATATAGAATACGAATCTCGCGAGAATCCGACAGCGGGATGATGACGTACGGGCGCGTTCTTGTTAACCGAGCAAGGCGGGAGGATCCGAGGCTGCCTCGGACCCGTGTAAAATAGGTGAAGTTCGGGGAGGTTCGGATCCCGAGGAACCGAACTCGCTCATCTCTAATTCAGAGCAGGGCCCAGCTAACTAACTCCGCCTCAGATAGTGTTAGTAGGCTGCCAGTTACATATTTATATGTCTGTAAATTTTTTGGGGACACCTCCCCAGTAGCCTGAAGTGTGTGAATGCCCAGTACAAATGCCGCATTTTACTGCTGCAATAAGTAAGTGATGATGGAGGTTTTATTGGGGGAATGTCATTGCCAGGACAGCCTCTATAGATTGCACTGTCCTGTCATCAAATCAAGTTAAGTAATTGGTTCTCACTACAAATGGCGAAACGCATGGCAAAAATTAGGACTTTAATAAAAAGGTGGACTAAAGCTATATTCAGCCTATGAATTCCCCAGGTACTATTTGTAGGGAACTGATAAAATGTACTCTCATGAATATTGGTTTAGCTCAAACAATCTGTCTGCCTCCTCTGTGTGCATGTGCTGAGTACACTTTAAACATAGTGGTAATCAGTGGCGTAACTACCATAGGTGCAGGGAATGCGGCTGCCATGGGACCCAAGATGTCGCTCCCCTGCATCCAGTCAGGCCACTGCATCTGATTTTATTTTTATTATTATTTGCCACACACCCCCTCGGATTAGACTGAATGACCCGCACTTGATGATTTCAGTGGACGGGTCCTCGGCCGAGCACACAGCGCCACAGCAGTAGGCCAGCCAGCTGCCTGTCTCACCTCAATGTGGTCTGGCTGCACAGCGGGGAGGTCTCTTCTCATCAGCCGGCAGCCATATACATTGTTTACCTCCCAGCCGGCAATGCTGCTGTGTGTGGTGGCTGTGCCTAACTGTGAGGCTGGACTGCGGTATGGGCATGGGGAGTGTGGGGGGGGGGGTGTATGTGCTGGGCAGTGACTGTGCGCATGGGGAGTGGGGGGGTGTATGTGCTGGGCAGTGACTGTGGGCATGGGTGGATGTATGTGCTGTCAGTGACTGTGGGCATGGGGGGTGTATGTGCTGGGCAGTGACTGTGGGTATGGGGGGGATGTATGTGCTGGGCAGTGACTGTGGGCATGGGGGATGTATGTACTGGGCAGTGACTGTGGGCATGGGTGGGTGTATGTGCTGGGCAGTGACTGTGGGCATGGGGGGTATATGTGTTGGGAGTGACTGTGGGCATGGGGCAGTGTATGTACTGGGCAGTGACTATGGGCATGTGGTGGGATGTATGTGCTTGGCAGTGACTGTGGGCATGTGGGGGGATGTATGTGCTAGGCAGTGACTGTGGGCATGGGGAGATGTGCAGGGCAGTGACTGTGGTCATGGGGGGGTGTATGTGCTGGGCAGTGACTGTGGGCATGGGGGGGTGAATGTGCTGGGCAGTGATTGTGGGCATGGGGGATGTATGTGCTGGGCAGTGATTGTGGGCATGGGGGATGTATGTGCTGGGCAGTGATTGTGGGCATGGGGGGATGTATGTGCTGGGCAGTGACTATGAGCATGGGGGGGATGTATGTGCTGGGCAGTGACTGTGGGTATGGGGGGATGTATGTGCTGGGAAGTGACTGTGGGCATGGGGGGATGTATGTACTGGGCAGTGACAGTGGGCATGGGTGGGTGTATGTGCTGGGCAGTGACTGTGGGCATGGGGGGTGTATGTGTTGGGCAGTGACTGTGGGCATGGGGCGGTGTAAGTACTGGGCAGTGACTGTGGGCATGGGGGTGATGTATGTGCTGGGCTGTGACTGTGGGCATGGGGGGATGTATGTGCGCGGCAGTGACTGTGGGCATGGGGGGGTGTATGTGCTGGGCAGTGACTGTGGGCATGGGGGTGTTTATGCTGGGCAGTAATTGTGGGCATGGGGGGATGTATGTGCTGGGCAGTGACTGTGGGCATGGGGGGATGTATGTGCAGTGACTGTGGGTATGGTGGGTGTATGTGCTAGGCAGTGACTGTGGGCATGGGGGGTGTATGTGTTGGGCAGTGACTGTGGGCATGGGGGGATGTATGTGCTGGGCAGATACTATGGGCATGGGGGGTGTATGTGCTGGGCAGAGACTGTGGGCATGGGGGGGTGTATGTGCTGGGCAGTGACTGTGGGCATTGGGGGTGTATGTGCTGGGAGGGGACTGTGGGCATGGGGGGGTGTATGTGCTAGGCAGTGACTGTGGGTATTGGGGGTGTATGTGCTGGGCAGTGAATGTGGACATAGGGGGCATGGGAGGTAAGTGCTGGGCAGTGACTGTGCTCAGCAGGGGAAGTTTCAGAAATGTGCTATGTGATGTCATGACGCAGTAGCGCATTCTATGAAATGCTAGCTCGCAAGGGGACGCTGAAGTAACTTATGATGAAGAGTTGGCACCCTGGATGGATGTACAGTGGTGGCGTGTAATCCCTGGATGGATGCCAGCTTCAGACTCCCTGGACATGGACAGGTTGATGTTGTCTGGGCATTACTGTGTGAGGTATAATGTGGCCCAATGGCCATTACGGTGTGTGGCATAATGTGGTACAATGGGCATTACAGTGTGGGGCATTAGGAGGATTACAGTGTGGGGCATAATGTGGCGCATTGTGCATTACTGTATGAGGCATAATGTGGGGCAATGAGCATTACTGTGTGTGGCATAACAGTGTAATGGGCACTACTAGTGCGTGTCATTACATGGTGTAAGGGGCCCCTCTACTCTGTGGCATAACGTGAATGAGCTCTATTAAGTGGCATAACGTGAATAAGGGGTACTACTATATGAAGTAACATGAATTAGGGGCACTAATGTGCACTGTAATTTGAATTGGGGGTACTAGTGTGTAGTTATGCTCCTTTCCAGCGAGTTCAACTGACATCTTAGTGTCCACCCTGCATGGTACCACCATCCACTGTAAGGCCCTGGTCCCTCTCTGCTGTTCTGACTCCTATCACCTCAAAACAACTACCCTACGCCCCGTTGCTTTTTAGGAGCACAGGGGGGCCCCTCCAAAATCTTGCCATGGGGCGTACAAATGTTATGCCCTGGTGGTAATGGTATGTAGGTGTTCTCCTGGAAGAGTATACAACTCTTCTGGATCCTGCAATTATTTGTTATGAACTGTGGAGGTCCAAGATGTTGCAGTTTACGATGAATCATATCATTATGGCCCTATACCTCATGGGGCTGCATTGTTGCTAATTCCTGCTGACATGTCCCTCCTTCCCTCCTGGCCCTGCCCTTCTACTGATCTCCTAGTGTACAGTACAAGAAAGTAGGCAAGTATGCTCGGAGCACTGTAAAGCCTGCTCCAAGTTACATACTTTTCAGCTCCATTCAGGGAAATAATTTAGACAGTTAAAAAATGTAGAATGGATACAGCTTAAAAAAAAAACTTATTTGTTCTATTAAATACTTTAAAAAAAAATGTCCATCATCCAAATTGGATTGTAATCAAATCTTATGATCGCAAAATCACAAGAGAATGTATTTTGATGCCTCAGATTAACATAGTAACATAGTAAACTAAGGTTGAAAATAAACAATTGTCCATCGAGTTCAACCTATTTGTGGTCTCCTGTGCAGTCTTATTATAGGACTAGTTATTTTTAAGTTATTTTTAAGCATTATATTAACTATAATGCGTGCCTACGCACCAGAACCCTGAATATCTTTATCCAATAAGAATTTATCTAACCCATTCTTAAAGGTGTTGACTGAGTCCGCTGTTACTACTCTCTCAGGCAGGGAATTCCAAACACATATTGTCCTTACTGTGAAAAAACCTTTTCGCCTCAACGTGCGGAAACTCCTCTCCTCTAACCTAAGTGAGTGACCACGTGTCCTCTGTGCTGATCTTATAGAAAACAGGTCCCTCCCGAGCTCTGTGTATTGACCCCTTATATATTTGTAGATGTTGATCATGTCCCCTCTTAGTCTCCTCTTTTCTAATGTAAACATGCCTAGCCTTATAAGCCTTTCCTCGTATTCCAGCTTCTCCATGCCCTTGAATAGTTTGGTTGCCCACCTCTGAACCTTTTCTAGCTCCAGGATATCCTTTTTGTAATATGGTGCCCAAAATTCCACACAGTATTCAAGATGTGGCCTCACTAGTCATTTATATAATGGGAGTATAATACTCTCGTCCCTTGAATCAATTCCCCGTTTTATGCATGCTAATATCTTATTAGCCTTCTTTGCTGCACTCCTACTTTGTGTACTGCTGCTTAATTTGTTATCTATGTGAAATTAAGGGGCAGATCTATTAACCTGGAGAAGGCATAAGGAAGTGATAAACCAGTGATATGTGCAAGGTGATAAAGGCACCAGCCAATCAGCTCCAATATGTAAATTAACAGTTAGGATCTTATTGGCTGGTGCCTTTATCACCTTGCACATATCACTGGTTTATCACTTCCTTATGTCTTCTCCAGGTTAATACATCTGCCCCTAAATCTCTTATAGCTCTGCTGATATCCTGTTTGGGTGTTTACATAAACCGTGTTCAATTTTGAGACGATTAACACAAAGAAAAAAGAAAAAGCACAGAGACTTGTAAGGGATGGACCACATGTTGTAGTCTTAATTTTATGTAAAAATTCACTTTTATTTGTTATCATTAAGATAAAGTTTTCCTGCAGTTAATACCAGCAAAAGATTTGAAATAATAGATAGTACAGGTAGTGATAAATTAATGGTGTTTTAAAAACTAAACAAAACAAACAAAAAAAGGAATCTGGACTCTTTCATGCTGTAATATTATACTCCTCAGTTAGTTTGTGGATTTATATAATCATATAACCTTCTATGACAGACTATAGGGCAAGATTTGCTGTGACATGTCAGTGACCTTGCTAAATAGGCCCAAAGATTAGTAATTCTCAGTTTCTCACATATAAACATTGTTTCCCAAAGGTTGTTACACTTAATTCCGCTGTTATGGGTAACATAAAGTACACCTCCCAACATTGGAGAAAGTGGTCCACTAGGGAGAGACTGTAGCTCACGCTTGGTATGTGTGCAGTGATGGTCCGATGACCGCCGGGTCCCAGAAGTCACTGCAGCCATCGGGACCAAGCAAGTGATTGCTGGGCCACCAGGGACATTAGGTCAAAACTCTACCATGTTGACGTTATCCTTGGAGACACGCGGCATGCCCACATGATGACTATCAACCTAACATACCACACGTTTTCTGAGCTTTATTCATATTTGTTGTTCTTGTTTGATTTTGGGCAATTTGTGGTTACAGCTGCTGTACTGGTCCTATTGCTATTAGGGATCCAACTTCCCGAAGAAGTTAAATACAAAACTAGTCCACGAATCACAGATCAGGATGCTCTCTGTAAGTAGATGCCACTTCGGTGGTGGTAATTCTTCTTATTTAAGGTTTTATTCTAGTTTTGTCTTGGTTTACATTACATCTACATTACATCTGTTCTTAAAAATAGACCCACATCTTTGACAACTGCCCCGTGCAGGTGCATTATCCAGAAGTATAGAGGATCGGAACCTGCCCGGAAAGGAAGCGTGGCCTCAGGTGGAAGGGATGTGGCCCCTGCCAGATACCGTGGCCCTCACGCACAGACCCATTTTTGGCATTTTTTTGGGCATGCCTAGCACTCCCCGAGCAGCTGGGTAGTGCCATGCTCTCCTCCCAGCACTGAATAGATGCGCACGGCATCTATTCAGAGAGAGATCACTCGCCACATATTATTTTAATCAGCAAAGTCTGCGTGTGCATACTATTCACACAGCAAAGCAAATAAGATGCATTTTCAGCAACAAAAAAAAAAAAGATGCCTGTCGTTAACGGAGTTGCACGGGACCTGTCAGCTCACTCACAGCAGGCATTTCCCGCTACGTGGCGTATTGAGGCAAGATTTATGAACACACACCTGTAGTTAGACCCCTGGGTGAGCTACAAGAAACATCTCACATAAAGACAGAAACTGCTCTGTTTCACTTTCCAGTGCAGATAGACATCAATAGCATCCAGACTAGTCCAGATGTTTGATCTGAAAACAGACAATCTCCACAAGGGGGAGATATGTCAAATCTTCTAAAGAGGAGACTTGAGGCAGTGAACATAGAACCCCAGGCTTGGACTGACCCACAGGGGTACAGGGGAAACCCCCGGGGGGCCCCAGTGCCTGGGGCCCACCTCCTGCTCTAAGGATCAGGTTCAAGACTGTGCACTTGAATTATACATTATACATATGTTACCTTATACTGCATTGCTGTTATTAATCTGTTATTAATCTGGTACATTATCATGCATGCAGCAGCTTAATTTACTGTATATATTTATGAAGGGGCCAAACACGTTGCACACTCTAATGGTTAGTCAAACCAATGAGGTGGCAGGCCACACACCCTCTGCAGACTGGCCACACCCCTAACATGGGCCCCTACCACTGCATTTCCCCGATGGGCCCAACAAGCCCCAGTCCGACACTGTAGAACCCAATCAGATCCTAACTTTCATTCCTCTTGTACATTTTATAAAATGAAGCTAAGATCTGATTGGTTGCCATTGACAACACCTTCAATTTTCTTCTTTAGATGGTTTGATACATCTCCCTCAATGTAAAGTTTGTACAATGCATTGACAAATGACTGTGGACAAGAGATGTGCAACAGTGGGTAGATAGAACCCAGGCCAGAGCTGATATCCAGTTGATACTATTTTCCCACTTCCTGACATTTACTGTTCTTCGCAATCTGTCCTTTTTCCATCCAAGGATTATGGGGACACAAAATAGGTTAATATCCTGATAGGTCCACACTTCTACTTGAATAGGTAACAAATAGGCCTCGGGCACAAAGAATGGGTAGTTGGAAAATATACTTTATGATAAGCCAAAATAAAAAAAATCATATTAGAACATACTCCTTCCCATAGGTGACCCCTCAGGAGGAGTATGAGGGACCTATCATAGGAATTATGAGTGATTCCAGTATCGGGAGCCTCTCTAAAATGCATATCACCATTTCTCAATAGGCGGGTAATTCAGATCTGATTGCTGGGCTGTGTTTTTTGCTGCCCTGCGATCAGATAGTCGCTGCCTAAAAGGGGAGTGGTTTTTTTTCGCTGTGCAAGTGTGCGAACGCATGTGTAGCAGAGCTGCACAATCTGATTTTGTGCAGTCTCTGCGCAGCCCAGGACTTACTCAGCTGCTGCGAACACATCAGCCTGTTCAGGACCGGATTTGACATCAGACACCCTCCCTTCAAATGCTTGGTCCCGCCTGCGTTTTTCAAGACACTCCCTGAAAACAGTCAGTTGCCACCCACAAATGCCCTTTTCCTGTCAATCTCCTTACGAATGCCCGTGCGAATCCTTGCCACAAACCCGTTGCTGACCGGCGATCCACTTTGCGGCCATCCGTCGCGCCTGCGCGTTGCGGTGCATACGCATGTGCAGTTCGGATCTGATCGCCCGCTGTGCGAAAACACACAGCAGCGATCATATCTGAATTACCCCCTAGGTTCTGTTTGGACAGATACACCAGTCTATTAAATGGGGTGTAGTACGGCTGACCGGTGGTCTCCTGACCACCGGTCAGCTTACCGACGCCGGGATCCCGGCAGCATACCGACGCCGGGATCCCGGCGGGGAGGGGCAAATGCAGCAAGCCCCTTGCGGGCTCGGTGGCGACCTGCGGTCGCCACGGGTTCTATTCCCACTCTATGGGTGTCGTGGACACCCACGAGTGGAAATAGTCCCTGTTGGTCGACATGCCGACCATCGGGATAGTGAGCGCTCGGCATGGTGGAGGAGGTCATGTGACTGTCGGTCACCCGACCGCCGGTCACATGAATACCACCCATTAAATGCAACATGAAAGTGATAGGAGGTCATGGGAAATATAAAATAAGAACTAAATAGTGGAGCAGGCAGGATTACTTACCCCTCTACCACCACCCCTCCTATCATGGGGGAGGGTAAAGAAGGGATGGATAAGAATAAAAATGCATTACTCACTTGTCCAAGTTCTCAGTCTTATGAAGACCAGTTGCACAAAAAAATAATTCCTTTAGTTCTTTTATTTTCATTGCTTGTGTATGTTTATGCAACTTTTTTTTATATATATCATTTTACTGTCAATTTTAATATATAGCATTGTACATGTTTTTATTAAGGATGTGCCCTGGCCCAAATCATGGGTTTTGGTTTTGGATCTCCTTCGTGTTTTGGATCTGTATTTGGTTTTGCCAAAACCACCCTTGTGGGTTCTGATTTTTGTATCTGTATTTTTTCCCCAGACATCATAAAAATAGCTAAAATCACAGGATGTTGGCCTGTTTTTGTTCCTACCGTATTATTAACCTCAGTATCATTCATTTCCACTAATTTCCAGTCAATTTTGACCACCTCACAGCTCACAATATTGTTTTCATCCAGTGTAGTCCAAAAGGTTGCACCGAGGTAGCTGGATGACTAAGCTAAGCGACAGCATTGGGTGGCACAAACATGTGGCACATCTGGGAAACAGAGTGGCACTGCAGTGACAGACAGGATGGCTGTTTAATAAATTATGAAAATGTTTGTCGTCTATACAAGAAGACAGTCAGCAATGCTCCAAACAGTGCATAATGCAAAGAAAAGAGGTGCAAGATGGAATTGTCCTTGGGCCCTCCCACCTCAGTGCAAGATGGAATTGTCCTTGGGCCCTCCCACCTCGGTGCAAGATGGAATTGTCCTTGGGCCCTCCCACCTCGGTGCAAGATGGAATTGTCCTTGGGCCCTCTCACCTCGGTGCAAGATGGAATTGTCCTTGGCCTCCCCCCCCCCCCGTTATGTTGTATATATTGTCTCTTAGTGAAACCGGTGATACACAGAGTAGCCTGCCCCTGAATGAGCTGCCTTTTGTTAGATGCTGCTGCTGTTTGTGCTGCTTAAGGCAATACATCTACCAAGCAGGCTGTCACAGTCATGTATCTTTAGTTTGTCCTTTCCCGCTTGTCCACATATCTGTGGTTAAGTGGACAGTGGATACAATGCCGTCTTCTCTTTATTGGCCTCTGCCATCTGTACCTGCCAATAACCGCTGGTCAAGTCTAGGGTTGAGAAGTATTTAGCAGCTTTAAGGGCCGTCAATGATTCCTCGATGCGAGGTAAAGGATATGCATCCCGGTGGGTTACACTGTTCAGCTTCCTATAATCCATGCAGAAGCGTAGCTGGCCATCTTTTTTCTTCACCAACATCGGTGCCGCCCATGGGCTGTGACTCTCTCGAATAACGCCATTGCTTCTCATGTCTTCCAGCATCTGTCGGACTGATTGGTATAGTCCTGGGGCCACCGGACGATGTCGTTCCTTGATGGGGCGTGCGTCGCCTGTGGGAATTTTGTGCTGGATGTTCTCCACAATCCCCAACTCCGTCTGGCTTTTACTAAACGGGTCCATATTTTCTCGCACGACCTGCAAGACTCCTTGTCGGTGTCCATCTTGAGTTCCTGCGTCGCCTATATGTATTTCATCCCACCACATCGCACCTTGATCTTCACCCGTATCTTCTTCCACCTTCGCATTACACTGCTTGGCTGGTGACATCGGATGTAGTACATCTTGAAACGTGGTCCACAGTAAGGTAGCCAGTGGCTGGTTCTGATATAGCTTGACTATGTGGTTGTGTGGGTTTAGTACTCTCACTGGGACCCTCCCATTCTCCACGGTCACCAGGGAACTTGCTACAATGACCTCCTGTCTCGGAGAGAGCAAACCTGACTCGATTAGTGCTTCATACTTGCAACCACCTGGTCCACAGCGGGCTTTTCCCCGTTGGATGGTTTCGGAATTGGGCTGTAACTTCACGGCCTTCCCATCCGTCAACCGAATCTTGCCAATTTCTCCCGTCTTCTGCACAAACCTCTGGTGCCCTTGGAGTATCTTGATCGTTTTTTGTAAAACATGCTGGCTGGAAGGCACGGCTTGGGTCAATTTACCTCTCAGTGTCGCGACCAGTTCATCTGGGCATCTTTGCAAGACGTTCATCCCCAAAATTATGGGAGCTACTTTCTCCTCGCTGGTTGTGGTGACCAAAAATCCCTGCTTGGGTAACAGTGTCGCCCCGATCTTAATGTCGGCTTCCAAATAGCCCGCACACGAGATCTCTAGGCCATTACTGGAAATTAGTTGGAGCCAGGTAGGTGGTGGCGACAGCAACTGTTCTTCTCCCCAATGTCTTCGCAGAGTGGAAAGCTGTATTGTCATGATTTGTGACCCCGTGTCAAGCATCGCCAGGGTCTCTACTCCATTGATGACCACGGGTAATGTCGGGCATTGTCCGATGTATTGGGGCCTCCATTGTTCTGGGTCTGGATCTACTCCCGATGTTCTCCCCCAGGTTCGGCCCTCGCCCTCGGGGTGTTGGAGTTTAAGTTCGATCTGGTCGCAGTTCCTCTCAATATGCCCTATTGCCTGGCATTGACGACAAATGGGACGACCCTGGCTGTCGAACTGGTCTGAAGGCCGCCGCCCGTACTCTCGAGGTAGTTCCCAGCGACTTCTGGCTGACCTCTGTCGCTCGGACCTCCATCTAGGTTCTCCAGAATTGGGTGTCGGTGGTCTCGCTAGGAGTCGCATTTCTCTCTGGATCTCTGCCTTCCCCACCGTTAACTCTTCCATCTGCTTGCGTAGGGTTTGTATCTGATCTCCTGAGGGGTGCTGACTACTCTGCACCACTGGATCTATGACTCGTTTCGGTCTTTCGGGACTGGAAGCAGTAGCTCCCATCAGCTCTGAGGATTCTCTGAAGTCCACCAGCTCTGGGTACTCTTCTTCATCTTCCCGATTGGTTGCCAGTTATTATGATGGCAGGCTTCCTTGAAGTCTAGGAAGGTTTTACCCGGCATTTGCATTTTGAGTAGTCATAGTTGGGTTTTGACACTCTCCCTTGAGGCTCCTTCAATAAACTGAACCGTTAGCGCTTCGTCTGCATTTCTGATTTCATCTTTGTCAACTGCTTGGATCGCTCTTAGTGTCTCTTGTAAACTCAGGGCATAGTCTCGGAGGGTCTCGCCCGGTTGCTGTTTGCGCGCATACAGCTTCATTTTTAACTCGGGGAGGGTTTTTGTCTCAAAAGTTGTGGACAATCTCTTTAAGATCTGGTCTACCTCTTTCTTGTTTTCAGTGGGCCAGGAAATGACTTCTCTTAGAGCTGACCCTGTGAGTGACCTACCAGAATCTCGACTTTCTGCTGTTCGTTCAAGGTATACAACCGGAACATAGATTTGAGTTTATTTTTGAATTCTGTAAATGTGGTACACTGTGGTTTGTTGGCATCTCTGCTATAGGTTGGAAGCCATGGCGCCCCAAAGTAGTAGGGTAAGGTTATTTGAGCATTCGGTGTCGTTGCCGGGGTTGCCTGTTGTTCTTGTTCCTGGTTCTGTACTACCGGCGGTGCTCCTCCTCCTGCAGCCTGTTGTTGTTCCATCTTTCAATTAGTGAGATTTCCCCTGATTGCACTCGGATCCTGTTCGTGACGCCAAATTTTATGTGGTGACCGGGTGAGTCTTTCCTTACCTCCGTTCGCTGGATGCAACTCTGGAGAATCTCGGTACTTTGTTTCCGGTGAATGAGGAAGCAACTACACTTCAATGAAAGGAATAACAATTTTCCAACTGCATCTGTTTTATTAACTATTCGATTGTGGATGAATCTCAAATATCAAATGCAGGTAATATACTTTTGTGTGCCTGAATGTCAACTGCAGATAATGAACTTTTGTGTAAACAACTATTACTCTAGCTATAGAACGCGTACAACATAGTAATCACCAAAACGACATAGAATTGCATCAACATCTATGCAACACTTAGGTCGGCCACAGCTTTTCCAAATATGGGTGATACGCTGCTTCACCCGGGACCAACCAGCCCATTAGGTTCTGTAAATAACAATTCACTAGGACGAACCGCAGCAATACCACTAATACTGGAAGGCGACACTATTTGCCAATAAACACGCACTTTGCATGCAAAACCACAATATTAATACAATACTCCTCTAACCTCAATACTAATTTCATGTATTTCTTAATGACCTTGATGCACCAAATTATGTCTCTATTGGGTACCCAATGGTGTGAGGTATGTTCAGAGCAACCCGGGTTGTCTTTTGACCTGTGCACAGGAGTTTACTGAGGCGTCCCCTTGCGTACATTAAATATCTCTCGAGCAACGTGTATCCTTTTCCAGTTATTAACTCTCTCTCTGGGGCATCTGTTATGCAGGAGACCTGCTGCTGGTTGAGGTAAATATCTGCATACAACCTGGGTTCATCCCAATTACAGTCAGTAGGTGGCGCTGTCTCTCCACAAATCAGTGTAAGTAATGATATGCGCACTCCCAACTGGGCTAATAGCCCTCCTGGGTAGCCCCTCTCCCCTCTTCTTACAAGAGAGTTAGTATTTTGTAGCCCTCCAATGAGGATACAGTCCCGGTCTAGGGAGGGGTGCGTAATATGGTCTGGTCAGTCTATCCCGTTAGGTAGGACAGTGGAGTAAGGGCTGTGTGGACCCCTTTTTTACCCTTCAGAGTACTTTAGGAACAGGGTAAATGAGCAGGGGTGGTCCTAATTCACAGGTGCTGACCATGGGGGTTGCGATGGTGTCTCAGACGCATGTGGTGTGGTGACTATCAGTGTCTTTCCCCAACTCTTTCCAAAATGTGGTGTCTCACAGGTATGTGCAGTCTTCTCTGCTGCGCACGCGGCTGCTCCTTGTCTGTGAGGCGCTCCATGGGTCGTGCAGTC